>NC_140933.1:170337739-170930239 GCF_014529385.1 Adiantum capillus-veneris
CCATCTTTAGATAGCTGTAGGAAGTTTTCTTTGTAGTTGGCAATCTTCGTGCCCAATTCTTGTGTAGGGTCTACCCATGTCCTCTTAGTATCCAGCTGTATAAGATCCTGACGGATGAATTTATTAATCTCCGTTCGTGTAATTGCCAGTGATGGAGCCACAAGAGAGTATTGGAAGAGAGAGAGAGAGAGAGAGAGAGAGAGAGAGAGAGAGAGAGAGAGAGAGAGAGAGAGAGAGAGAGAGAGAGAGAGAGAGAGAGGGGGAGAGAGGGAAGAGAAGGGGGCACACGGGGGGGGGGGGGGGGGGGGGGATTGTGAGAGGGGAGAGTGGAGTGTAGTTTTTTTTTTTTTTTTTATAAAAGGGAAAGAAAGGGAGAGAGAGGAGTGCTTAGGTGCCCCCCCCAAAAAATAAAAAAAAAACCATGCAAAGCAATAGCGAGGTTTTTTTTTATTTTTTGGGGGGGGCGCCTAAGCACTCCTCTCTCTCCCTTTCTTTCCCTTAAAAAAAAAAAAAAAAACCTACACTCCACTCTCCCCTCTCACAATCCCCCCCCGTGTGCCCAAACCTTCCCTTCCCTTGCGGACCCCTCTACCCCCTTCTCTCTCTCTCTCTCTCTCTCTCTCTCTCTCTCTTCCAATACTCTCTTGTGGCTCCATCACTGGCAATTACACGAACGGAGATTAATAAATTCATCCGTCAGGATCTTATACAGCTGGATACTAAGAGAACATGGGTAGACCCTACACAAGAATTGGGCACGAAGATGGCCGACTACAAGAAAAACTTCCTACAGCTATCTGAAGATGGATTTGTGATTCGCCCGAGCTACATGGATACCCACCTGTCTCATGGTTTGAGATGTGCTATTGGTCAGATTCGTACATCCTCACACCAACTGGAAATTGAATTTGGCAGATTTAGGGGAATCCCACCTGAGAGCAGAATTTGCAAGTTATGCGGAATGGAGCCGGAGACAGAATCCCAGCCATAGTGTGGGCTCTCCATTGCGACTCTCATCACCACAATTTTGGACCATCAAGAATCACTCATCAGCGACACAAATACTACATCACATGTAACTTTGGTCCCATATGTCATACGATAAACAAATCTATCTATCTACCTCTCCCTCCCCCGTTGGCCCCTCTCTCTCTCTCTCTCTCTCTCTCTCTCTCTCTCTCAGTCACCCGAGGGCTTGCAACGCCATCTTGAGGCCTTGGACGAATTCAGCACACACAGGGGGTTGACTGTGAACCTTGGCAAAACCAAGGTCATGATCTTTCACACATCCAGTGCAGTGAGGAGCGCTGCCACCTTCACAGCAGCAGGAGGACAGGTTGATGTAGTCACCTCCTATGTCTACCTTGGCATCACATTCACCAGCCTACCAGGACCCTTCACTATGAGGCAGGCTGCTGCTGACAGGCTCACCCGAGGATATGCAGCTCTGACCATGCTAGAGCGGAGATGCCACCAGGCACACTTTCAGGAGCCCCGCACGAAGGGGTGGCTTTTCGACACCTTAGTCACCCCGGCCCTGATGTACTCGGCGGCAGTATGGGCACCAGGATTGACAGCTGACCAGTGGACACAGCTTGAGAGGCCACAGGTATGTATGATCTCACGCTTGCTCCGCAGCAAGAAGACAGTGCCACATGACATTATTAGAGCCGAGCTCGCCACACCACCTATGGTTGTAGAGGCACTATTCCAGACAATCTGCTTCATCCAGAGGATGAGAGAGCTACCTCCTGACAGACTTACTCGTAGAGCATTTGAGGCAGCTATACAGCTATCAGAGAGTGGGCATGAGAGAGCATGGTACTCACAGGTCAGAGCATGGTTTGAGGGACACGGTCTTGACATGGAGAGCCTACCACCATTCCAGTACGACCCCCACTCACCATCTGTTCACCTCTCTCGCAGTGAGAGGAACTTGGTATTGAGACAGGATCTGTGGCAGCTATACACTAGGAGAGTTTGGGAGTCACCTGGCTTGGGGACGAGGATGTCAGATTACAGAGACCAGTTTCTCACCATATTGTCTGGGGGGTTCATACAGAGACCACGCTATATGGACACATATATGCCACATAGCTCACGGGTGGCGATTGGTCAGTTGAGAGTGGCTTCACACAGGTTAGAGATTGAGATCGGGAGACATACTGGTGTTCCCAGGGAGGAGCGAGTCTGCAGAGCCTGCACAGAGGAGGTGGAGAGTGAGGAGCACTTTGTATGTAGATGCAGAGCATACACTGAGATCAGAGGCAGGTTTGAGGCCTTATTCAGAGGACAGCCCACTCTCCGAGAGATCATGGACTCTCGAGATCAGAGACAGCTTGGACGTTTCTTACTAGAGATACAGAGCCATCGGGACACACTACTACAGCCACGCACAGCTACGCAGACAGAGGGGAGACAGTCGCAGCTCACAGACTTCTTTCAGAGGATTGCCGCCCCTCCCTCACCAGACACTCAGAGGGGAGTGACACTCCCACAGGCGGAGGTGAGCCGAGCTAGACGACGACCACGAGTCACAGGCTACAGGGGCGCGAGCTCCCACCACCGACAGATCGAGGAGATCCGAGCCCGGGAGCGCCGTGCCACTGAGGAGCAAGTAGCTCAGATGAGGGCCGACCCGACAGCTTTCATCCGGGTAGCCTTGGCACCAGCCCCGCCCATGTACCACATCTTACATCCCCCCATTTGTACAGGATGGAGCTAGATAGCTTGATGCATTCTCATGATTGTACTACCTTGAGCATATAGACATGCATATACCCCTAGAGATAGAGCTCCATCCCTCCTCAGATACTCCACTACCTACATTCAGTTCAGTTTTGTATCAGTTTTGGTTCATTTGTCTTTCCGATAGACGGATGACATACACACCATGTACATTTGATTTGTCTCATAGGCCGATTTCGGCCTGACATAGACGTTAAAAATCTTTCTTTCTTTCTTTCTCTCTCTCTCTCTCTCTCTCTCTCTCTCTCTCTCTCCTCTTTCTCTCTCATTTTCCTTTGTACCCATGCATCGTATTATATCCACCAAGACTGTATCAGTTTGGTCTCATATGTCATTTTTACCTTATGAAAATCCTTAATACAACATTTCATTCCATTTCGTTTCATTTGTCTCTAGGGTTGGAGGGACTCTAGGGGGGGATGGTGTGGTGGGAGTAAAGAGAGAGAAAAGGAATAGGGGGTGGGGAGAGAGGTGGTAAGTGGAGGGGGCCAGAGAGAGAGAGAGAGGGATAGGGAGAGCAAGATAGGAGGACATATATATATATATATATATATATATATATATATATATATATATATATATATATATATATATATATATATATATATATATATATATATATAGAGAGAGAGAGAGAGAGAGAGAGAGAGAGAGAGAGAAGGGGGGGGGAAGGATCGGAGCTAGGGAAGAGGGCGGACGTAGAGCAAGAGGTGGGGGCCAGAGAGAGGAAAGAGGTGGGTTGGAGAGAGAGAGAGAGAGAGGGGAATGGGTTGGAGGGATCATGAGAGGGCGAGAAGGGGAGCGGTGAGAGGGTCTTATTTAAAAAAAAAAAAACCAAAGGCACTAGCAAAATCGCTAATGTTTTAGGTTTTTTTAGAGAGACAGAGAGAAAGAGAGGAGAATTTTAACGTTATAGAAAAGTATATATATATATATATATATATATATATATATATAGAGAGAGAGAGAGAGAGAGAGAGAGAGAGAGAGAGAGAGAGAGAGAGAGAGAGAGAGAAGGGGGGGGGGGGGTAGGGGGTGGGAGGGGGAGACAACAAGAGAGAGGGGTGGCGGCAAGAGAGAGACATGCACACAGAGAGAGAGAGAGAGAGAGAGAGAGAGAGAGAGAGAGAGAGAGAGAGAGAGAGAGAGAGAGAGAGAGAGAGAGAGAGAGAGAGAGGTCCTTGGCCCACTCCACTGCAAAGAGGGGCGGCAATTGGCGGTGGTGGTAGGAGTAGGGACGGCACATGGTGGTAGTAAGTTAGCACCGCTAACCACCAGTGGTGGGCTAGGGTGGTGGGTGGTGATGGTTGCTAAGGGGCGACAATGGGAGGTAGTGGTGGTGGGATGGAAAAAAAAAAAAAAAGCTCGCTCCAAAGCTCGCTCCTTAACCGTCCCCCAAGAGATCGCCTCGCGTGTCCAGTCCCCTACGTCTGAGGAGGAGTGGAGGAGGGGTCGGGAGATGAGGCTGTGGGCCCCATCGGGGAGAGAGAGAGGGAACGAGAGGCGGAGGTGGAGGTGGGGGAGGTGGAGGAACTGAAGTGGACGGGGCCTCCTCAGGTGGGTCTTGCTGTAGGGGGTCAAAACGGTTCCTAGTCGAAACCTAGTGCTGCTGAGCTGCAGAAGGTCGGCCACCAGGGGGAGCAGTGGGGCGAGCCGTCCCTTGTCGGCGGCGGCTAGGCACCTGTTGCCTACCGTCAGCTATTTGAGCGTTGGTCTCAGTCAAGGTACCAGCTTGTGTGTCCTGTGTGTCTAGCTGCTGGGTGAGGTGTCTCCAGGACAATCCCAATCTCTGAGCCTATCCTGGACAAGAGTGGTAGGTACTCCCTCCTCAAACCGGGAAAGCAGACGGAGATGGGAAGGTCCGCCTCCTCTACCAAAACGTCTGTAGCTGGATCGAAACCATGCCTCCACTGTCGAAAGTGGGCTCGAACTGCTCTGATGGCCAAGGGACTCATCGCGATGACCTTGGACGCTATCTCGGAGGTCTCGAACTCTATCTGATAGTAGCTCTGTCCGAGGAACCGAACATCCAAGATCTTGTCCACCTCGGCGAGAAGGCGGGCTTCGAGAAGACCGTGCACCTCTCCTCTGGTGCCGAGAATCTTGCAGATGACGGAAGTCGCTTGCAAGCGTTCCACCTCTGTTGCAAGGCTCGCTCTTTGTCGGCGAAAGAGAAAGTCAGATGGTGGGCTCTGCGGGGTCGGCCGAGGGGGCTTCCTAAGAGTCCCTTTGAGGTGAAGCATGAGCCTCCATCAGTGTGTGCTGCCGTGGAGAAAGGGCAAAATGACGATGATGAGAGGTGGCCCTCTTCTGGCCGAGCACGTCATAAGTGCTGACGAATTCAGCCGAGCAAGAGCAAGGGGGAGGGGGTGGGGGTTGCGATGCAGAAAAAGCAGCAGTGCGAGGCTGGGGTGGGCAGGCTGAGGCTCCGCGGGAGGGGGGCTGAGACGTGGCGGGCTGGGGCGGACGCGCTAAGGGCTGACTATGCGCTGTAGCTGCTGCGTGCTGGTGGAGATTGCAGGCAGTGTGCGGGCAGGTCAGGGCAGGGCAAGGCAAGGCAAGGCAGCGCGAGGGAGGCTCAGGGGGGGGGAGAGGGGGGTGCAGAGCGTGTGCAAGGGAATTGGGCGAGGGCAACAGCGAGCGTCAAGTGGCAGATCACCTTTTCTTTCACCACTTCCTTCCCATGTAGAAAAGTTTGCAGCCACCTGCGGATATTTTTGAGCTAACTTGATTGTGTTTTGCAGATAAAATCGTAGACGGTTACTTTTCTTTCGAGAGGGGGGTAGAATCTGGAAGCGCTATCTTGCTCTATCTTTTCTTGGCAGGGCCTGTATGCTTTCAGAAAAGCACACGCTTGAAGCTCTGATACCAGTGAAAAGGGGATTGGCACCACGTGCCAACTGAAAAGAATAGAATTTTAACATTTGAAAGAGCTGAACTCCCGAGATACAGAGTGGTGGAGTTCCACTCCCACACGGCAATGGCCCGTGCCCCTTCCGGTATTTCTTATATTGCTTCCACCAAGTACAACTTTGAGGGTCTTCTCCGGTTCTCCCGCGGGTAGGATGTAGAGAGAGAACCCACAACACTTATTTAAAGACCCTTGGCCTATCCAAAAGCAATTAGATGAAAAGTAAAACTTCTAAAATCATCTGGTCCTGAAGTCAACGCTCAAAGCTGTTAGCATGAATTCCGGGATTTCCATACAGCTTAGGTGGAAAAGGAAATCCGGGATTGTCCGTACAACATGCCATGTCATCAACCTTCATGCAATTTTGAGTGTGTGTGGTTTTGCTGTATATGAGGGTTTTAGGCCCCTCGGCCAAGGTTCTGCAAGTTGGTTGGGTCAAGATTTTTAATTTTAACTCCTTTTTAGTCTTTAGGCCACTTGGCCGGGATCTGTAAGCTAGAAAGTCTTCTTCTTCTTCTCTTGCTTCTTCTGTTAGGGTTTAGGCCCCTAGGTCAAGATCTGCAGGTCGGCCCGCTTCTCGGGGGTTACCACGTCATCAGGTTGTGACAGCCCAAATCCAAACAATTAATTGAAGTGCACTGCGATACTTTACATGATTTCACTAGAGCAAGAGGGTTATATGGTAGCTTCCTTGAGTGGATGAGTCAAAGGTGCAATTTGCATACGTCATCTATGAGGAGGAAGTTACAGTTGCTGTACATTCTCTATGGGCGGATATACTATCTTTTTGAAATGGATTGTCAATAGGACAAACCATCAATGTTTAAGGTACTCTTACACAAAGAAAATTATATGAGAACCAAATGTGCTGCTTGATTTTTCTTATTCAATTTTAGGTTTTGCATACTTTTGGAAGTAAGAACCTAGTGGTAGATGCCCTCTCTAGAAGACCTAAAATATATGCAGTCACTTCAGTATACCGTCAAAAACTACGATCACTTTCTGAGATGTATCAAACAGAGCTTGATTTTTCTGCAGTCAGGGATAAGTTACGGCCTGGAGAGAATGCCTCTCCACAATAGATTCAGGATGTTTATATGTACTGCCAGCATGTTATCTGTATGGCAGGGCCACAAAGATGAACAAGGCATCATCAAGCTTCAGGAGATCAGAGGCTGAGAGAGTGACTCGGAGTTATTCATCCCACCTCGCAAAGTCGAGCATTGGAAGCTCATTATTTATAGTATCTTTTTGGGTGGTGAGCCTTGGAGGACCTTATACTGGCAAGACATAGGCTAGAGCTCTCCTTACATCTGAACATGTGTTTATTAACATTGGATTATACTTATTGGACACGATAATTATCAGCAGTCTAGAAATTCAAGTAAATTGCATTGAAGAGACAAAAATAAATTCAAGACCTCATTCAAGGTGCATGGCTATGTTAGTGGGTATGGGATAGTGTTTGGTCAAAACTATGCATGGTGCCAACTAATGTGCATGTTGTCTAGTGAATGACCACCTGTGATTGGTGCTCAAAGTGGTGCATAAAAGAATGTAATTTGCATACCTATAAATAGCTACGTTGACACACTTAATAATAAAAAGCATAAGTAGGGAGTATTTTATGAAAATATTTCATGAAACCAAAAGGTTTACAGTTATGGTGGGTACATTTTCTGTGGATTCATGGATCAGGACAATGACGCTTGGGTGCATTGACTTCCTTGGAGAACCTATGTATGAAACTATGGCACTTCTTTTACCAAAGATGCATGATGAAGTGCTACCAAATTTGGAGATGAATAAATCTGAATGGAAATCTTTTACCTCAAATGGCTCAGCTCTTGTGGTATTATGTCTGCCTTCATAGCTTTGTAGTTGTAAAAACAGATACTTGACACTGTTCAAGGTGCTGTGTGCTGCCTTTTTCTTTTTTACACTTTAAACTGATTGTAAGTTTGAGTTGTGGTGGATTGGTGTACATTTTTTTATTGTATTTGATTGTTTGTTGATACTTGTAACATTTTGATATACCCTTAATGCTATGACTCCTACATTGGTGTGAAACCTCAAAACAAAAAACTCAGTCAGACAATTAATTTTTTAGGTGCCAAAATTTCTCCATTCTTTGTCCATTTAAATTTTATAAGATTTCACTTGAGCCAAGAAATGAAATGTTATATTAACATTGTAGAAAGGCCAAAATGACCTATGAGACCAAGAGTTGCAACTGTATCAGATGTGATACAATCATCTGAGATAAAGCATAAAAGGAAACATCCTAGATCCTAAAATAATCCCAGCAGGAAAGGTAATGAAGTTGGAAGGCAAGTAGGATACAATCTCATGTTACAAATTGTAGAATGGGGGGATGGAAAGAGAGCTCACTTATTGATCTAGCATTCTCATAGTCTTTGTTTTAGTTGTAGATTTCTAGTATCCTTGCATAAACCCACAAGATCCTTTGGGAAGCTCTATTTTCTACCAGATATAAAACCTTGCAAGGCTATCCTTAGTTGCCGAGTGTTATTACATGCCACCAATTTGTTTGAGGCCTTCCTCCAACAAGCGTCTCCTTGTTTTTCAATCTTGCAACTTCTGGGTTCGACTGCAAACAATATTTCAAGGCAAATGAACAACATGGACATATGATGACTTATTTGTCTCTTTGTCTGATTACAACTTTCCTGACTATTCAGAATTCTCAGCTAACAAAGACCCATATATTACATGCACATATATGCACACATTTTACATAGAGAAAAGTGCATAAATAGACCTCCACACACACAAAACATCGATTAGCAGTTGGAAAATTCAGTGTGGGGAAAATTACAAAAAGTGGAAGCCCCGGAGATGGATGATCAAGAGTGGCAATATGTTCATGGGCGCATACAAGCCGGCAAGATCAATCTGCTAGTCTAGGGGTGAGGCACCAGCCTTCCTAGTAGCGAGTTTCCTTGGGGAGCCGTTTTGACCCTTTGATGCACTAGGTATAGCAAGAAAAGTGTGATGTAATGTGTGCTTTCTAGTGTGGGTGGCTCTCAATGTAGTATGCATGAAATCTCACTCACATACAAGTCAGTACCGAGAGATTAAGCACCACGAATAGCAACCAATGGAAAAAGATTAAGACACAAGACAATAGTGGATAAAATAGGCTTATGAACAATAAACAATAAAGGCAACCACAATAGACTTAGAATCACAAAGTATCAACTACAAGTGTTTGGCTGGGAACACTCTTAGCTTTAGACCAAGAGCCTATAGGGATCATAGCAGCTAAAATACATGTATTTTATTTAAGTACAGTACTCTACGTTTTGAAAAGTTGTGTGTTGCTAAATAAACTTTTTTTCTTATTTTTTTGAGTAATTTCTATGTTTTGAGATTAGGATATTTAATTGTGTGCACTTGATCGTAAGGTTAGGAATTGTAGATCTATTGGAATTATTAAAAGCCATCAGGATCGGACATCTTAAGTCATATGATAGGTGACATTAAGCATGGTGAAGGGGTTGTACCGTTAGTTTGGTAAGAGAGACCGGGAAAGTGATATTCCTGATGCGTCATGTGATGGGTGAAGGGAGCATTAGAAAGGGGATATTGGCAAGAAATTTGAACCGGAAAAGGCAATATGCGTAAAGATGCAAGCACAAGGAAAGTAGATGCTTTTCTGCGAGGAATCTGTGTTTGCATTGCATCTGTGCCTGAGAAATGCATCCAGGGACGCGCGGAATGTGACTGTATAGCATCACTGAGTTTTGTCCAGGTTTACATCTTTTTTAAAAAGTGATCGGCCGCCCAATTAAAATATAAAGAAAGGTTTAATAATAAAAAAACCAGCGTTGGCTCCATATGGCTGAAAATAACCAAGATCGTGCTCTCTCTCTCTCTCTCTCTCTCTCTCTCTCTCTCTCTCTCTCTCTCTGCTCTCAGCAAAACAGTCGCCAGCTGCCCATGCTATTGGAAGCGGTACCCCTCCCAGCCATTCCTGCAGTCGTCAAGAGCCTATAAAAGCAGCCCACACTCTCTCTCAGTCTCCTAGAAGCACCAGCGCTAGCAACAAGGAGCACCTCCGCTGGGAATCTGCAAGTGATCGAGAGAAGCTAGTACACGGAGTTCGTTTTCCAGTACTTGAAGCGACAGGTACTGATTGTAAATTCGCGATACGAGTTGTTGTTTCGTATTTGTGCTTTTGCAGGTACTCCATCACGGAGAAGGAGCAAAGAGACCTCGGCATATACTGAAGGATTCTGGGAACGGAACCGGGAACGGTCCGTAGGGCTTCACACTCTAGGAACAGACGGAAACAGAATTGAGAGCTCGTCTCTAGGGAATTCCGTGCAAGGGAAGGAATCGACCATTGAATTTTATGATTTAGAACAGAGGGGTCACTCCGGTTCTTGTGCTTGTAAAAAGATTCTTCCTAATAAAGATTCTCTCTTGGGGGGGGGGGGAACCAACCCATCTTCACGTTTGTGACAGTGGTATTAGTGCTCGGATTCCTCTTTTTCTTTGCAAAGGAGGAGGATTCCAGAGAGGAACGAGAAGAAGCAACTGAAGAACCGCTAAAGACGAACTTCAACAAGTACAAGTTCAACTCGCGGAATGGCAGCAACTTCTTACGCTGCCGGCTATCCAATAGGCTTTGGAAGGAAACAAGAAGCCGCAAGCAACAGATGCCGATGGGCATCAAGCAAATTCTGCCGATGGTAGCAACCGGCAGGAGGAAGATGCGGAAAGAGGTGCCGAAGCACACAAGGGATCTCCGGTTCAGGGCAAACGGCCTTCTAACAGCAAGGACCAAGAAAAAGAATTGTCTCACTTAATTCAAGGAGTCTATATCTCCTCTCCATCATACTCTCTTGATTCTACCACTACATCTACTTCTCATACAGTATCTAAATCTTCTCCAAAGAAGAAACTCCTACTACGTCCCTGATTCTACTACTACATCTACTTCTCATACAGTATCTAAATCTTCTCCAAAGAAGAAAACTCCTACTACTTCCGTACGTCATACTAAAGAGAAGCCCAAGTTCAAGAAGAATAACCACAAGCGTCACAGTAAGATGCTGGTTTTCAAATCCGATGACAAGGATGTCGAGTTTGACAACTACATCGGACAGAGAGACATCTCCAAGGCACTGTCTATCATCAGGCCAATGGGAACTTCATCGAAACATCCAAGTTGTGTCATGCTGGGATGCATTTCAAGGAGACAGCAAGCAACTGGTGGTTAGCCAAGATTTTGGATGGTACACAAGCCAGAACGTGGGCTCAATTCAAAACCGAGTTTTATGGACAATTTCTTCCGCTCAACTTCGAAAAGGACATTCGGAAGTACAACTTCATCTCTTTGAAAACTGAAGAACGCTTGGGCCTCACATCGGCTCAGCTTGGACCTCCAGTCACTTCAAGATCGGCATTCGAGGGGTTGACTACTAATGCAACTCCTGTGCAAGGACAACTCAATCTTCGGATTGTCGGGTATAAGGACCACAAGTCATGCTTGATGGCACCCATCGGGGGATGTGATATCATCTTGGTTATGCCATGGCTCTACCATATGCAAGTGGTCCAAGATTAAGAAAAGACCCTTGCTTTTGAACATGAGAGCAAGAACAATAAAATTTTCGTTGATGCAAGGGATTGGCTATTCCCTATTGTAAGCCATATCTCCATTAAGAAGGAAATAAAGAAGTGCATTTTTGCTTACTTATCTTCGCACGAGAAAAAGATAAAACTAATGAGGGTTTGCTCTCTAGTTTGGAAATTAAACGTTTCCAATTTCTTGAAAAGTATAAGGATTGTTTCACGGATACTCTGCCGGACAAGCTACGTCCGAAATGCCCGGAAGATCATTGCATTGATCTCGTACCATGTGGCTTTCCCCCAAACAACCCCCTTTACAGGGTAAGTCTTGCTCAGCAAGAGGAAATTTTTGAAGCAAGTCAACGAGCTTCTGGAAAAAGATCTAGTACGACCAAGTACTTCGTCTTATTGCTCTCTCGTCTTACTGGTGCAGAAGAAAGACGGTACGTTTGGAATGTGCATAGACTACCGATCTTTGAACAAGATCACTATCAAGAATCCTTTCCGATTCCACAGATTGATGATATTCTTGATAAGTTGCAGGGTGCAAGCATCTTTAGTCGCATTGACTTAAAGAGCGGGTATCATCATATACGCATAGCCCTTGAGGATGTCCATAAGACTGCCTTTCACACAACCTTTGGACTTTATAAATTTTTGGTATTGCCTTTCGCCTTGACCAATGCTCCGGCCACATTCAATCAAATGATGGATTGAATTTTCAGCCCACACCAAGCTTTTACAGGAGTATTCTTTGATGACATACTCGTCTTATCGAAGAGTGAGAAAGAATATCGGAAGCACTTGGACATGGTGTTTCGAGAATTGCAAAAACATGAGTTGCATGTCAATGCAAAGAAAAGTGAGTTCTTCCTCACGGAGATATACTATCTCGGCCATATAGTCTCGCCCAACCAAGTGAGTATGGATCCCGCCAAGATCCAGGTGGTACAAGATTGGCTAACTCCCACTACGGTACATGATGTACGTAGCTTTTTGGGATTGTGTTCCTATTATCAGAGGTTTATCCGAGGCTTTGCTCAAGTTGCAGGAACTCTCCATGGCCTAACAAGAAAGAAGATCCCTTTCAAATGGGGATTGAGACAACAAGGTGCATTTGACAGGCTTAAGTGTTTATTAAGCCATGAACCTATTTTGATAGTGCCAGACTTAAGGAAACCATTCGAGGTTCATTGTGATGCTTTACGTGATTGCATCGGTGCAGTGCTTAACCAAGAAGCCCATGCAATGGCTTATGAAAGTAGACGGCTTAAGGATGCAAAATTGCATGCCTCGATCTACGCGAGGTAACTTATAGCTGTGATTCACTCCTTATCTACCTGGAAGCATTACCTTCTTGACTGGCAGGAAATCCGAACTGGAAAAAGGAATATGCGTAAAGATGCAAGTAGAAGAATAAAGATGGGTTCTGAGAAACTTTTCTGAAAAGCAGAGTATTTTTAATTGTTTTCCGGTGCTTTCCTGCTAGAAATCTGTGTTTGCATTGCATTTGCGAGTGAGAAGTGCATCCAGGGACGCCTGGAATGTGAATGTATAGCATCAATTTTCAGCTCACTCCATTTTATTGAGTTTTGTCCAGGTTCACATGTCTTTTAAAAAGTGACCGGTCGCCCACTTAAAATATAAAGCACGGGTCAATAAAAAAAACCCAGCACTCCATACGGCCGAAAATAACCAAAATTGTCCGATGCCTCTCTCTCTCTCTCTCTCTCTCTCTCTCTCTCTCTCTCTCTCTCTCTCTCTCTCTCTCTCTCGCAAGAGAGGCATGGCGACTCTTTCATGAGCACTCCCCTCCCCCAATGATTAATTCACCTGATGTGTGGGGCCAATATGCGACATCGTTACATACGGTTCCTGGACAGGAACCCCTTCCAGACCAGAGCCATGCCTAGCTACGAGCACCTTCTTTACCACTGGGATGGTACAGAGGGCCATTGACAGGATGAGGACCGAGAGGGCATATGATCACGACGGTCTAGTAGCGGAGCACTTTATACATGCTAAGGATATGTTGATGGAGGTTCTTGCAGTGTTGTATAATCGTGCCATGTGTGAGGGGTTACCTGAGACTTGGAGGTTGTCTACTATTGTGCCTATCTTCAAGGCAGGGTATCCTACAGAGCCTGGGAACTACCGCACTATTATGGTTAGACACACATTGGCATGGTTGTATGCATCCATTCTTGAGCAGCGCTTGAGTATTTGGGCAGAGGATGAGGTGGTACAGGCAAAGGATGAGGCCGGTTTCAGGAGGGGTTTCTCCACTCTTGATCATATTTTGACATCCAGAGCCATCATTGAGGAGGGCAGGTCACATGGGAGACGGATTTATTGTAGCTTTATGGATTTTCACAAAGCATTTGACATGGTACCAAGATCTCGATTGATGTGCAGACTACAGGAGATGGGGGTGCCCATAGAGTTGATTTGGGGAATTATGGCTTTGACAAATCAGTGATGGGACATGTACGCCCTCCGGAAAGGGTATTTGATTTGGTTCACTCTACTCTATTTGGTATGTATGTTGATGAGGTGTTTGATTACATTGACAGAGAGGGTGACAGAGGGGCCCAGCTGGCAGGGACGTGGATCCCATTGTTGTTATATGCTGATGATATTGTGTTGATATTTGACTCACCAGAGGGTATGCAGTGACATTTGTATGCACTACGCAATTTTTTAGAGGATAGTGGATTGTGTGTAAACCTTGGTAAAACCAAGGTTAAGGTGTTTAACACCACATCACAGTGGATTAGGAAATCAACACCTACTTTCACATATGGTCAGGAGATTGTGGAGTATATAGATGCGTACACTTACCTGGGGGCAGTCTTCACTGGGCCGAGATTTTCTTTGAGAAGAGCAGCAAAGACTAGATTGACTAGAGGTTATGCGGCTTTGGGAGGACTAGAGAGGATGTGTTCACAGGTTCAGTTTCAAGAACCTAGGACAAAGCTATGGCTCTTTGATACCTTGGTTGCATCTACTATGCTATATGGGGTGCAGGTTTGGGGACCTTCTGTAGGCCAGGATGGTTGGAGACGTATGGAGAGGACCTTGGTATCTATGATCTCTCGGGTGATTAGAGCCAAGGCGTCCGTACCACATGATATCATTCGAGCGGAGTTAGCTGTCTCTCCATGGAGATTGAGGCGCTTACCAGATCAGTCTCCTTTGTACACAGCCTATGGGATACTACCAAAGACAGATATGCCAGGCTGGCCCTAGAGTCCTCCAGAAGCTAGCTCTAAAGGGGGATAAATCATGCTGGTATGCACAGATGACATCATGGTTCTAGATACATGGCTTCACCATGGACAAGCTGCCTCGTTTTCAGTACTCTCTACAGGCACCCTTGATATCTCTGACACGGGTGGAGATTACTAGAGTCATTCGTCAGGATCTGATCTAGCTGGACACGACGAGGACATGGATAGAACCGGTACAGGAGTTGGGCACGAAGATGGCTTTCTATAGAGAGCATCTTCTCCACCTCACAGGGGATGGGTTTGTGATTTGACCTAGCTATATGGACACACATCTTTCTCATGGCTTGCGTTGTGCCATTGGCCAAATACGCACATCCTCACATCAGCTCGAGATTGAGACCGACAGATTCAGAGGGATACCAACAGATAGCAGGATATGCTGCTTATGTCATCTAGAGCCAGAGATAGTGTTACATTACATATGTCATTGCACAATGTACTATGAGATACGAGGCCGTTTTCATTGTCTATTCAGGGAGGGTTCTGGGCGTCTATCTAGGGTCATGAGCTATGAGGATCAGACTACACAATGTATTTTGTTTCAGTCCTTTTTGATTCCGGACATGGTATCAGATTTACTATGTTGTAGCGGCTTGGTCTCATAGGTCATTTTGGCCTTTTGAAGACGTTAATATATCATTTCATTTCATTTCTCTCTCCTCTTGCCAAAACAATTGCCCATGCTATTGGAAATGCTTCCCCTCCCTGCTATTCGTGCAGTCGCCAGGAGCCTATAAAAGCAGCCCACACTCTCTCTCAGTCTCCTAGAAGCACCAGCGCTAGCAACAAGGAGCACCTCCGCCGGGAATCTGCAAGTGATTGAGAGAAGCGCGTACACGGAGTTCGTTTTCTCGTACTTGCAGCGAGACAGGTACTTGTTGTGAATTCGCAATATGAGTTGTTGTTTTGTGTTTGTGCTTTTGCAGATTCTCCATCATGGAGAAGGAGCCAAGAGGCATGGGCCTATGCTCAAGGATTCCAGGAGTAGAATCGGAAACGGTCTGTAGGGCTTCACGCTCTAGGAACAGACGAAAACAGAATGGAGAGCTAGTCTCTTGGGAATTTCCAGCAAGGGAAGGAATTGACCATCGAGTCTTATAATTTAGAACAGAGGGGTCACTCTAGTTCTTGTTCTTGTAAAAAGATTCTCCCTAATAAAGATTCTCTCTAAGGGGGGGAACCAACCCATCTTCTGGTCCCAAATACTGTGTCCATCTTCTCCCTCACCTCTTTTGAGTTGGAAGTTTATTTATTTTCAGCTTGTTGATTATTCATGTGTGATCCCGTTTGTGACATTCTGTATGTACTATTGATAAAAAAGGTGGATTCTTTTAGAAGTCAGGGGCTAGGCCTTTTATTGAAGGGCCTTTAAAAAAAGGCTCTGTAAGCCATGCACGTGGATTTGCAGGTTGGTAGACTTGAGTGACGCCGAGTTTAAGTGTACTTTGATT
This sequence comes from Adiantum capillus-veneris, assembly GCF_014529385.1. Classification (NCBI taxonomy): domain Eukaryota; kingdom Viridiplantae; phylum Streptophyta; class Polypodiopsida; order Polypodiales; family Pteridaceae; genus Adiantum; species Adiantum capillus-veneris. The sequence continues at coordinate 170,353,741 of NC_140933.1, forward strand.
TTCACACATTTTGATTTTCAACGCAAAAAAGTGAGATACCTATACTTGATATTTGCTAGAAAATATATTTAAAAAAAGAAAACGTACTTTATTTTTATCCACGAAATAACATCTTGTACATGTATTATACGCCAAAGTTTAATAGTGCATAGAGGTGTGTAGTGAGACTATGTAAGATTGGACTCTCGATTCAAGACTATTGCCAAGACTAAGGTCAGTGAGACTCATTCATTACATTGATATGATACCCAATATATACAAGAGAAAAATATCTCAAAGGGGCTAACATCCATCTCCACGAAAATGCTCATCAAGTAGCCCAGTCTGTATTATGCTAATAGTCCAGTGGCTAGGTTTGCAAGCCCAATGAGTTGGCCCACTCAGGTCCACTAGTCGAGTGCGTAGAATCTAATCTTGCCACATACTAATACTTTTGTGTCTAGTGTTAGAGGTAGACCTAGTGTTAGGTAGACCCTCCAAAAGACCAGCGTTGTGGTCGGCGCTACAGGTTGCTTGTTGCAAGAACACTTACCATCTTGAGGAGTTTGCAACCAATTGTTGAACTAGGCTGAAATATAGACAAATTGCGATGAGTAGAAATACCAATTTTGATTACTAAAGTACCTTGAGAAGGGTGGTTTGATGGTAGTGCTCAGAAAACTATGACCTTTAATGAATCTTGATTGGCAAAAATCACAAAATCTTGCTTCGGTTTCAAGCTTATCTTGTTAAAATCCAAATAGCTCTTGGCACGTTCAACAAGATGATGGACCGGATTTTCTGCTCGCATCAAGAGTTTGTTGAGACATTCTTCGATGACATGATAGTCTCTTCGAAGCATGAAGAGGAGCATAGGTGTCACTTGACCATTGTGTTCGAAGAGCTATGCAGTCACACGTTACTTGTCAATCCTAAGAAAGTGAATTCTTCTTGGAAGAGATCCACTTTCTTGGCCACATAGTCTCAAAAGATGGTGTCAAAATGGATCCCGCAAAGATCGAAGCTATTAAGACATGGTCAGACTTGAAGACTGTGCACGATGTCAGAAGCTTCTTGGGATTGTGTTCCTACTATAGAAGGTTTATCAGGAATTTTGCAGAGATAGCATCACCTCTTCCCGCTTCGCAGAAGAAAGAGGTCACTTTCAGACATACCCAAAAAGACCAATGTGATATGTGTGGCAGTAGCATTGGAGCAGTGCTAATGCACGATGGACGGATAGTAGCTTATGAAAGCCGAATTTTGCAAGGGCCAGAGAGAACTATGCAAGTCTATGAGAAAGAGCTCTTGGCCGTGATTCATGCGCTTTCTAGCTGGAAGCACTACCTCTTAGGTGCTGATTTTGTTGTCGAAACAGACCATCAGACCTTGCGATACTTCTTGACACAGTCAAAGTTATTTGAAAAGCATATGCGATGGGCAAACATTCTGTCTATGTTCTTCCACTTCGAGATTATGCATGTGGAAGGTAAGAAGAATGTTGTGGCTGATGTGTTATCAAGGAAGCCACAAATTTCAGCTGTGTCAATTTCTTATCATCATGAGCTGGATGACATGAAGGAACAGTATGCTACTGATGATGTTTTTGCAAGGATCTTTGAACAAGTGCAAGAGGAGCAACATCATGAGCACTACCTTCTCAGAGATGATTTTATGATGATGCATGGCAGACTTTGTGTCACTAGGCCATTGCGACATAAGGTCATAGTAGAAAGTCATGTCCCACCGTATGCAGGGCATCGTGGTATTGATGCGACAGTTAAAGCGGTAAAGACATTCTTCTATTGGCCTACCTTGAGGACAGATGTGAATATCTTTGTGCGAGCATGCCTAATTTGCCAAAAGGTCAAGTTTGACAGGCAAAAGGCACCAAGGTTGTTACAACCACTGCCGATTCCGGATAAGCCATGGGAAAGCATTGCTAGGGACTTTATCTTTAATCTTCCAAGAACCCCAACAGGGAATGATGGTATATGTACTATTATCTGCAGGTTCAGCAAGTAGGCCCATTTTATCCAGTTAGGAAGAAGATAAAATCTAATTAGATGGCACGCTTGTTCATGTACAATGTGTTTAAGTACCATGGTATGCCAGAATCAATTGTCAATGATCGTGAATTTCGCATGACAAGTTTGTTTTGGAGAGGATTGTTTGAGAACATGGGCACTACGCTCAAGTTCTTGTCTTCATTTCATCCACAAACGGATAGCAGTCAGAAGAGGTTAATTCTATTGACCTGGATTTGCTAAAATGCTATGTGTCAAATAATAAGGGCAAGTGGGAACAGTATTTGCCTATGCTTGAGTATGCGTACAACAATACGGTGCATTCGTTGACCGGCAAGGCACCTTTTGAGATTGTTGAAGTTGACAAGATCTTTGAGGCAGATCGATATGTTGAGAACATGGATGAAATGTACAAGAATATTAACGTTGCCTTGGAGAAGACTCAAGCAAAGCAGAAAAATGCTGCTGATGGTCACCGTCGTAAATTGCTATTATCACCTGGTGATTGGGTTGTGTTAAGGTTCGAGAAGGCAAGGTTAAAGAAGATGAAGAGCAAGGAACGGTTGTTTTCTAAGCTCAACATGCATTACTATTGGCCTTTTCAAGTGCTTGACAAGATCAACGATGTAGCTTATAGGCTGAAATTGCCTGATGCGTGGAAGATTCACAATGTGTTTCACGTGAGTCTTCTAAGACCCTTCGTGGGTGATGTGCCAGAAGATATGGCAGATGAGGATCAACCAGAAGTTGAGGAACTTGATGAGATCGTGGTACTTGAGCTTGAGCAAGTTTTGGCACATAAGGACAAAAAAGTTAAGGACAAGTTGCAAGGCGCTACTTGTTGAAGTTCAAGAATTATCCACCTATGGATACAAAGTGGATGGAAGAGCATGAACTGTAAGAATCACCAAATGTATTGCAGCTTTACCTTGAAGCCTTCGGGTTACAGCCTACTTATGCCCGAACCCAACGTGTGCAAAGGAGGGGTAATGATAGAGCTAGTACATCAAATGTACATATGAATTCAATGTAATAGATGGAAATGACAAAAATATAAAGGTCTCATTAAGTCATTTGTATTTATGTGTTACAACCTTTCTTGCGGATATGTACGATTATAAAAGAGTGCTAACAACACAAGATCATCAGTGCATGTATTTATGGTATGCAATCGAGGACGTTTGCGATTTCAAGAGGGGGGTATGTCACGAGGACGTGGCAACTGTTAACTATGTCATGAGGACGTGGCAACTGCTAACTTAGTTGGTTTCTTTCCAATGATTTTTGTTTTATTTTTGAGACCCTCTTTTTGAAGTTGCAAATGGTCGGACATTGTATGGCCAATGTGAACGGTAGTTTCACCTGCAGATGGAAAGTTGGTCGGCACTGGAACTCGTATAGTAAAAGGATGTCTAGGCTCAATTCAAGATCATGTAGGTCCCCCCGTCGCACTTAGCAAGTTGGTGGATACTAGGAAGTGAACTCAATAAAGGCATAATGCCAAGGTGGGTTCACTTAAGGAAAGTACCCAACAGTTGGGCCACATTGCATTTTTGGATGCGGTCCCAATGAGGATAGATGGTCAGATGACTAGTGGGAGTCCAACGGAAGCATCCCCTAAAATTTAGGAAACTGTTATTTTGGACCATAAAATCTGTTCGCGTCATTACCTCCGGAATGACAAGGTGAACATTTTAGAACTCTACTGTAAAGTCAGTTGGGCAACCAGTCGGGAGATTTTTAAGCGGCAAGCACGAAACAGGAAATTGCATGTAAGTGTATATGTTCATGGGCGCATACAGGCCGACAAGATCAATCTGCTAGTGTGGGGGTGAGGCAACAACCTTCCCAGCAGTGAGTTTCCATGGTGAACCGTTTTGACCCTTTGATACACTAGGTATAGCAGGAAAAGTGTGATGTGATGTGTGCTTTCTAGTGTGGGTGGCTCTCAATGTAGTATGCATGAAATCTCACTCACATACAAGTCAATACCGAGAGATTAAGACCATGAATAGCAACCAATGGAAAAGATTAAGACACAAGACAATAGTGGATAAAATAGGCTTATGAACAATAAACAATAAAGGCAACCACAATAGACTCAATGCTATGCTGAACCCATAGAATCACAATGTATCAAGTACAAGTGGTTGGCTGGGAACACTCTTAGCTTTAGACCAAGAGCCTATAGGGATCATAGCAGCTAAAATACATGTATTTTATTTAAGTAAAGTATCTGCGTTTAGAAAAGTTGTGTTGCTAAATAAACATTTTTTCTTATTTTTTGAGTAATTTCTATTTTTTGAGATTAGGATATTTAATTGTGTGCACTTGAATCGTAAGGTTAGGAACTGTAGATCTATTGGAATTATTAAAAGCCATCAAGATCGGACAACTTTGATATGTCGTATGATGGGTGACATTAAGCATCACGAAGGGGTTGTACCGTTAGTTTGGTAGGAGAGACCGGAGAAGTGATACTCCTGATGCGTCACGTGATGGGTGACAAGAGCATCACAAAGAGAATATTCCATTGGTCTTGCAGGAAATCCGAACTGGAAAAAGGAATACATGTAAAGACGTAAGCACAAGAATAAAGATGGGTTTTGAGAAGCGTTTTCTAAAAAGCACAAATTTTTTAAATGTTTTTCGGGCATGGTAGATGCTTTCCCACGAGGAATTTGTGTTTGCATTGCATCTGTGCTTGAGAACTGCATCTGGGGATGCCTGGAATAATATTGTATAGCATCACCTAGTTTTGTCCAGGTTCTAATCTTTTTAAAAAAGTGATCGGCCTCCCACTTAATAGGTGGGCAGCCCACTTAAAATATAAAGCAAGGTTTGATAATAAAAAAACTAGTGCTGGCTCCATACGGCTGAAAATAACCAAGATCGTGCTATGCCTCTCTCTCTCTCTCTCTCTCTCTCTCTCTCTCTCTCTCTCTCTCTCTCTCTCTCTCTCTCTCTCTCTCTCTCTCTCTCTCTCTAAAACAGCTGCCATCTGCCCATGCTATGGGAAGCGCTACCCCTCCCTGCTATTCTTGCAGTTTCCAGGAGCCTATAAAAGCAGCCCACGCTCTCTCTTTGTCTCCCAGAAGCACCAGCGCTAGCAGCAAGGAGCACCTCCATATGGAATCTGCAAGTGATCGAGAGAAGCTAGTACATGGAGTTCGTTTTCGCGTACTCAAAGCAACAAGTACCTATTGTAAATTCGTGATACGAGTTGTGGTTTCGTGTTTGTGCTTTTGCAGGTACTCCATCACAGAGACAGAGCAAAGAGACCTGCTCCTATGCTCAGGGATTCCGGGAAGGTAATCGGGAACGATTGGTAGGGCTTCAAGCTCTAGGAACCGATGGAAACAGAATTGAGAGCTCGTCTCTTGGGAATTTCCCGCAAGGGAAGGAATTGACCATTGAGTCTAATGATTTAGAATGGAGGGGTCACTCCGGTTCTTGTGCTTGTAAAAAGATTCTTCCTAATAAAGATTCTCTCTAAGGGGGGGACCAGCCCATCTTATGGTCCCAAATACTGTGTCGATCTTCTCCCTCACCTGAAGGGCCAGGGAAAATTACTTTCTCTACTTAACGTAAGCAAGGATGTCTCTATCTCTTCTCCATCATACTCTCCTGATTATACTACTACATCTACTTCTCATACAGTATCTAAATCTTCTCCAAAGAAGAAAACTCCTACTACTTCCCTATGTATTACGAAAGAGAAGCCCAAGTTCAAGAAGGATAACGTAAGCGTCACTGCAAGATGCGGGTTTTCAAATCCGGTGGCAAGGATGTCAAGTTTGACAACTACATAGGACGGAGAGACATCTCCAAGGCACTGTCTATCATCAAAGAGTTTGAAGTTGCTTTTGCCAACGGGAACTTCACCGAACAATCCAAGTTGTGTCATGTTGGGATGCATCTCAAGGAGACAGCAAGCAAGTGGTGGTTAGCCAAGATTCTTGAAGGTTCACAACCCGGAACGTGGGCTCGATTCAAAACTGAATTTTATGAACAATTTCTTCTGCCCAACTTCGAGAAGGACATTCGGAAGGAATGAAACTGGCTCGCCCAGAAGGAACATGAGAAAGTCGTGACTTATGTTGACAAGTATTGGTCAGTTCTTCTGAAAATTACGCCTTTCATTAAGATTTCCGACGACGAAAAGATGCGAAATTCGAAGTAGGCCTTCAACTACCGCTTCGGAAGAGCATGAAGGTATACCCCTACAACATCGTTTAGCAGATGATGGAGTTGGCAATCATCATCGAGGATCTACATTCCATTGGTACCCCCAGACGTATGGAACATGGCAGGTACCGTGCAAGGCAATGAGCGGTTCATGATGACCATGGCGAGCAAGGCAAAAAGCATCCCTCTGAGGACCTGGATCAACCTAAGAAGCGAGAGGATACCGGAAAATGCCTCAAGTATCTCACACCAAATCAAGTACAAATCTTCAAAAGAGCAAGGAGGGTGCTTCTACTGTGGTGAGAAAGGACACATGAAGACCAACTGCTCTGTTTGGCAGCAATGGCAGGAACAAGCATCTTCGAAGAAGGAACAATTGAAGAAGGAACCTGCTCCACTGTGCACTGATGCATGGTTTTTAGGACCCTGATAGCGGGAAAAAGAGCAGTGCAATCGGGTGGCCTCTGTACACCCTCCACAAACCACGCCTCATGCAAACAAGCAAAGAACAAAACAAAGGGGGCACCACCCTAAATTAAGAGGTTTAGGGACCTCACACATAGTGCACATAGGCAAGTGAGACTTCTGGCATTATGATGGCATCAAAACATATGGCAAAACACATAGAAACGAAGCTTAGGGACCTTATGTAGCATATATATACACAAGACATCAACTTAACAATACAACGGCATCTGATCATACATAACAAGGATATAGAGAAGCAAGCCAAGGATGGCATAACCCCTTGTCAAAAACAATCAACCCAGCAAGTAGGTATGATCCTACTAGCAACACATCAATACCTTAGAGAATGATGGCGAGGATGGTGGCCTTGGAGCATGAGAGAAGACTCCTTATTTAGGTTTTAGAGCTAGTAATGTAGCATACTAGAGGGAGAGAGAGAGAGAGGGAGAGAGAGTAGAGCTCCATCCATAGCTCCTCGTTGTGAGCAATGTCGTCATAGCTTCGTTGCTTGGTGAAGTGGGTGAAGTGTTGGTTTTGAGTGAGAGAAGGCCTCCTTATATAGGTTTCTGAGAGGGTTTAGGATTAGGGATAAAGATGCTTAAATCCGTTGATTGGGGTTACTTTTTGCTTAGGGTGGTGAACAGATTGAGGTCACCTGATATGTCACCATCAAGATATTCTCTAGAGTGATGTGAGAGGGGAGGGTAAATGCTGATTTTTCTGATTGTGACACATGGGGATAAGGCCTTGACCAGCATTTAAGAGCAGGTAAGGTGGCTGTTGAAACTGGAGGTTCTGCACATGTCAGGGGGGGACCTGCGGGGGGAGGTGGCAGCTCGGTCCTCCTGAATATCAAATTCTCAAAAAATCCTCAACCATGGCTTCTTTTGACATGTGTTCTTTGAAAAAATCAGCATGTCTCTTTTCAACTCAAAAGTCTTTATCCTTGTTGACTCACCTTTACCATAAGATTTTCCCCTTTTCTCCTCCTGTAACTGCATTGTTGATGCCCAATCACTGCTTCTAGTAACAGTGAATTGTTTCCTACCAAATACTTATGGTGCAGTAAAAAATATTTACCATGGGTAAAAAAAGTTACTGTAGGTAAAAAGTGATTTGTATTTACCATGTATGTGAAAAATATTTACTGTAGGTAAAAATTATTTACTGTCGATAAAAAAGTGAAAACGGAGTATGCTGTGCTGTGAGTCCACACGAACATCCTCGTGTAAATTTCACTAGAAATTCACACCTAGAATGGGCTATTCTGTAAGATATAGGTTGTAGGTATGCATAAGAGCTCGTTCCCACGTATCTTCTGTCCATGGCACTTTTTACTCTTTGGTGCTTGTGAAGTAGATTTTTCTTCTTTTTCGAGATCCCTTGGACTAGAGTATCCTCATCTCCCCAACAACTGACTGTGCCTTTATTGCATCTTCAGAAGGGGTCCTAAAAACCATGCATCATATAGCCCTCCCCCTTAAGCTAGAGGTATTTGATGCCTCTAACTGTAGGTTGTGCTACAATAGGGTTCTCTTGAATACTTACCTACCTGGTACCAATTGAATTTGCCATGTTACTGCTTTCTTGGCTGATGCACCCTGTTTAGTCCTTTCTGATGAATAATTGTATCCATCCATGACTAACACCTGGTCTCCTAGACCCTTGAAAGCGATACCCCATCCATTGTCAATATCCGCTTTCACTGGTAGCATTCTCTTTTTTTTTCTTCTTCTTCTCTTTTTTTCTTTTTTTTTGACACGACTATGTACATGATTGTTACCTTAGTTGGAGCTCGAATATGATGAGCTCTCCTCTGAACCATCCTTAGCATTGATTTCACCAGCATATGGCTGTGAAAGACGACATTCGTAGGCCTTCAATCGCCAACCATTTACCGGGGTCTGATGTACCTTACCATCTAGGTCACCTAGTTGGTAACTACCATTTGAGAACCTCTGTATCACTACAAAAGAGCCTTCCCACTTAAGCAAGAACTTACCATCCTTCCTGCGATCAAAGCGATTGTCGTATCTGAGCACTAAAGAACCTTCCTTGATACCTTTCTTGACAAGGTTGCGATTGAACTTCTTTCGTTTCTTCTCTGCCTGGGCTGCATAGTACTTCACTGCTGACTCTCGATCTAGCCCTAACCTCTCCAAATCGATGATTCTTCCTTCCACCTGCTTCTCTTGACTATCCTCTTGATGTGCTTTTAGAACTCGGAGGCTTGCTAGCTCCACTTCTATAGGCAATAGTGCCTCTTGCCCGTAAACCAAGTGAAAAGGTGTATACCCCAAGGATGTTTTAAAGGATGTTTTGTAGGCCAACCACCTACGTTCACTTTTACTCATACCAGAGGGTGTTTCACAATGCTCAAGAAAGTAAAGTAAATCATGCAGCTCCTCCTTTCCCTGGTATAAAGGACTTTTCACAAGGATAGCACCTACTATGAGAGTTTGTAGTTCTTCACCTGCTAAGGCATCTGCTTCTCGATTTTGATCTCTAGGTACAAAGTGCACTCGAACTTCTTTAAAACCCTTCAACAAGGCCTTTGCTTCCCTCATCTTAACAGACAATTTGTCATTTTTACAGGCCCATACACCAACCATTTGCTTAACAATCAACATGGAGTCACCAAAAACATTTAGCTTTGTGATGCCCTGAGAAAGACAACATTGCAACCCTAAAACAAGGGCATGGTACTCAGCCTCATTGTTAGAATGAACCTCTTTTAGATGAAACCCTTTTGCAAAGATCTTCTCCTTCTCTGGACCTAATATTACTATGCCTGCTGATGCCTTGTCTTTGGTCCTCTTGTAAGCCCCATCAAAATACAGACTGCGTGCTCCCAGTAGAACTTCAAGCTCCGGGATAGGCGGTACCTTACTAGGTGCCTCTTTCTTGGCCTTCTCATAACACCTTTGTGTGAGGACATCTGCCAAACAAGCACGGGTGGAATCCTCTACTTGTAGTGTGTAGTCAAACTCTTGAAGCTGCACCACCCACTTTGCTATTCTTTGAGACAATTCCATGTGTTGTAGGGCATATGGAAAAACCTCCTCAGTTGTGATCACCAAAAATTGTCTCGGAAGTAAGTAAGCCCGAAACTTCTCCACTGCAAACTTAAGAGCTAGCACCAATTGCTCAGTTGCGCTGAAACCCTTTTCAACAGCTGTCATCACTCTACTAGAGAAGTAGACTTGTCTCATGAGAGATGTCTTTGGGTCTTTTTGCATCAAGACAGCTCCTAGAGCTTCTGGACCTACACTAGGATTTACATAGAATAATTCACCCCATGTGGGTTATAGGACGACAGGCAATGAGCTCAAAATGGTTTTAACTTCTTGAAAGCACCTTTCACCCTCCTCACTCCATGTCAATGTAGTGTGTTTAGTGAGCTGCTGCAAAGGATAGATTGCCTGAGAAAGGAGATGTATGAATCGTCCCATGTAGCGAACCTTTTGAATGAAGGAGACTAGTTGCTTCACGTTTGAAGGAGTGGGTAAAGCTAACAATGTCTTTACCTTTTCAGGGTCAGCCTCAATACCATCTTGAGACACAACATGGCCTAGTAGAGTGACCTTGCTCTCACCTATGTGGCACTTGTCTTTATTCAATTGCCCACCCAATTGGGCCAGACGGGTGAAACCTTCATCAACCTTGGACAGATGTACTTCCCTAGAGCTGTAAATGCAAAAATCATCAATGAAGACTCGTATGGACTTACCAAAGTAAGGTTGAAACACCAAGTTCATAAACCTCTGGAAAGTAGCTCGGGCATTAGTTAAACCAAAAGGCATAACTCTATAAGCAAAACACCCCCAAGGTGTTATGAAGGTAGTCTTTCTTTGGTCTTCATCTGTAATTCTGATTTGGAAGTAGCCTGAGTACCCATCACACACTGTGTACCTTTCACGACCAGCCACTTCATTTAGTATTTCATCTTGAAAAGACAAAGGAAAATGGTCCCTTTTTGTGGCTGCGTTTAGAGGCTTGTAATCCACACATACCCTCCACTTCCCATTTTTCTTTGGTGCTACAATAACTGGAGACACCCACTCAGAATCTTTCACTGGGTAGATAAATCCTGCCTTGAGTAATCTTTTTACTTCTTTTAAGAGTGTATCTTGTTGCACTAGCCCTAATCTCCTTAGCCTTTGCACCACTGATTTGGCACCTTCCTTTAATTGGATATGGTGTTGGGTTACCGTCACTCCTTTAATGTGCTCGTAATCAGTTATAAAGAGGCCAGCATGCTTCTTTAGTACCTGCAAATAGGGTTCTCTCTCTTCTTCTAGTAGGTCCTTAGCTAGCATCTCCTCTAAGCTTGTGGCTTCTTCTTTGTTTAGAGAGTCTTGACCACCTTCTCCTTCTGGGTTTCGCGTATTATACCCATGACTTCCAAAGAGCTAGCATCCTCCTCAGATGACTCATCCTCAGATGAAGAGCAGCTGCTTGTGCTCCATTCATCCATAGAAGTCTCCATCTCTAGGTCTTGTTGTCTACCCTGCTTCATGTCATACACAATTTTTTGTTGCTTGCCACCTACCTTATGATTTGGTCGCAACTCAAGGGAACCTGTCTCCCAATCTTGCCTAGCTTTCATAGCCATAAGCCAAGGTCTTCCAAGGATTAGCGGATAGCCCTCCCCCTTAGTTGGGATCACATAAGCATCAATTGAGATTGCCACACAAAAAGCTGAAACCTTCACTCCATTAACCTTTCCCACACAAGCCACCCTTACATTATTTACCATCTTAGCTTGTAAGGAAGTTTGCTCGTTTACTTCCAAACCCAACCTGTGCATTAATTTCTCTGTCATAACACAAATCTCGGCTCCACCATCTACGTACACATTGGAGACTCGCTGACTCTTAATCTCTGCATCAATGACTGGCACGATATCCTTCATGCCTCTTGCACTAATAGACCCAACTGACTTTGCCTTAGCCCTCCTCGTGCTGACCATCTTAGACCAGGTTCTACGCATCTTTGCGGAGAGGTGGAGGAGTTGCTGCCATGAAATCTTTGGTCCTTGCTTACTCACATTTGCTACCAGGTCGTAAGGTATGGATCCTACCCCAAGTGGAAAGTCTTCTACTCCTATGTGCCTCCTTGACCTACTCTTCCTTTTCTTGTCTCCTATCACTTAGGAGGAACCCTCATTCCCTTTATCCGGCTCTGAAGCTTCCATTTCATCAGTTCTTTGTTTCCTAACTCTCTTTATTGGCATGGCAACAGCTTCCTCCATTTTTTCTTTCCCTTTATCCTTACCATTGTCAAGACTTATGACAGAGACAGCCCTGTCCTCCCCTCCCGATGGTAGTGGAGGGATCTCTGCTGGTGCTTGTGGTGGTGGAGGAGGGGGTCTCAATATTTGGATTGGTGGAGCCACGTGTGCATTTTGTCCATTTAGTGGCCTAGCTCCAGGAGGAGTGACTTGCTGGCGAGGAGGCCGTCTTTGATTACCATTTCCTTGATAGCGTCGTGGATGGGGGCAATAATACATGCCGTGACCTACCTCTCCACAGTTGTAGCAAATGTACTCACGTGCTTGCCTTTGTCCTTCTTGTCTATTTCGTTCATTTCCTGGCCGGGGAGCCCTTACACCTTGAACCAGATTGATGGACAGGCTCTCTAGTTGATTGGTGATTTGTTGAAGTAATTCTTGTTGAGAGGACTCTTGGTCTGTTGCTCCTGTCCCTGCTACTACCCTTGCCGTAGGTTGAGCTAGCGGTGGAGGCTCCATTCCCCCTTGTAGTTGAGCTTGGAATTTTAACTTCCTATCCTTCTCCCTTGCATAAGTCATAGCTTTATCAAAGGTATCTGGGAATTCACCTTTTACCTTTTCTCGAAGGATGGGGTAAAGCCCTGCCAAGAAACAGTCCTTCTTTAGGCATTCTGACGCCCTTTCTCCTTCACCTAGTGATGCACACCATTTCTCCCACAGGTTGGAAAACTTTCCTTCATAGCTTCTATAGTCATTGGGTGATGTTTGGCGTAGCTCTAAGAGCTGTCTCCATATCTCCTCTGGAGACTCATGGCGGCGAAATTCTTCGATGAAGGCCATCTTTAAGGACTCCCAGTCTCTTCTTTCTTCAGGTGCCAAAGTTTGATACCATAATTTTGCACCTTCCCTCAAGACCAAAGGAAAGGCCCTTAACTTAGTAGCTTCGTCATCCCTTCCCGATACCAGAAAGGCCATTTCCAAATTATCCAAAAAGTCTGGAACAACCTCCCCAGGCTTACCATAAAAATTAGGGAAGGCCATAAGTGAGAGAGTAAACAATTACACAAACAGCTCCAATTTATTTTAAAATAGAGTATGGTAATTACAATTTGGAGCTTTAGCACAACTTAGCTCAAAATAGGATGAAGATCGACACATCAAAGGAATGGTAATAGTCTAGTAAGGGTAGAATGACAGGATGAGGAGAGCGCAAGATTTCCCCACGTCTCTCGGCTCCAAACAACAGGGCTATTCTTTGCTGATAAAAGATTTTTCTATCAATAAAAATATTCACACGGATATGACGCACAAAATGGAAAGAAAACATGAGGGGATCATCATTCTCATTATTGGCATCCATACTTACACACAAGAGCCTAGCTTAGTTGCACCACCTTGGGACCAATGAGCCTGATCAGCCACAGAAGGTCAGCACCTCGGATCACTTCGACTCTTCTTTGATGCATCTGTGAAGACGTAAGGCATGATGGCAACATTTTGTACAATGCTGAGCCTTTTAGCAAGCAACAATTGGATGCTATTACCATAATCAGCATGACGAATGAAAGTGACACCATTAATGTGCAGCACATCATCAACTAAGATAGTTTCCTTAGATTGAGATAATTTCTTGAAAATTAGCAGCAAAGGTAGGGCAGGGAGGCTTTTCACCCGGTCTCCAAAGCACTTTGGACAATATCCAAAGTGATCTTCACGCGGACAGGAGGTTGGCTTGGGATTGGTGGTGTCTGGATTCACAAAGTGTACTGGGAGCACTCGCAGACGGGCGGCAATCTTGTAGGCAAGCCTTCGCCTCTTTGCTTCAGGAGGATTTAGGGGTGAGAGTCGTGGTTGCAAGTTGGAGGTTGAAGTTGGTTTCTCACTAGCCTTTTTCTTGCGTGTAGTGGTCATGTAATCCCTTATTAATGAGATTAAGCCAAATGTTACCTTATGCTTGAGCACGCGTTGTGGCCTTGGGCCACTTAGGTGTAGAGGTGATCTTCCTCCTCTTAGTCGGCTCCTCAGGAAAGAGAGGTCTGGTGATGCTTTCTCTTCCCTTAATGTGTGTCACAGTACCTTCGTGTATGTTGATGTAGAATATTTCAAGCTCGTGTGCGTTGGAGGTTTCTGGACCACTCATAGGTTGAGAGGAGAGGTATATCAAGCTCTTCTTCTTACTCTCCTTCGTTGGCGACGATCACGAACAAGGCATGTAGAAGAACTTACTTCTTGAATTTCAATGACACTACAACCTGGTAACAAAACCTCGATGAAAGCTTTTAAGGCCTCTAAAGCCTCCTCCTCTTCTGTTCTCCAATTTGCAAACTCCTCACTCCATTCATCCATGTTGTAGATTGCACATCTTCATTGCTTGTGGACTGAAGGTTTGTGTAGCCCTCCTCAGTGGGGGCACCAAAATGATAGCGGAAAAAAGAGCAGTGCAATCGGGTGGCCTCTGTACTCGTGCACACTCCACAAACCACGCCTCATGCAAACAAGCAAAGAACAAAACAAAGGGGGCACCACCCTAAATTAAGAGGTTTAGGGACCTCACACATAGTGCACATAGGCAAGTGAGACTTCTGGCATTATGATGGCATCAAAACATATGGCAAAACACATAGAAACGAAGCTTAGGGACCTTATGTAGCATATATATACACAAGACATCAGCTTAACAATACAACGGCATCTGAACATACATAACAAGGATATAGAGAAGCAAGCCAAGGATGGCATAACCCCTTGTCAAAAACAATCAACCCAGCAAGTAGGTATGATCCTACTAGCAACACATCAATACCTTAGAGAATGATGGCGAGGATGGTGGCCTTGGAGCATGAGAGAAGACTCCTTATTTAGGTTTTAGAGCTAGTAATGTAGCATACTAGAGGGAGAGAGAGAGAGAGGGAGAGAGAGTAGAGCTCCATCCATAGCTCCTCGTTGTGAGCAATGTCGTCATAGCTTCGTTGCTTGGTGAAGTGGGTGAAGTGTTGGTTTTGAGTGAGAGAATGCCTCCTTATATAGGTTTCTGAGAGGGTTTAGGATTAGGGATAAACATGCTTAAATCCGTTGATTGGGGTTACTTTTTGCTTAGGGTGGTGAACAGATTGAGGTCACCTGATATGTCACCATCAAGATATTCTCTAGAGTGATGTGAGAGGGGAGGGTAAATGCTGATTTTTCTGATTGTGACACATGGGGATAAGGCCTTGACCAGCATTTAAGAGCAGGTAAGGTGGCTGTTGAAACTGGAGGTTCTGCACATGTCGGGGGGGACCTGCGGGGGGAGGTGGCAGCTCGGTCCTCCTGAATATCAAATTCTCAAAAAATCCTCAACCATGGCTTCTTTTGACATGTGTTCTTTGAAAAAATCAGCATGTCTCTTTTCAACTCAAAAGTCTTTATCCTTGTTGACTCACCTTTACCATAAGATTTTCCCCTTTTCTCCTCCTGTAACTGCATTGTTGATGCCCAATCACTGCTTCTAGTAACAGTGAATTGTTTCCTACCAAATACTTATGGTGCAGTAAAAAATATTTACCATGGGTAAAAAAAGTTACTGTAGGTAAAAAGTGATTTGTATTTACCATGTAGGTGAAAAATATTTACTGTGGTAAAAAAAATTTCCCAATACCATATGATTATTCCCTCATCAGTTCGGTATTTCTCCTTGGCTTACCATTTTCCCCTCTTCTCAAATCTTCCTCATGACAGCTCTTATCTTTCAAAACTCCCCTTGTTTCAATGCATGTATCAATTACTGTTGTTCTGTCTCTGTCTCTGCTCCCCCTCTGTAATTTCCAAGGTTCAAGTCTCATCGAATAGATCTTTTGATTATTGGATATTGTTCGACGATTGAACCAGCTCAACTGCATCTCTCTTTTCCGTCTCTAATTTTTACAAGCACTCTCTCACTATCAAATCTCTCTCTTTGCCTTCTTGGACTATCTCTTGTGAAAGACTGCTCAAATTGATTCAATACTGATGTTTTCCTCCTGTCAATTGGAGCCCGTTCTGGTTACTGAAACCCCATAGCCGAAAAGATAAGGCCTAATTCGTTGTTCTCTATCTCTGACAGCATTTATATCTGGCTCTCTATCTAGGCCTTGTTCTTTCTTTTCTCCCGCACTGTTCTTGCTTATTGAGCCCCTTGTCGTCTCTTAAACTGCCCCACATTCTCTCCTCCTACAGAGTTCCCATCTTGAACATGCTTGAATGCGTCTTTTTGCCATGTCTCAAGTTTTATATCACGTAACAATGCCTCGTAGACATCCACATGGAGCTCTTCTTTAGATGAATTGGCCCTTCTTACAGCAAAAAGGCATCTTCATTGCTGCCCACCAATTTCCTTACATTTTCAATAAACCTCATCTCATAACAGGAGGTAGCAACCAACAGGAGAAACAGCCAGAAGGAAGTAGCAAGAGAAAGGTAGAGTTGAAGAAGAGGAAAGCTCTGGTTGCAGAATCAGAGAGCGAAGCAGAGGAAGTATCTGCAAGCAGCAGCCATGGCATAGATGACTTTACCTCCAGTGACCCAAGTGATGAGAGCTACAAAGCAGACTCAGCAGCATCTGATGATTCAGATGTAAATTCCGAGTCAGGTGCTTCCAGTGATCAGGAGGAACATTCAAAAGTGGCTCAAAAGAAAGGAAAGCATCCAATCATCACTCATGAAATCAAGAGGCCTGCTTCTTCGAAAAATCACACAGCATTCTCATTAAATTTTTATATGCAGCAACCTCGACCATCTCTCAGTGAGGTGCTTTCGATTGCTCAACTACGGACTCTGGGCCTCACAACTCTGGCTGATGCAGATTTACCTGATACGGTTCCAGCAGAGATGATACATCAACTGTTGAAAGACTTTCCAAAGGTCCGGGGCCACAAGCTAACAGCTACAAGGCTTGGCCATGCCATGTGTATGACCAACTTTCGAGCTGTGAAGCCTACTACTCGCACTTTCTCTTTGCTGTCCAAGGATGCGACAATTCAAGCATGTCAAGAGCTACTGAGTTCGGATCACCTGGATTATGAGCGAAACAGACGGCTTCTTGCAATCTTCAGGTATTACTTTCTGGCTCGAGATGCCAAAGAAGACAAGGAAAAAACTGATC
The DNA here is from genome assembly GCF_014529385.1 of Adiantum capillus-veneris. Classification (NCBI taxonomy): domain Eukaryota; kingdom Viridiplantae; phylum Streptophyta; class Polypodiopsida; order Polypodiales; family Pteridaceae; genus Adiantum; species Adiantum capillus-veneris. Next base: position 170,370,755 of record NC_140933.1, read on the forward strand.
TTCTCACTACCTTCTCCCACTGCGACGGGCTCTACTGTTTAATCCACACTATCCCTTGTGGATTCCACCAGATTTTCTTCAGCTCTTTGCAGACTAGGGCTAAAAGATTTCGGGCCCAAGTGCAGTCTGTGCAGTTAAGTTTTAAATGTTTTGCGGCACCTCTCTTGGCATGGGTCATAAACATACCTATTAACCCAAATGAAGTGGATGAGGAGCAGGGAACCTCGAAAGGGAAAAGGAAATCCGTGAGCATGCAGGTTGACCCCACAGTCACCAAGAAAAGAAGATCAAGGCGAAAGTGGTGAAGGATACAGTGAAGTCTCTACTCTCCTTGCCAGCTTCTGAGAGCCAGCAGACTAGGGTACATTTTCAGCGTCACACGTCTACTTCTACCCCTGGTTCTGCTGTGCCGGCGCCAGTGTCTACTGCCGCTCCTCAGGACAGGATGGTCACTTCACCCATACAGGATCCTCTTCCTTCTTCTCCCATCTTCACTCATACACCGGTCAACATATCTCTCTCTCCACCTACAACAACAATCTTAGAGGCACCTACTACACTAGTTGTACCTACTTCTAGCTCGCCGGCTGTGCCACATGTGTGCCCTCCAGCGTCGAGCTAGGCACAGAACAGCTAGCTGCAACGCACCAGCGTCACTCCGCCACATACGCAGCTATGGAGGGATCTCTGCGAGTTGTAGAGAGTACCACCGCAGATCGAGATGCAACGATTTTTGCACTACAGCAAGCATTGAAGATAAAGTCAAGGATTATTGATGACCTAAAAGCACAGGTGCAGGGATTTCAAGAAATGCTTATGTATGGTAACAGGCCTACCCATGCTCCTGTGGGATATGGATGGACTGGGCCAGGGATACAGGTCCAGAATCCAGCAGGCTTTGCAGCACCAACAGGTTCTTCTCAGCCCTCTCAGCAGTTCATGGGACACTACCCAGCAGGTCCCTCTCAACCCTCTCAGCAGTTCATGGGACACTACCCACAGCCCCAGTTCCAGTACTTTACTCAGCAGGGGTCTCAAGTCCAGATGCCACACATGCAGAGCCAGAGTGTTCCTTGCTGTGACCGTGTTGCTGGTGCACACCGCCATGGTTGTGTTACTAGGCGTCCGGAGTTCACTTCAAGGCAGGTGCTTCCATCCGCTGTGCAGCAGATGGCTGCTCAAACCACAGAAAGCCAGGTTATGCAGAGCACAATCCAGCAACCGTATCGTTACACAATCGATCTGATGGCTCCTCTCGATCTGGATACTTCTGGAGCAGCAGTGGCGACGACACTTTCCCTTGGGTGACAGGACTGTGCTCTTGCCCCACCTTTCATTGTACATATAGTTACTTTTGCAGTTTCATTCAGTGTTTGGCTCACCGAGACGGTGACTAGTCTTGTGGCGGGCAACCTGTAGCAGGCTACAGTGTCACTGCTATAGGACACATTTACAGTTAGTACAGTTGGTCTGGTCTGTTCACACTGGACAGACACTCTGGGCAGTGACACGTGGTAGGGATACGGATGGTGGCCTAGTGGACATGTGGCCAGGTCACACTTAGCTGGCTGACATTTATGAGCCTTTGGTGGCTCTTTATGATTGTATCTATGAGTAGTAGCCGTTGGGTCATTATCATTATCTTGTACGTAGTCGTCGAGAGCGAGTCTTACACAGAGCACTTCTTCACCATCCCTGCACATCTGAGCCTCGACACCCCCATTTGTACCGGTGAGTCCTGGGCTGGAGCTGAGTGTGCTGCCATGCCAGAGTCTGTACATGGTTCTTTGAGCTAGTCGAGTCCACATGTTCTTGTCCACTATAGTGTCTCTGTTGTTATCCATTGTTTCTGTGTTTCATTCCGTTTGAGAGAGTTTCCATTTGTTTGAGTGAGATTGTCACGCACATTGCACTGAGGGGCACCCACAATGTAGAGAGCACGACACTTTATCCGCGCTACATGAGTCTAGAGACCACTCAGCCTCGTCCCTGCCGCACAGGGGAAAAGAGAAGCCAACTGCTAAGTCCAAGGCCTCTATCCCCCTAGCTGCAAGGAATAGAACATGAACTCTGAAGCAGGCTGCCTCAAGGTCTGCTGAAGGGTCGTCGAGAAACCGTGTAAAGTCGTAGGCAAAGAAATCCCAACAACGACGAATGTGGAAGCTCGTCAGACCACGAGGAACTGTTGCCAAGGGGGACGTCTGCACGAGAAGAGGGGGTCGCAAGAAAGGTTGTCCCTCTCTCGCCAAGCGACTCGTGGCAAAAGCGCTGCCAAGAGATTTCCTAGCAGCCGAGGAAGGCCCTGCCCCCAGGGACGGCTGCGGGGATGGAGCGGGAGGAGATGTGGGAGAAGGGGGGCTCGAGGGAGAAGGGGGAGAGGGGGCGGCAAGGCGGAGGAGCAGAGGGAGGAGAGCGAGAAGGAGAGGTAGATGGAGAGGATGGAGGGGGAGGGGCGGAAGAAGAGGGGTACTTGGGGGGAGGAGGGGCTGTCGATGGTGAGGCTGAGGTGGAGGCTGGAGCACGGACCTCATCTTGCTGAAGTGGGTCAAATCGGTTCCCTGTGGAAACCCACTGCTGCTAGGCAGAAGCGTGGGGACCACTCTGAGTGCCAGGCTGGCGTGGTGGCCCCTGTCGATGTCGACCACGAACCTGCTGCCATTCCTCCTCCGCTTGAGTCCGAGGCTCGGAGGGCGGCATTACCTGCGTACTCTGTGACTTTATCTGCTGCTACTGTTGGCCAGCCCTTGAGGGTTGGGGCTGGTGGGCCTGGGCCTATGGTGTAAGTCGAGGTCTCCTCCTTGGACAGGCCTTCGCAAGATGGCCCATCTACCGACAAATGAAACACTGATTCGGGAGGCCCGAATCTTGCGAAGACCCATCTGCCGACAAATGAAACATTGATTCGGGAGGCCCGATTACTCCACGCTCTGTCGAAACCACCCCCCACTCACCCGAGGAAGTAGGATGACCTTCGGGAGACTGTGGGTGTCCCTAACCAGAACACTTATTGAGAGGATGCTGGCCGCCTTGGCAGCTACTGTGGGTGCCATGCGAGGTGTCGCCACGATAGTCCCAATCTCTGAGCCTATCCTGGACAAAAGTGGTAGGTACCCCCTCCTCAAACCAGGAAAGCAGACGGAGATGGCAATGTCTGCCTCCTCTGCTTGAACATCTGTAACTGGATCAAAACTATGCCTCCGCTGTCGAAAGTGGGCTCGAACTGTTCGGATGGCCAAGGGGCTCATCGCGATGTCCTTGGACGCCATCTCGGAAGTCTCGAACTCTATCTGATAGTAGCCGTGTCCGAGGAACTGAACATTCAAGATCTTCCCCACCTCTGCGAGAAGGCGGGCCTGGAGAAGATCACGCAGCTATTCTCTGCTGGGTCTGGTGCTGAGAATCTTGCAGATGACAGAAGTCGCCTGAAGGCGTTCCACCTCTACGGCTAGGCTCAGTTGCTCTGACGGTGAGAGAGCAAGTCGAATGGTGGGCTCAGCAGGGGGCGAGGGGACTTCATTGGAGTCCCTTTGTGGCGGAGCTTGAGCCTCCATCTGTGTCTGCTGCTGTAAAGAAGGGGCGACGAGGCGTCGGCGAATGGAAACCTCCTGCTGGACCGAGCACGTCGAAAGTGCTGTCGAACCAGTTAAGTAGGAAAGTAGAGAGCGAGGAGGTGGATAAGGGGTAATGTGTAGGCGGGCGGGTAAGGCAGCGGGTAGCGGCAGGGCAGGCGGGTGGGCGGCGGACAGGGCAGGGCTGCGGGCAACGGGGAGGCGGGTGTGCAGCGGGCAGGGCAGGGCAGGGCAGCGGTGAGCAGGTAGGGAGGGAGGGCGAAGGTGAGCTGGGGGCGCGATGGCGAGCAGAGGGCCGGGGGGGAGAACAGCAGCAGTGAGCTCTTCTCTCCTATTGTAGTGTCATGGATTTGTTTTGGTTGTTGTTAAGTTTGTTCCAGTCGATCTTATTGTTGGCACATGGTGCCTCCTGGTTTTACCCTGTAACTTCCACTGTGCCGATCTGCCATCTACCTCAGCAGTATTTTTTTTCCAATGCTTTCATCTCCCCAAATCGGACCTATGCTACTTTTCAGGGGATAACCTATTCGTCTGGGATAGCTGCATCCGCAGATATTTACACCCTCTGCTCGTGCATTCCGTCAGCATCAGCCAGCTTATGTGACACGGTTTGCTACCTTCCCATCCCAGGCTTTTGCAACTCGACAGGATATTCCCTTCAAGTGCTCCATTTCCATATCGAGTACAGATTTCTTTGCCTTTGGTGCTTAGTCCCTCTTATCTGAGGAGAGAGTTTGCTCACAGATCTCTGTCATTGTATATAGTTGATAGCTAGCTTCAGTGGATTCTCAGTTGTATCGAGTCTAGCTGTCGAGTCTAGTTTGTGTACAACACTAACACACTTTCATCAGCATCAGACACCTCCGTGCACTGTGGAGCCCCTGCACCCCCTTTGTATCGATCGGTCCTTGGTCAGGAGCTGTGAGTGCTGCCTACCAGACATATGTATACGCTGAGAGTTTAGTGGTTCAGCAGTCATTGAGTGGTTAACACTTCAGTTTATAATGGTTAACACTTCATGTTGCCATTTTGCTATTGCTATCCATTAGTTCAGTTGTTATTTCACTATTGCTCGTTTTATTCAGCTGGTATGTTACATCTGAGTGAAGTTTCGTGGACACTGCATTGAGAGACACCCAAAATGTAGCACATAGCATGGAGCAAATGGCACATTTCACCTTCTACAGTGTTCAGGATTTTTCAGCTCTCTGTTTCCGGAGTCTTTGCTTTACACTTTTTGCAGCTCAGGACGGTGAGTGGTCTTGTGATGGATAATCTGTAGCCTGGCTATAGTGCTTGGTTCACTGTGGCAGCTCAGAGATATGACTCACTGGACTAGTGGAGCAGGATTTCCGATGGACGATGCTAGACTTTGCTACTGGACAAGGCTTTGGCGGCACATCAACAAGTGGTAGTTAAGCCTTGAGCGTGGCCTCGTGCCTACCTAGCATAGCACCTTTCACAATCTATGTGGCTTATCTTTTCTAGGGAGATACTTTGCTCGTTGTACATATGTCATCTATTATGAGCTGTGGTATGTACGAGTCTTACGATAGTCTTGTCTTAGCCTAGTGTCCAAATACTCTACACCTAGTACATATCCCTACACTATCTAGCCTCGCCGATCCCGGTTGTATGTGAGTAGCACAATACATTGTCTGGAGCTAAGCGGGCTGCCAGCCAGTGTCGTTGACCTTGGGTCTCGCAGTGTACTAAGGCTGGGTTGGAGAGTCCATGTGTCTTGTGTCATCTCTATTTCTCTCTACTGGTTCCATAGTTTCAGCTCAATTATGTTGTGGTTAAACACACTCTCCTCTAGTCATGCATTCCTTTCCATTTCTCTATGGCATGGTGTGTCTTTTTTTCCTTTATTTTCGTTTTTGATGAAGGAGCTTGTCCCATCGACTTCCTTTGCTGCCGGGCTGTTTCATTATTTAGCACTCTATTGTCTGCTGGTGTTGTGGGTGTACAGGACCTCCCTTGGTTGTCACTTCATTTGTTTTTGGAGAAGAGGCTGTTATGGCACAAGGTGCCTTGTCCCAAATTAAGCTTCATGTGTTGTGGACGTGGTTTTTTTGGTTTTCACTTGATTGTCACATATTATTTGTCTTTCAGTTTTGTCAACATCCCACCCTTCATCATGGTGGCACGTTCTTTGCTCGGACGTCAAGTTCTCAAGGCACCTTGAGCAAGTAGATCACATTATTCTGGACTGCCTTCCAAGAAAGTTCGGGGCTGGTTATTTGAGGTCAAAGTTATGTTGTAGTGGTTTGTACTCAATGGCTCAACTTTGACAAGCCATGGGTTTCTTTTCATTTCCTTGGTGGCTTCTGCACTATCGTCCAAGCAGGGTGCTGTTCCATCTGCATCTCTTGGTAGGGTCAAGATGCAATTCTTGAAGCTTGGCTCATTTCCAACTTTGATGGTTCCTTTGTTTGAGGGATTATTGGGTGCCTTCTTTCTACCCCAACCCCCCCCCCCCCCCCCCCCCCCCCCCGCCCTCCCGGACCCGACCACCACCCGCCCCCCTTCTTTTTCTTTGCAGGTTTCACGTTTTACTCTTATAGAGAAGGTTCTTTACCTGGACTTTTAGTTATAGTATACAGTTTTTGTACTTTTTGTCAGCTTTTGGCCTCATTTTAGGCTTTATGCCTAGTTATATTGAGGGACTTTTTGCCTTGTTTTCTGTATTGACAACCTACTGCCCAGTATTTGTGGGTATGTGGTCCTTCTGGAACGATTAAGGAAGCCTTGTGTGTTTTTCTTAGAAGTAGCAGTTGAAGGCAAGTATTTTACAGACTGATCTCGCCTCAGTGTTGCAAAAGCATCACAAATTAATACTCAATGAAGCTATTGCTGTATCATTAACAAACAGCCACCAGTCAATCTCACTTTTCATATTGATTGTTCATTCACTTCTCTTCGGTTCCTTTCACCATTTTTCCATGCGCTGCTTGAAGCTGTTTAATTGCAACAACTGGCAATTTCCCTCTTTTTTGGTTCAAGCTTTAATATTAGTCTGCTTGTTTTAGCATGCACCAACTATTTCAAAGTGTTTGAACCATAAAACATGTGCCAGTTTTTTTTTGCCCCGATTCTTTAATGTAAATTTTTTTTTTGCATTATTTACCGTCTAAGTGGCAGGAGAGTGTTATATTAGTTACTTAAACACAGTTTTTCCCTATGTGCAGACGGAGTTATCTGCCGTGCCAGACTGCAGTTCCATGGTTGCAAGTCTTAGGGGGTTTTCGTCATTCGAGAATCCTTAAAAATTGAAATTCTTTAGGTTGCAAACACGGCCATGCATTTTTCCAGGTTTGTGAACTAATCTGAGCCTGAAGGTCAACTTTTAATACTGTCAGCAGGGCTTGCTAGAAACTATTTTAAATTTGCGGTTGAAGCATGGCCTCTGTTGTTTATTAACTGGTTTCTTCTTTTTTATTTAAGATGCAATTCTCACATCTAGGATGTCTCTTCGTCTCATAGCCCGCCTTGGATTGAGTCAAGGGACCACATGATGTGAATATGGGCTTTTCCCAGATTACTGTAGGTATATATATATGTCCATATGTAAGGAGATACATGTGGTAGCCATTCCTATTTTGAGAGTTCTTATCTAGTGTGGCATCCTTTGGCATATCAGGATTCAGCACTCAGGGGGCAACTAGTTAAAGGTAAAACCTGATAAAGCTAAGTGCCATTGTACCCCTAGCTTTGTGACAAGTGCTTTCACGTACCTCAGGGTCAATAATACTCAGAGCTCTCCAATTCTAAGCAAAAGAGAAACATGTGAGAATCTCATTCAATGCGTCAATGAATGCGCTTTCAATAAGACAAAGGAAAACCTGTAAAGTGACCATAAGAGCATGTCTCTAGAGGTAGAACTACCTGATCCCCGGTCATTTTGAGATGGGTTTTAAGCAGGTCAAATTTGCGTTTCATTGTTTTCCATTTTTCTATCGATGAAAGTTCCCATCACTAGCTGTTCATGTTAGTTTTCCTTGGCTGATTGTAGCTCTTTCCTCTTTTGGTATGACTAGGTGCTTCTTAATTATTTGTTGAGCATTGTCTAATTTGTTTGCAATCAAAAGAACTTTTGTACGGTTCTGTGTTTTTCCTTCTAGTGTCTACATTCAAAGAGTGTTTGTATCGATGAAAGTTTGTTTCCATTTTTCTATCGATGAAAGTTCCCATCACTAGCTCTTCATGTTTCTTCCATGGCTTATGCTAATATCTATGACCATCATCCTTTTACTATTTGTGTGTCTCTGTCTTATTCATTTGAAATAAAACATATGTATTCTGATCTCTTTCTTTTGGTTATCTCTTGTTCTCAATCTCACTTTCAGAATTTTGACACTGAATTTCTTTTTTCAGACCTTAGAAAAATTTTTGAGCAATTTCAATTCTGAAATATTGCAAGGAAAGCATCCGAGTCTTGAGTCATCTACCAGTGCTCCTACAATGGAGGGGCAAAGGCACGTTACCTATGGCGAGGGCGTTGGTTGTTCTAGACATGTGCGTAACACCATGAAAAGTTCCGGATATTCAACCTCTCGAGATATCCTTGAAACGGGCAAACGAACAGACCGACCTTTGAGTCTTCTTGTGGGAGGTCCCCTTGAGGAAAATAGCTCAACATCACGTCCACGCTTGTCAGGAAGCAAAATTGTGCGAGATTCTGTTCAAAGCTCAAGCTGGGACTCCTCTATGAGGTTTGATCGTAGCCAAGTTTCAAAATTTCGTGAAGTATCGACGACAAAGCTTGCTTTTCAGCCAAGCAAGCTTATTGGGCATGGAAAGAAGCTTCCCCATCCTGGAAGAGGAATGCAATCATCCTTTCAGCTCCAATCAAGTCCCTTCCCATGGGAGAGGACTGCTCTCTGGGAGGGGTCATCTACTGACAAAGATGGTACAAAGAACCACAGTCCATTATCCATCCAAATTGCTTCACATGAAATCTCATTCTGGAGAATTCTTCGAATGCACCCTCAGGCTATTAAACTAAACCAGTTCATGGACAGCAAGTATTGGGCATGTCTCATTGTCCCTGCTGTCGTGATCGCTCTTTTCTCTCATAATTTTATTAGAGCTTATTGTCCCAAGGCAGCTGACCCCTATTTAATATACATTTACTTGGTGTGCCTGGCTCTCTTCATATTTGAGCTTGTTGCTCTCTCTATCGTGCGCAAGGATTATTTCTTGGGCATGTCTTTCTGGTATGATTCTCAGACTCTGCCATTTTGCATAACATTTATTTCTCGGAAGTCCATTCTGTTTGATCACTGTCTATACTAGTTTCTGATCTACAAGCGTGCATGTTTTCTTTTCATCATTTGATCGATTATTATGAAAAACCAGGATATCAAGTCTTATGTAAAATGGCATTCATGGGATAAGGGCAAGAATTAAGGGGAGTGCACACGATCTACAGGGTACTCTGTCTTGAAGGAAACAAGGTTTCAGGTGAAGCATTGCTTTTGAATTAAGAAAGTTGGCCTTTCGAGGAAGTGAACTGGGCGCCTTACCTGGCTGGAAAAAGGGATGGGAGTTTTACTTGGTTATGCATGACGTAGTAGTTGAACCCAACAGTAGCCACATATGGGTAGAGACACTAATGATGCAAAGGTGCTTAAGTAATCTTAAAAGTGCAGTAAATATGCATGTTGGGAGGAATGTTTCATTAGACCAGCGTAAAATAGTACCATTCAGAAACATGTTACAATATCCGAGTGCTCAAAAATGCTTCCTTCTCGCCTCTCTTTTTCATCCACCTAGATCATACAATATTAAAACCTGTACGCAACAGCAGAATAATTCAGGAAAGAGGGATCATGCAAATCATGAAGAAGTTGTTGAAATGAAAGATAGGAGCAACCGAGGTGGTGTATCATCGCGTTCTCTCCACAAAGACCAGATGTGTAAACCGCTATCTTCCGTGCTCCCTTGCCCTCAAAACAGTGTGTGACTGCATAGTTCCACTCATCCCTCAGTTTGTCAGTCCTGATTCTCCACATTTTCGCCAGTGCTCAGGTTTGCTCTGGTCTCCTCTCTGAAAATTAAGGGACATAGTGCACATCAAATGCACGCCCAGACATAATCGGCTATGTCTCAATCTTAGAATTGCAAACCAGAAGCAGGGAATGAAATGCAACCAACGGGCTCTAGCGCACAAGGTATACCCTGTATGTAAAGTACATTGTTTGAAGCAGAAATGCACCCCTGGCTCTTTTAAAACTTGAAAGCTAGCAGAAAGCTTCCCGGATTGATGAATCTTAAGTCCCTCTGTAAATATTGTATATAAAGAGTGAAGATGCGTGTAAATAGGCTCCACGGGTTGCCAACATCAGGCGGCAGCGGTTGGAGCCACCAATAGTTTGAGGGAAGTGGTAGCATGGGTCGGGTAATTATGTTCCAGTTGCAGTCTTTTTTGTAAATACCCATGATCAAACGAGTTTGCCTCATGATCAATGTCACACTGTATACACAGCTGGCTTGGGCAGTTGTTGATTGGCAACCTTTCTGATAGAATCTACACTTTTGAAAAACTCCTCCGATACAAAAGATCTTCATTTTCTCAGGAAAGAGGAGGCGCCTAAGAGAAGGCTATCGTGGCCATGCCCCATTGCATGACACCTTTGAAGCTGTGGAAGGAAGCTCTCTCGAGATGCTGAAGAGGGTGCCTACTTTGCGGGCCGTCTCTAAGCTTGTAGGCTACAATCATGGGTGCGATCCAGACTACAATACAGGCATTTGGGACGATGGCGATTTGAAGGGGCTGTTGACGGGCATCTCTAGTGGCATTCGGAAATCATATGGAGTAGTCAAAGTTCAAATTTCGAAGCCCTTTCGATGGGAACCCACCCTTGGTTCAAAAAAACTTAAAAGGTAATTTAAATCAGATTGCAGGTCGTCTACAACCATTGGAGCGAGCATGGCGAGCACACAGGGCGCCGCCAAGGCCAAAATAGCCTCTCTCTCTCACACACACACACACACACAAATGAAATGAAATGAAATGTTATATTAACGTCTTCAAAAGGCCAAAGTGACCTATGAGACCTAAAAGTTACAATCTGGTGGATCTGATACAAAGTCTGAGTAACAAAAGTAACAAAATGAAATGAAAATGACAATGACAATATGACAAAATGACTAAATGACTACTATGGAATCCTAAACTCCAAGGTGTGAACTAATCAGCTAGCTGGGATAGCTAAAATCACAAGAGATCCAGCATCGGTCGCTCGCGCATCTCATCAATCTCCTCCATGGTCAGTAGTCTGACCGGGCATCGTGCATGTCGGGCCAAAGTGATCCGAATCCTCTGATGCAGCCTCCGTCAGTGCTGTGTAGTCCTCCGTAGTCGCGGGCATCTGGATCTCCCCAGCTCGGTCGCCCGATCGATCAGTGTGCCTCTGGCGTGAGGCGGCGAGCTCTGCTGTGGTAGTAACTCCTCCGGGTATCCAGTGTCTGCTCTAAAGAAGTCTGTGATCTGTCTTTGATGCTGGCTAGCCTCTCCTCTCATCAGGCTCTCTCTGTGTCTGCGCAGCTCGAGCAAAAACAAACCCAAGCATCTCTGATCCTCGTACCGCATGACTCTGGAGAGTGGTCCAAAGCCCTCTCTGAACAAGCAGTGGAAGCGGCCTCGTATCTCGTAATAGACGGGACAGTGGCATGTGTAGTGCAACTCTGTCTCAGGCTCTATGTCACATAGGGGGCATGTCCTGGCCTCTGCTGGTACTCCACTGTATCTCCCAGTCTCGATCCGCAGCTGGTGTGAAGATGTGCGTATCTGGCCAATAGCACATCGGACCCCATGAGACAAGTGGGTGTCCATGTACCTGGGCCTCGTCACAAAACCGTCCTCCGTAAGTTGGAGAAGATTCTCTCTGTAGAAAGCCATCTTCGTGCCCAGCTCCTGTGCTGGCTGTATCCATGTCCTCCTCGTGTCTAGCTGAGTCAGGTCCTGGCGGATGAGCCTGGTGATCTCGGACTGTGTAAGAGTCAGAGAGGGTGCATCCAGTGAGTACTGGAAAGGAGGTAAACTGTCTATGCTGAACCCATGTGCCTGAAACCATGATGTCATCTCCCCATACCAGCATGTTGTATCTCCCTGCATGGCTAACTGTCGAGAGGACTCAAGTGCAAGGCGGGCATATCTGTCTCTGGGAAGTTCCCACACGCGGTGTATGAAGGAAACAGATTTGGTGAGCGCCTCAACTACTAGTGGGGGGGCAGCTAGCTCTGCTCGGACAATGGCATGTCCCCCCATCCATCAGTGCGGCCTGTCCTCCCGTGGTGATCCAATGAAGGTCCCCAAATCTCATCTCCATAAAGCAATACAGAAGCCACCAAAGTGTCAAAGAGCCAGAGCTTCGTCCGAGGCTCCTGAAACTGAACCTGTGAACACATCCTTTCCAATCTACCCAGTGCTGCTTGGGCTCTGGTCAATCTAGTCTCTGCTGCCCTCCTCAGTGAAAATGTTGGCCAACTAAAAACCACTCCAAGGTAAGTATAAGCATCTGTATACTCCACTGTCTCCTGGCCGTATGTGAATGCGGGCACTGACCTCCTGATCCATTGTGGGGTGGTATTAAATACCATGACCTTGGTTTTACCAAGGTTGACAGACAAACCACTTTCCTGGGCAAACCTATGCAAAGCATCCAAGTGACGTTGCATCCCTACGGAGAGTCGGAGATCAACACAATATCATCAGCATATAACAATAGTGGAATCCATGTCCCTGCCAGTTGCGCACCTCTATCACCATCTCTCTCAATGTAGTCAGAAACCTCATCCACACAGAGAGAGAGAGAGAGAGAGAGAGAGAGAGAGAGAGAGAGAGAGAGAGAGAGAGAGAGAGAGAGAGAGATGAAATGAAATGAAATGTTATATTAACGTCTTCAAAAGGCCAAAGTGACCTATGAGACCAGAAAGTTACAATGTCGTGGATCTGATACAAAGTCAGAGTAACAAGATGACAAAATGACAGAATGACAAAATAAAATACTATGGAATCCTAAGCTGTTAGGTGTGAACTAAGCAGCTGGGATAGCTAGATCACAAGAGATCCAGCATCGATCGCTGGTGGATCTCATCAATCTCCTCCATGGTCAGTAGTCTGACTGTGCGTCGTGTGTGTCGGGCCAAAGTGATCCGAATCCTCTGATGCAGCCTCCGTCGATGCTGTGTAGTCCTCCGCAGTAGTGGGCGTCTGGATCGCCCCAGCTCAGTCGCTCGGTCACGAGCTCTGCTGTGGTAGTAACTCCTCCAGGTGTCCAGTGGCTGCTGTAAAGAAGTCTGTGATCTGTCTCTGAGACTGGCTAGCCTCTCCTCTCATCAGGCTCTCTCTGTGTCTGCGCAGCTCGAGCAAAAACAAACCCAGGAATCTCTGATCCTCATACCGCATGACTCTGGAGAGTGGTCCAAAGCCCTCTCTGAACAAGCAATGGAAGCGGCCTTGTATCTCGTAGTAGACGCGGCAATGGCATGTGTAGTGCAACTTTGTCTCAGGCTCGATGTCACACAGGGGGCATGTCGTGGCCTTTGCTATCCTGGCCTCTGCTGGTACTCCGCTGTATCTCCCAGTCTCGATCCGCAGCTGGTGTGAAGATGTGCGTATCTGGCCAATAGCACATCATATCCCATGAGACAAGTGGGTGTCCATGTATGTGGGCCTCGTCACAAAACCATTGTCCATAAGCTAGAGAAGATGCTCTCTGTAGAAAGCCATCTTCGTGCCCAACTCCTGTGCTAGCTGTATCCATGTCCTCTTGGTGTCTAGCTGAGTCAAGTCCTGGCGGATGAGCCTAGTGATCTCGGATTGTGTAAGAGTCAGAGAGGGTGCATCCAGTGAGTACTGGAAGGGAGGCAATCTGTCTATGTTGAACGCATGCGCCTGAAACCATGATGTCATCTCCCCATACCAGCATGTTGTATCTCCCTGTATGGCTAACTGTCGAGAGGAGTCAAGTCAAGGCGGGCATATCTGTCTCTGGGAAGTTCCCACATGCGGTGTATGAAGGAGACAGATCTGGTGAGCGCCTCAACCACTAGTGAGGGGGCAGCTAGCTTTGCTCGGACAATAGCACGTGGTACTGAAGATAATGAGCCGCGAGATCATAGAGACCAGAGGCTTCTCCATGTCCCCCCATCCATCACTGCGGCCTGTCCTTCCGTGATGATCCAATAAAGGTCCCCAAATCTCAGCTCCATAAAGCAATGCAAAAGCCACCAAAGTGTCAAAGAGCCAGAGCTTCGTCCGAGGCTCCTGAAACTGAACCTGTGAACACATACTCAATGTTGCATGGGCTCTGGTGAATCTGGTGCTCCAAGTATCAGGCATGGCACGGTTAAACATAACTGCTAGAAGCTCTTCTAGTAGATCTCTGGCATGTGTGAAATGCTCAGCCATTAAGCCATCATGATCATATGCTCTCCCAGTCCTCATCCTGTCAATGGCCTTCCTCACCATCTCAGCGGTGAAAAAAGCACACGTGTGTGAGCATGGATTGGGGGGGTCGGGAAGGGGGGGCTGCTCAGGAACTGTGTACAGAGATGATGCGTTTTGGCCCCAGGCCTCTGTAGAAGTGATGGCAGGGGCGGGGGGGGGGGGGGGGGGGGGGGGGGGGGGGGGGGGGGGGGGCCTCACGTGAGTCCTGACTCAAGAATAGCTGGTATAGATCGTGCTCTAGGGGAGCAAAAAATGCCCTCTTCTTCTGCTGCACTAGGAGTCCGAAGTCAATCTGTGACTGTCTGTGAGTATGTCCCCCAAAAGCACCTCCCTCTGAAGTCTAGCTCTAGTGTCCTGGCATTCCTCATCATACCAACTGTTCTGGGGCATGCTCCCGGAACGGCGTCTCTGCTCAGGCTGGGTATGTGGTTTTTGCCTTAGTTGCTGCATCATGTAGTGTCTGTGTCAGTATAGTAGTAAGCTCCTCCAGAGGTCGCCCTGGCTCCTCTGTGCACAGGCGTCTGTAGATCCCATCTATGTATACAGAGTCCGTCTCCCGCGTGAAGTTGTAGCGAGTAGGGGCTGCTGCCCGTGGCCTGTGTGCTACACTAAACTAAAAAGAGATGGTCAACGACACAAGAGCATGATCCACTGCCACACCAACAGGTCTAGGTCCAACCGTGAGATCGTGGATACTAGAGATGAGGCTCGGCTGTGCCATGACATAATCCACTGTGCTGGCTCCATGTCTGTGTGGAAAGCATGTTAACCCCCCCGCAGCGGGAAATCGCCCCCCACAGAGAGAGAGCATGCCAAGCATGGCGGCCATGCTGAGAAGCTTCTCAAGGACACCGGCTCGTGAAGGGGAACGCGGAGGCTCATTTCAGGAGGAAGCCATTCAGAGAAGCCAAGGGTGGGAGAGAGAGACAGAGTGGTGAGCGCTGCAAGAGAGAGAGGCTAAGGGAGAGTTGGGGAGCTTGAGAGCAGCCTACAACAGAGGGGCAGAAAGCTTCATGGTGACCACGAGACTGAGAGGTTGCGTGTAAGAGGGCGGGTCGCCAAAGGAGGAGAGGGGAGCGTTGTCAGAGAGAGGGCCAAAGGGAGGCTATGCATGCAGTCTTCTGAAGAGTGAAGCTAGGGCATCCTACTCCAGTGAAAGGGTCTCTGATAACTGGCGCATGAAGGACAGCTAGAGAGCAACCAGATCCGGTGGAGGCTCGGGTGGCAGAGAAGAAGGGGCAAAGTTGCTTAGAGGGAAGCCAAAGGACCATGAAGTAAAGCAGGCAGTCGAAGGGCAGTAGGTTTGTTCCAATTAGCAGGCACACGAGGCATGGCTGAGTGTAATTAGAAGGTTGACAGGTAGCTTTTGGAAGAGGATACAAGGCGTAGCTCGTGATCAGCAGGAGGGTATCCAGAGTAAGGTTGTGTCAAGAGGCTTCAGCTTGGGGCAGCTTTGTCGAGGAGCGGCCATTCAGAACGTCAGCGAAGGTTGGGGTTGTCCGAGAGGACCACTCCTCCCACTCCTTAGCATCAACTTTTGAGAGAAGATTCCACTCTTGGCTACTATAAAGGAGTCGAAAAATTCATAGAAAGAGCGGGATACAGAAACCCTAGCGACTTCGGGACCAAAGACGAGAGAAAGTACAATAAGCTTGGCCGTACTAAGATAGGTAGAAACCTGAACCTGAGATTATATACGCCAAGCACCTTGCTTAAGACCTTTAAAAGAGGAGGAAATAGAACTTTGTTGCTGATATCTCACAGGCAAATACATTCAAGTATGAAAACTGCAAACTTTTATCACCTTTCACTGCAAAACCTTGTGCTGAGAACACTTTAAACTTAAAAACATAAGTGACGACCACCCAAGATAA
This sequence comes from Adiantum capillus-veneris, assembly GCF_014529385.1. Classification (NCBI taxonomy): domain Eukaryota; kingdom Viridiplantae; phylum Streptophyta; class Polypodiopsida; order Polypodiales; family Pteridaceae; genus Adiantum; species Adiantum capillus-veneris. Next base: position 170,386,657 of record NC_140933.1, read on the forward strand.
AGCACCAGTATATGGTAGAGCAGGACTCGAGTAGCACTTCTTTTTTTTTCCGCCTCTCGAATTGGTGGCTTTCGTCTGCCCCAAGCTAAAGCCTTTTGACACAACCTTACTCTAGATACCCTCCTGTATGCTCTTCCAAAAGTTACCTGTCCACCTTATTATTACACTCAGCCATGCCTCGTATGCCTGCGAATTGCAGCAAACCTGCTGCCCTTCGACTCCCTGCTTTACTTAATGGTCCTTCAGCTTCCCCTTTGAGCAACTTTGCCCCTTCTTCTCTGCCACCCGAGCCTTCACCTGACCTGGTTGCTCTCTAGCTGTACTTCATGTCCCAATTATCAAAGACCCTTTCACTGCAGTAGGCCTCCCTAGCTCCTTTCTATAGAAGACTGCATGCCTAGCCTCCCTTTGGCCTTCTCTCTGGCAGCACTCCCCTCTCCTCCTGTGGCGAGCCGGCCTTGGAGATTTTCTTCTCTTGCTCCAGTGTTTGATGACCAAACCTTTTTTTTCAATTCCACAACCTCTCTATCTCGTAGTCACCATGCATCTTTCTGCCTCTTTGTTGTAGGCTGCTCTCAAGCTCCCCAACTCTCCCTTAGCCGCTTTCTCTTGCAGCGCCCACCTCTCTGTCTTTCTCTCCGACTCTTGGCTTCTTTGAACGGCTTCCTCCTGAAATGAGCCTCCGCGCTCTTTTTCCCCTTCACGAGCTGGTGGCCTTGAGAAGCTTCTCAGCATGAGGTATCAGGATCAGAGATGCCTTGGCTTATATCTACTTGAGCTACACCGACATAGAGATAGTCTGTTGAGGAGACATGGAGTACGACAGTCGCAGAGACAGATCACAGACTTCTTTGGATCGAGGGAGCCAAGAGACCAACCACCAGCACAGGGTTGTACCCGCATTCATACCAAAGGCACCCTCATTGACAGGGCGACTGAGCTCGGGAGATCGAGACGACCACGATCTAGACACAGGAGCACACTCCATCGACGGAGACTCCAGTAGAGGATCAGAGGCATTCTAGCATGACACCCAGATTGTCATTGAGGGCCTATTCTATATTTTCACATTTCACATTTCACATTTCACGCTTCATTTTCAGTTTTCATTTTTTGCTTTCAGTACTTTTTGTACTTGTACTTCAAACATTGTATTAGATTCACCACTTTGTATCTGATGGTCTCATAGGTCATTTTGGCCTTTTGAAGACGTTAATATATCATTTCATTTCATTTCTCTCTCTCTCTCTCTCTCTCTCTCTCTCTCTCTCTCTCTCTCTCTCTCTCTCTGAGGTTGCATCAGAGGATTCGGATCACTTTGGCCCAGCATGCACGATGCCTGGTCAGGATGGAGGAGATTAATGAGATCCGCCAGCGACCGATGCTGGATCTTTTGTGATCTATGATTTAGTTATCCCACCTATCTGCTTAGATCACACCTAGCTGTTTCAGATTCCATAGCATTTTATTCTGTCATTTTATTATGTCATTTTTGTTACTCTGACTTTGTATCAGATCCACCACATTGTAACTGTCTGGTCTCATAGGTCATTCTGGCCTTCTGAAGACGTTAATATAACATTTCATTTCTCTCTCTCTCTCTCTCTCTCTCTCTCTCTCTCTCTCTCTCTCTCTCTCTCTCTCTCTCTCTCTCTCTCTCTCTCTCTCGACAGTTAGCCATGCAGGGAGATACAGCATGCTGGTACAGGGAGATGACATCGTGGTTTCAGATGCATGGGTTCAACATAGACAGATTGCCCCCCTTCCAATACTCACTGGATGCGCCCTCTCTGACTCTTACACAGTCCGAGGTAACCAGGCTCATTCGCCAAGATTTGACTTAGCTAGACACCAAGAGGACATGGATATAACCAGCACAAGAGCTAGGCACGAAGATGGCTTTCTACAGAGAGCATCTCCTCCAGCTTACGGAGGATGGTTTTGTGACGAGGCCCAGCTACATGGACACCCACTTGTCTCATGGAATACGATGTGCTATTGGCCAGATTTGCACATCTTCACACCAGCTGCGGATAGAGACCGGGAGATACAACGAAATACCAGTAGAGGCCAGGACATGCCCCCTGTGTGACATCGAGCCTGAGATAGAGTTGCACTACACATGCCACTGCCTCGTCTACTACGAGATACGAGGCCGCTTCCATTGCTTGTTTAGAGAGGGCTTTGGACCATTCGCTAGAGTCATGCGGTACGAGGATCAGAGATGCCTACGTTTGTTTTTTCTCGAGCTGCACAGACACAGAGAGAGCATGATGAGAGGAGAGGCTAGCCAGTCTCAGAGACAGATCACAGACTTCTTTAGAGCTTCCATTGGACACCCGGAGGAGTTACTACCACAACAGAGCCCGTCGCTTTATACCAGAGGCATACTAATCGACCGAGCGACTGAGCTAGGGAGATCCAGACGGCCACGACTGCAGAGGACTACACAGCATCGACGGAGGCTGCATCAGAGGATTCGGATCACGTTGGCTCGACATGCACGATGCCCGGTCGGACTACTGACCATGGAGGAGATTGATGAGATCTGCCAATGACCGATGCTAGATCTCTTGTGATTTACCTATCCCAGCTAGTTGTTTAGCTGCTTAGTCCACACCTAGCAGTTTAGGATTCAATAGTATTTTATTTTGTCATTTTGTCATTCTGTTATTTTGTCATCTTGTTACTCTGACTTTGTATCAGATCCACCACATTGTAACTTTTTGGTCTCATAGGTCACTTTGGCCTTTTGAAGACGTTAATATAACATTTCATTTCATTTCATTTCTCTCTCTCTCTCTCGACGTTAAAAAATCTCTTCTTCTTCTTCTTCTTCTTCTTCTTCTTCTTCTCTCTCTCTCTCTCTCTCTCTCTCTCTCTCTCTCTCTCTCTCTCTCTCTCTCTCTCTCTCTCTCTCTCTCTGTGCGCCTTCGTACCTCAGTCCTCTCTGCTACCTCAGCCTTGTGTGTCCGCCAGTAGGTGCTGCTCGTCCTCAGCTGCAGTAGCTCTCGTTGCACCAACTTCTCTCTGCAGAGTCTATCAGCAGCGGGCAGTCTGGCTTCTGGAGAAGTTGTGGCACGACATGGTTCCACAAGGTGAGGGATGTTTAAAAAGGATGTTGTTTGTGGTGCAAGGCTGCGTGAATGTGGTGTAATTTGTGTCGCCAAGACAAACCAGCACGAGCTTGGTTCAAGAACAACAGGCTAATATTAATCCTCATTACGGGTCAGCTAGAAATCCCCATGATCCAAATAGATATACAGGTGGCTCTTTTGCTGGATCAGCAGCATTAGTTGCATGTGGACTATGTCCAGCAGCTCTAGAAACAGATGGTGGAGGTTCTGTGCGCATTCCCTCAGCTCTGTGTAGCATTGTCTGTTTGAAAGCAACACACGGCCGAATATCCACTGAAGGATTTTCAGAACCAGCATATTTCAGAACCTGCAGACTTGGTTTATTAGAGCACTCAGAAAATTTAGAATTCAGAGCAGAGAAATTCAGAAATTCAGAAAATTCAAAAATTCACAGAAATTGCAGGAGGCGGAATTTGTATGCAAAATGTATGCTTGATGCAGGAGAAAATGTATGCATAAGTGTGGAAAGTTCTGGAAACAGCTATGTGCTTAGTGTGGCCGTCTTGTGATGGAGGTCACGAGCGCAAACCCAACACTTCCCGAGAGTTGTAGCCCCTCCCCCTTGAGTGGTTTGCATACAATGGCATCACCAGCAATGAAGAAATCCACTTTTATGGCTACCAGCAAAAGGTTAGCAAACATGGAAAAGGAGATGAAGGCGTACAAGACAGAGATGGAAGAGTGGAAGATGGAGAAGGCGGTCTTTCTTCAGTGGAAAATCAGCGAGGCCGAGCTTCGAACTGTGGAGAAAATGGAGCATTGGGCCGAAATTGAAGACCTCAAGAATCAGATTTTAGCCCTCAAGAGAGACCTAACCGAGGCAAGAGCCAATGGTGGACTAGAAGAGGGAGAAATCCAACTCTCAGTGATAGAAGAACTTAAGGTAATCAAAGAGCAAGTGCAAGCCATTAAGGAAGAGGAGAAACAACAAGAAGCAAAAACATCTTTATGGACAGATATGATTACCAAAACCCATAAGAAAGTGGAGAAAGCGGAGAAGTGGATTTCGGTCGCAAAGAAGGGCAAAGGCAAGGAGGTATGAATCTCCACTCCCACCATCATCAACATGACATTTGAGGAGGAACAACGAAGACGTATGACGGATTTGCATGTGAGGGTTACCGGCCTTAACAATCGGGACAAAATTGATGAGGAAGTACAGGAGCTCATGTTACTAATGGGGATGCAAAAAGCGACACATACAAGAACATGGAGAGTTGGTAAGAAAAGTGGAGGCAGGGGGAAACATCGAGAGGAAGAGCTCTCATATTGCGCTTTCCCTCTATTGAGGAGGAGGACTTTTTTAGAAGGAGACTCACTCTCAAAAAGACTGGTATCTTCCTTGGTGACGATCTCACCCTCTCACAGCTTGCCCACATGCAAGAAGTCATGCCAGAGATTAGGGCCGCAAGAGAAAAAGGGAAGACAGCTTTTTATAGAGAAGGAAGAGTGGTCATTATGGAGAGACGCCCTACATGATGGTGCGAGACCTATGGGAGCACACTGAAGATGGCTACTTGGAATTATAATGGGTCTATGAGGTTGGATGTTGGGGCCTTTGAGGACAGTTTCAGAGAAAGGGACATTGTATTCTTCTCGGAGACTCACCAGGCGCCTAGACAGGTGATGCCACATGTGGAGGGATATAGCTGGGAGTTTTCTACTTAGAAATGTAGAGCTTGAAGTGCTGAAGGAGCAGGTCCAGACGGCTCATCAAACAGAGCTACGGAGCCCAAGCTATCGAAGGTTGAGGGATCAGTGTGTTGTAGATTCTTGCCAGATTCTTGCCAGACAGGGCAGTTGGGGGCAGGTGGTCCAAGTGGATGTCAGGGTATAGGCGTGTAGTGCTCTACATCTGGAGCCTACCTGTCTTTTCAGATTGCAGATCAGAGCCACGGATTGTAGTTTATGATCAGTTGAAGTTTTGCCGGGGGCTAGGTTGGTGCCCATCTAACCACATGGGGAATCGTGCCATCTGGCGTCTTTTGAGCCTCGACAAGGTTCTAGAGCAAGGTATGCATTATATGGAGCTAACAGGAGCTGACTACACGTCAAACGGAGCCCGGAGCAGAAAGTTATAGCAGTCGGAAGAAAGGGTGCCTTTGTCCGAAGTTGATTGCAGGTGAAATTTGGCATTTTTACGGCTTCGGTTCGAGGGCTTGGGGAATTGTGAAGTGCGGCAAAGTGGGGTGAGTCCGGAGTCAGACAAGTGAGTTTGTGGCCGGGTTTTGCGGCTCGGCGATCGGATCGCCAGTGACCAATTGGCAAGCAGGGCAAGCAGTGGGGAAAAAAGAGGTTGGGGATTTTTTTTTTGAGGAAAAGTTTTTTTTGAAGTTTCAAGCTATTGGGGAGAACTCACCAAAGATTGCCACGTGGCGGGGGTGGGGTAATCCCACATGCGAATTGTGGGGGTCGGATGATGGGGTACAAGACCTGGGGCGTAAGCCTCTTGTTAAGCATGGAGTAGAGAGTGGGAGCTCCTTGGTGCTCGGCTATGGCGTGCGCACACGGGTGCTGCTAGTGGTGATTTGTGCGGCGGCGTTGCCGTCTTGGTGGCGGATTTTGGTGGTTGTGGCGGTGCGGCATTGGCCCTAGCCGGTGGCGCGCACTGGGAGGCGGTGGTCAATACAGTGATGACGTGGCATGGCTAAGGGCAGTGCCCCGCGTGCCCACACCTCTTTTGAAGACAAAACTAGTGCCCTTCCCCCCCCCCCCCAATAGCGATGTCGCTAATGCCGGGTAGAGGAGGGGTCCCACAGCAGGCATGTGAATAGACATAGAGATGATGATGATGATGTATTTACGTCCTCGGGGGGCCAAAATGACCCATGGGACCCAAAATCTCATATATGAGACTCCCCCCCCTTCCCAAGTGGAGGGGACGTGTCATGATTCTGTGGTGATTTTGTTTGTGAGTGTGGTGTGATGTTCTAGCACTTTGGCAAGATAGATGCCTAGCGCTACTGGAGAGGGATGTGTTCTTGAGAGAAGCTCCTCAAATGTAGTACATCTTTGAATAAGTTGGGGAAAGTCGACCCGAATGTGTGCATATGCTGGACATTCAAGGGTTACATGTGCCTCATTTTCCAATGAGTTCAAGTTGCATTGAGTGCATCTCCTCATGTTTGCATCAATATTCAGCCATCCTCCCGTTTCACTCTTGAGCATGTGTGATCTTGTCCGCATCAAGGTGATGGCCCGTCTCGCACGGTAAGACATGGGTGTCCTGATATGTATTTGGGTTTCCCCGGTCTTGTACTCTTCCCAATATCTCGTGTTTATGTGCTTGCAATAGTATTCAAACGTGGACCTGTGCATTGCATTCTTCCATTTGCTGTGGAGGGCCTCAAGTAATTGTAGCTCAAAATTGAGCTCGCGCTCATGCTCGGTGCCTGCCTCTACATGCATGTCCACATGTGCTCCCACATTCCATTTAGAGAACCATTTTCTGATGTCCTCAACAAGGCTAGAGGTGAGAAACTTGCTTTTGTGGTTCTTTTGCGGCTTACATCCTACCTCCCATGCTATGTGAGGCAAACGGTTATGAGGCATCAGCTTCACCTTCAAGAGATATCTATGCATTCTTTGCAAGGCAAGCATTTCCAATGGTCTTTGTTTAGTCTCCAATAGCATCACTGAGACAATGGGGTAGTGGGTTGCACATGTGAGGGAGAGGCTCATGAGTAGGTGGAATAGGTCTAGCTCCTGTGCCTCCTGGATTTTCCACATTTTACGGTCAGTGAGGGTCTTTATATGTCTGCAAGCCTCTCGCTTAGCGATCTCGCCAACTGCACACAAGCATTTGTAGACCTCTCTACACACATCATTATACCATACGGGGTATGGTGCAAGAGCATGTAACATTGCTTGTGTGTGCGTGGTGTCAGAAGCTATTGAGAGCCGATGTGTGTAGGATAGTGTAGAGCTGGGTGGTGATTGCCTTGAGTGGAGCAAATGGGTCTAGCTGTTAAATGCCCCTACACAGGTTGAGTGTAACTATCAGATAGATCATGGCGGGTGTGTGTAGAGGGGGTGGGCTCTCAAACGACAGAGAAATGAAATGACATGAAATGTTATATTAACGTCTTCTAAAGGCCATATTGACGTATGAGACCAGAGAGATACATCATGGTGAATCTGATACAAGGTCTGGATAAAAAGATAGAAAGAATTTAACTAAACAGAAACACTAGTAGAGCTATAAAAGGTGGCTATCAAGAGCTTGAAAGGTACATATACAAAAAGTGGGGGTGTATCACATAGAATAGATACAAAATGGTGGATATGTAATCCAGAGACGGCTCGCATCGATCACTGCATGATTGTGTCGATGTCCTCCATGGTGAGAGTTTGTGCAAGGCGTCTCCTATGTCTTGCCAATATAGATCTAATTCTCTGATGCAACCTCGATGGGAGCATCCCCTCATCCTGGGCCTCCTGGATCTCCAGCTTTGTTGCTTGATCACTCAGTATACCTCTGCCAGTGATGTGCCCTATATTCCTCCTCTCTGGCTGGTCTCGTCTCTGCTCAATCTCTAGATGGAAGAACATTGTGATGTGTCTGTGGGTGTCTCCCGGTGTGGGGGCCTCTCTCTCTCAGTAACCCTGCTCGATATCGCTGAATCTCCAATAGATAGAGGCCAAGACATCTCTGATCTTGGTATCTCATACGCTAGATAGAGGCCCAAAACCCTCTCTAACGACGCAGTGAAAGCGGCCACGTATCTCATAGTATGCTGTAAGTGTGGTAATGGGGGGACGGGGAGTGAAGTGTGCTGCCTCTCTGAACCCCAAGATGTAGTCCATTGTGCTGCCTTCCTCCGAGGCTGATATTGGGATGCAAGTAAATTCACCGGAGTCTAGCCATTGGACCATCCCGTCATAGATAATGAGACAGTGTTGTGATCCTGGTCTAAGTGGGTGTCATCCATAGGCTATGGGTATCGTTGTTTTCGCCAATGTCCTCTGGATTCCTGTTTCGAACACAGATGAACACAACCTTTGACATAGACCCAAGATGAACTGAAGAGAAGCCCAAATTACATACAAAGGAACACTAAAGGGAAAGTTCTAGAAGGATGGCAGTGATTCATAAGACAATATAAACATAAGCTCCCATCATGCCATAGTGTTGACTACATACGTTGGCATCGCCGTCATAAAGTCTAATAATAATTGTAGAGTTTATGCTGCCACACATGTACATGAGCATACATTTGCATGAAGGTTTGTCTATGGATTTTTGTCAAGGCATTGGAGATGTAGAGATCTTAGAAACTCATCGAGTATTACAGAATGAGTGCCAAAATCTTTGGGGTCAATAATTTCCATGAAGCAATCTAGCTTCTTCATTTTGTGTTTTGCTATTGTTTTAAATTCCTTACAAGTGTGTCTTTCTCCACTAGCCATTGGTTTTTCAGGGGGCTGGTAGTAAGGTTTTTTGCCAGTCTCCGAAGGTCTGCGCAGGCAATAATTTTCAAGAAGCAATGTAGCCTCTGCAAATTGTGTTTTGTTGATTGCCTCAAAATCCTTGCACGTGTGTCTCTCCCTTCACCCTTGCGTTGCTGCTTGTTGCATGTCCTTTCCTTTCACTTTTTGGCTTACCACTCTTGGAGAATGCACAAATTCCGTTATCGCATACATCGAGTCCATAGTCACATGGAATGGGAAATGGGAACGACAGCATGAAGTGCCATTCCCTATGACTAGATAGTCACATGGAATGGGGACTGGAACGGGAAATGGAAACAAAAGGAACAGGTATGGTAAACTCACAAACGGCCATTCCCTTTGACTATGATCGAGTCCCAATCCTTGCTTCATTCCATATAGAGATTGATATGCAACAAGATTGCTATGGCTTAAACAGCCACCTCGGCGACAGTGAAGCTATAATGATTGGTGGGCAATTGTCAGCATGGCTGAGGTTTTCTGTGCTACCTCTTTCTGGGCATCTGTTATAGAGGGGTTCAAGCTAAGATGTTTGGGTAAACAATTCCAATACCGCACAATCTTATTTTCCATGCAATAGAATCATTAATTTCCTCTCCTACAAAGCACACCTCAGGTATAGCAGTGAAGATGTTATTTTCTTGCAGGCTGGATTTGGTTGGAAGTGTAACATTAATCCCCTTAATTTTGGGGATGCTGGAAATTAACTTGATAATGGCAAGGGCTGCACAAGCAGCCAAATCAGTCACAAGAGCTGCCAAATGGATGCAAACAACGGATTTTTCCAAGTCAGTCATCATCAGCACTGCCAAGGTATCACTTTTTACCCTCTTGCTCTTTTTATGCTAGTTCAGGCAGGGATTTTTTGCATTATGATTGTTAGCTTGTCGACACACTGAGGCTTCTTTTGGCTCAGTGCCATGGTGTATGTGTGTGTGGGCCAGGAGTATAGCCAACAATTAGTTCAATTATACAATTAGTTTATTTATTACTAGTTATGTGGAAAACAAAATTCTACACAATAGACTATCCCAAGTCCGGGAAAAATGCTCGAAAGTCAACAGTAAGGATAGGAATTTTGAAGTCCCTAGTAGGGCCATGTGGTTGTTGTTGCAGTTAGTAGATATCCACATCAGTGTTTCTTTTGTGACTAGGAGAGAGCTCGTGCAGCAATGGCTCCTCGGTTGAGGGCACTATCGGCTTTTAGAAGATTTTTTTCAATTTTTATTTTTTTTGCGTGTGTGGTGTGTGTGTGAGTGAGTGAGAGTGGTGTGTGCGAGGGTTCTATGAAGTCTTGCTAGCCGACATGGATGCTCGGGATACTCTGCTTGAAATGTCTCCTCTTTTCTTCAATACGCAGATGACTCATGTACTGCCCTGGGCTCTCATCAAGGACTATCAGAGTCTCATTCGTCACAAGTGTCCCGTCTGGGTTGAGGTGGTCGACTTTCCTTGCACTTGGCGTCACTTTCTTCCTTTGTTGGCTGCTCAACTGGGCAATGTTTTTTACCCTCCTAAGCTGGACGTAAACACAAACCGTTTTTGTATTCTATGGGACACAGATATCCCTACACCGGCAGGTATTTCGATCGATTCTTGGGATGCAGTGGTTGGAAAGCGTCCATTTAAGCTTAAATGGGGCAAATTTGCAAATTCTTGCTTCCGTTGTGGCAAATTTGGTCATATGCAATCCGAATGTCCGGAACTAAATCTGCAACCACCTCCTTCAGCTGTCCCTACTCCTCAACCTCACTCACCTCCGAAATCTTCTACTGAGGTTCAAACTAAAGGTGCTTCAACCTCCTCCCCGACAACTGGGGCAAATAAGGCAAAGGGAGACAATTACACTTGTCTGCACTTTCTGCTTCTCCAAATATTAAAGGCAAAGGAAAAGAACAGGTTTCAACCTCTCAAACTTGGATAATGACCAAGAAACCCGGTAAAGCTGTTATAGCCCGTATTCCGGCATCTTCTCGTAATTATGTGCCCCCTTTGAAGAATGGTGATGCTCGGAAAAAACTCCCTTGTAATGACAACACTTCTTTGGTTGAAGCTTGGGACAAGGTGGTTTGTTCTTACAATGAAGTTGTTACAGGAGAAGCCTTTTCATTGCAAGGTGCCTTTATTTTCAATCATCTGGGTCCAGGTCTTGACCCACCTCCTCAGGTACCTACAGCTGGGGAGAATGTGTTGATGGGCACTGGTACTTGAGTTTTCTCCCCTTTTTCCTGTTTGCTCGCCCATTGTATATACCATATAGAATGCATAGTTCTTTGAATTCAATCTCCTGTAATGTGCGTGGGTTGTGCAATCATGACAAGTGGCGGTTTACCTGGCACTATGTACATACATGTAAAGCGGACATTGTGGTTCTTCAAGAGCATAACCAGCATCAATGTGCAGGACAGACTTACTTTGCAGGCTACTGGATAGCTTATGCAAGATCAGGTGGCTATTCTGGAGTGCTTATATTGGTTCAACATGAACTCTTCCCGACCTTGGTTTTCAATGACCCGGCTGGGAGATGGATGGTCATCCAATGTATTGTTAATGGGGAAGTTTTCGAATTTGGAGGATTATATGCATGCATAGCTTCTGTAAACAGGGCACGGTTGTGGAGTGCTATCTCCTCTTATTGTTGGCGTTCCAATGCATTTCTCTGTGGGGATTTTAATAATGCATCAAACCTTGTGGATAATACTACTAGGCATTCTCACATGCTTCATATCGAATGGCATTCATGGCATCAATTTATGTTGATATGTAATGGGCTTGATTTGTGGCCCTTTCTGCATGCGACTGATCCAGGATTCACTTTTCAGCATAATGCTCAATCTATGCATCGCGCTCGGCTAGATCACTGGTATCTTTTTCACATGCAACATTATGATGACTTTGTATGCGAGATGAGGATTGATTATGCTATGTGTCTCTCGGATCATTTTCCCGTATGCTTGAAACTTCGTTTTGGCTCTTTTGATGTCAATGACCATCTACCCAAGAAGAGACTTTTGCATGTCAATAATGCTTCATATCGAACGGCAATCATGGGATCAATTTATGTTGACATGTAATGGGCTTGATTTGTGGCCCTTTTTGCATGCAACTGATTCAGGATTCACTTTTCAGCATAATGCTCGATCTATGTATCGCGCTCGGCTGGATCGCTGGTATCTTTTTTACATGCAACATTATGATGACTTTGTATGTGAGATGAGGATTGATTATGCTATGTGTCTCTCAGATCATTTTCCCGTATGCTTGAAACTTCGTTTTGGCTCTTTTGATGTCAATGACCGCCTACCCAAGAAGCGACTTTTGCATGTCAATAATGTATATTTCAAGCATGAGCCTTTTCGCGCTATGATTGTGGATATCATCCCGCCTTTGATCTCCCAAATGTATGTTGATATGGACATAGGCTGGTTCCGCTTTGTTATGCGTGTTCAATGTGTTATCCAGGATTATGGCAAGGATTATTTGTCACAATTAAGGGCACAAGTTAATCAGGCAAAGAATGCTTGTAGCAGATTAATGCACTTGGCTAACCATTCTTCTCTTACTGACACTCAAATGACTGAGTTGCTTTCTGCTCGCGCTATGTTACGGCACAATGATGAGAGGAAATTGGCCAAATGGCAGACTGGAGCTCATCAACAGGCTTTTGCAGTAAATGTGTTTTTAAACAATTCTTCCAGCATTTGCATCACTCCAGGCAGTCTCAAGCTATACGGAGAGTTAAATTACCGTCAAGGGAGTGGACCTCCACTTTACGACAGCTAGCACTAGCCCTACACTCTCATTATGGCAAGATTTTTTAGGCCCCTTCTTCTCCCACGAGAGAAGCTCGCTGCGCGTCACATGTTTCTATCGCATGTTGCTCCCATTCTTTCGATGCGGCAGTCTCAAGACTTGGAAGCTGTTTTCACTGAGTCGGAATTGATGCCAGCTTGCTTGATTTGGGTCGATGGAGAGCTCCTGGTTGGGATGGTCTTTCTGTCGAATTTTTCTTGTCTTTTTGGGATTATTTTGAAGTTGCCTCTGTTGTTCACGATGAATACAGCTTGGGAACATCAGGAATTGCCCTCCTCTTGGAAAGAAGGTTTGCTCAAGCTGATACCTATGCATGCATTGTGTGAAGAATTCTCTCATTGGTGGCCTATCACACTCATGCTTGTGGTAGATAAATTAATGGCAAAAATGCTTGCTAACCGACTTAAGTGCTTTCTGCATGAAGGCTTGCATCAATCTCAATACGGCTTTATTCCACGACGTCAAATTATTGATAACCTCGCGAATGTCATCATTGGTATGGAATATGCAAAATATACTCAGCAGGATGTCTTGGTTATGCAGGTTGACATTGAAAAGGCATTTGATACTGTTCTTTGGGATATATTGCGGATACCATGCAACACTTGGGATTTGGGCCTAGGCTATCCCATGTCGTGTTTTTCTTGTATGCACACAGCACTTCTACAATCTTGCTGGATGGATCTCTCACAAAATCTTGGCCTTTGGGACGGTAGGTAAGGCAGGGCTGCCCTCTGAGTGCTTTGCTTTATGCGATTGCTACTCGCCCCTTGTTTATGTATTTGGATTCCTTGACTTCCACCGGTAGGCTACATGGCCTGACTTTACCTTCTGGACGGCAATTTTCTGGTCAGGCCCATGCGGATGACTCTTTGTTTATGCCTCGCAATCACTATGACGATGTACAACAAATTATGCATACTCTTTACTTGTTTGGATTGGCAGCAGGTCTCAAAGTTAACTTTTGTAAATCCAAGCTATTGCCTCTGAAAGAGTGTGACTGGCATAAGGTATTGTGGCCTGGGGAGATTGTTCCTCCACATGTTCAGGTTCGCCATTTGACTTCTCCGCTAGGTTGGAATATATCGCCTATGCACAAACTGGATTGGGTGCTCGAACGTCTGCGTTCCAAGTTAAATTATTGGAAACTGTCTACGTGGCCACTTCATGTGCGTCTTGGGATTGTCCAATGCATCCTTGTGGCTTATGTGCAGTTTTACTTGCCTTTGTTATCCTGGCCTCAGTTGCGCTTGCAGTCCCTCATGTCCAATATTTTAGAGCATTTTTGGTGGGCCTCGTCTAGCAAGAAGGGTCTTCGGCTTCTATCTATGGACAAGTTGTGTTCTCCCAAGCGGCTTGGAGGGTTAAATATTTTGGACTTGCGACGTCATCTTTTGGCTCGGAAAGCTATGTTGTTGCCAGTTTTGGTGGAGCAGCAGCAACCCTAGGCTCTCACGGTCACACATTGTGTACGCACATTGTCACCCCATCTCTTGGTCATTGGAAACCGACTTATTGGGATGTTGTTTTTGAGAAGCTTGAAGGACACATTCCTGGATGTCCCTTTACTTCTTCTCTCATTGTTGCTTGGAAGGTTGTCACTTCGCATTTGGCTTGGAATGGTCGACAATCCTTTGTGGGTAACTCTCTTCATTTGGAGAGTCTGCATTGGAGCAGGGCCTTCGCTTTGGCTTTGGTTCAACGGTCTATTTGCCAAGCGTATTTTCTTTCCCAAAAAGGAATCTGTCAGGTGCATCAGGTGGTTGATGACTCGGGTTATGTTCTTTCGTTCGGTGATGCAGTGTCCACTTTCGGTTGGGTCCTCACTATTCTCCTCTCTAGCAAGAAATTCAAAGGATGCTTGATAATCACTCACCCATTCCTCCTTTGGATGTGGGCTTTTGCTTCTTTGATTGGAATCTGGCTACTACCAGATTGCACTGCATCTCAGCTGGCAGTGTCTATTCCTTCAGTCTGATGTATGGATTGTGCATCATGGTAATCAGCTGTGGTCGCTTTCTGAGTCATCCTTGTGGTGGCAACACACATTGTCTCGCATTTGGCAGAGTCATCTACCTTTGAAGGAACACATGTTCTTGTGGCGCCGCTTGGTGGGAGCTCTACTTGTTGGCAGTGTGTTACATGCTCGGCATATTGCGCCTTCCCATTGCCCCAGATGCCTTGAAGCTGAGGAGACCGTGCCACACTTACTGTGGCATTGTCGCCACTCCAGAGCCTTCATTCGGCAAGTGTCGACTGATCTTCGGCTGTGTTTTCCTTCCAGCTCTTTTCACAGACGCTTTTGGCTTTTTGGGGTGCTCCAGTCACCGCAATCTCAGTTTGCGGTGCTCTTCACCTGGGTCAGATTTTGGACTCTTTTCCTATTTCAAATTATCTCTTGGTCAAGTGCTGCATTTTGCTTATGATGTTGGAGACATTACTCTTGATACCTACAGGATTTACTTTGATTGTTTCTAGCCTTCGGAGCCTCATAGTGCTCCGCTTTTTGTATCCCTTTCTTTACGTGGGTTTTCCTCTCTTTGAGGTTTCCCACTTGTAAATTAATCAAAGCAGATTTACAAAAAAAAGAGAGTGGTGTGTGTGTGTGTGTGTGTGAGAGAGAGAGAGAGAGAGAGAGAGAGAAAGGGTTTCCGTGCGTGCCCTGTGCGCCTTCAACAATTGCGCGACCTCAGTTTCTTCGGTCTCTGCATGACCCGCACGAGCTTCTTGTCCTGAGCGTCATGCACATTCGCCCTGTTGTAGCAGCTTTCAGTGCAGCAAGTTGCCCCTGCGTAGTCAACCAGTTTACCTTTGGGTGCAGCAGGAGCTCTGTGTACAGCAACGACTTAGTGGTGCAGAAGTAGGATATGTGTTTGGTGCGCCTACGTTTATGCAAAAAAAAAACTAGTGTGTCCAGTAAATTTTTGTGTACAGCGGGAGCCTTCAAGTTCTATAAGAAAGTGACTGAAGATCTGAAAGGTGGTACAGGGCAAGGTAGCTTCGGAAAATTCAGCGTGTTGAGTTTCATGACAGATAATCCCTGTATCTGCAAAAGACACAGAGTGATGGACTCTTCATCGGTTGATGCAATGGCCTTCATCAAGAAATGCCTGCACGAAGATTTTGCAGATGCCTGTAGGGCATGGGAGGGTCCGGAACGTGAGAAAGAAGCCGTCATTCCTCTTCAGCAGTTGATGGATCCTATTGGCCAATATGCGTTAAATGCGATAATATTTTTCTTCCCTGGCAAAATTCCTATTGTAGCAGGGCTACAGTGTCACTTTCACAGGACATAGTAGTACAATTGGTCTGGTTTGGTTCACACTGGACGGGCTCTCTGGGCGTTGGTGGCTCTTTATGATTGTACATATGAGTAGTAGTTGTTGGGTCATCAGGATTATCATTTTCTTTATATATGGTCCCGCGTCGTCGTCTTGGGTGGTAGCGAGTCTATACACACAGCACGTCTGCACCATCTCTGCACATCTGAGCCTCGACACCCCCATTGTACCCGTGAGTTCTAGGCTGGAGCTGAGTGTGCTGCCACGTCAGAGTCAGTATCGGTTCTTTGAGATAGTCGACTCCATATGTTCTGGTCTGTTGCTGTGTCTCTGTGTTGATCAGCTGTCTTTTGTTTCCTTTGTTTTTATTTTGTTTTGAGTGAGATGTCATGCACATTGCACTGAGGAGCACCCACTGTAGAGAGCACGACACACTATCCGCACTATAGGTGCTCTCATTTGGCATGCCCGGTGGGACCTCAATTGAAGTCTCACTCTCTGTTGAGGTACAAATCGAGGAGCTAGCTGGGTTTTACCTAGCCTCGCCTACTTCGCTTGGCCAGTCTGGTTTGGTCCAGTTTCACCCTAGAGAGCTTACTCTAGCTGACCTAGTCTCTCACCCAGCTGGTCTGGTCCTCTCTTGCCCTGGCCCAACCAAGCTCTCGTCCTTCCTCATCCCTAGTCTAGTCCTTCCTCGTCCTGGTCCAGCCAAGTGGTCTCGTCACTTGCCCTGGTCTAGTAGAGTCTAGACCTGTGTTCAGCAGTTAAAAGTCTTCTTGCCCAAAGCTTGGTTGGATTTGTGGTCATTGCCTGACACATACAAGGTGGTCATTAGAGCGTCAAAGCACACTACTAAGTCCTCTGAAGCACTACAATAGAAGACGTCAACCCTTGGTACCTAGTAGAAGTCCACCAACCTCATCACCCATACCTCCACATACGGCATCATCCATTCCTCCATCCGGTTCTACATCTTCCAGGTCACCTTCCCCAGTAAAGCTCTCTCTCATTTTGTTACAGCAAGCTATTGAGCAACGGGCTCCTGAGCAAGCAGCCATGGAGGCGTTGACCAGTGTTTTGGCCAAGGTAAATATTAAGTTTCCTACTTTCAAGGGACTCTCCTCAGAAGATGCAGACAACCATGCAAGGAGGTTTGTATCTCTCTGTAGAGGTCGTGGTCTTAATAGAGAAGATGCTTATTTGGTGTTGTTTCCATCAACATTGGATGGTTTAGCAGACAAGTGGTACAGTTAGTTTGCAGAGAATCACTTTTCAACTTGGGCAGCTTTAAGACAACAGTTTTGTGAAGCTTTCAGACCAGGGGACTTCCAAGAAAGGGTTCTGGATGAGTTGGCCAACCTGATGCTTCAGCCCAAAGAGACTTTTACAGAACTCATGTGGACATCGTGGCTAGGTCACCCTACCACTCGGTTTGGAGATAGACTTAGATGGCTGACATTTAGAGGGGGAGCGGCAGAGAGAGGAGGGCGAGAAGGAGAGGTAGATGGAGAGGGTGGAGGGGGAACCCACTACTGCTGTGCAGGAGCCTGGGGACCACTCTGAGTGCTAGGCTGGCGCGTTGGTCCCTATCGACGTCGACCACGAACGTGCTGCCAACCCTCCTCCGCTTGAGCCCCAGGCTCGGAGGGTGGCTCTGCCTCCGTATTCTGTGACTCTGTCTGCTGCTGCTGCTGCCCAGCCCTTGAGGGCTGGGGCTGGGCTTGTGGTGTAGGTCGGGGTCTCCTCCGTGGACAAGCCTTCGCAAGATGGCCCATATGTCGACAAATAAAACACTGATTCGGGAGGCCCGAATACTCCACGCTCTGTCAGAACTAACCCCCACTCAGACGAGGAAGTAGGATGACCTTCGGGAGAGAGTGGGTGTCCCTAACCAGAACACCTATTGAGGGGATGCCGGCCGCCTTGGCAGCTACAGAGGCTGCTGTGCGAGGTGTCTCCAGGACAGTCCCAATCTCTGAGCCTATCCTGGACAAAAGTGGTAGGTACTCCCTCCTCAAATCAGGAAAGCAGACGGAGATGGGGAAGTCTGCCTCCTCTATCAGAACATCTGTAGCTGGATCAAAACCATGCCTCCACTGTCGAAAGTGGGCTCGAACTTCTCGGATGGCCAAGGGGCTCATCGCGGTGACCTTGGACGCCATCTCGGGAGTCTCCAACTCTATCTGGTGGTAGTAGCCGCGTCCAAGGAACTGAACGTCCAAGATCTTGCCCACCTCTACGAGAAGGCGGGCCTGGAGAAGATCATGCAGCTCTCCTCTGCTGGGTCTGGTGCCAAGCATCTTGCAGATGACGGAAGTCGCTTGAAGGCTCTACCTCTGCGGCTAGGCTCGCTTGCTCCGTCGGTGAGAGAGCAAGTTGAATGGTGGGCTCAGCGGGGTCCGGCGAGGGGACTTCATTGGAGTCCCTCTGTGGCAGAGCTTGAGCCTCCTTCTGTGTCTGTTGTTGTGAAGAAAGGGCGAAGAGGCGTCGGCGAACGGAGACCTCCTACTGGGCTGAGCACGTCGCAAGCGCTGTCAAGGCGAGGCGGCGGACCAAAGGCAATGTGTAGGCGGGCAGGCAGGGCAGGGCAAGGCAGGGCGGGCAGGCAGCGGGCACGGTAGGCGGGCAGGGCAGCAGGCAGGGCGGTAGCAGCGGGCAGGGAGCAGGGAGGGAGGTGATGGCGAGCAGGGGGGCAGGGAGCGTGATGGCGAGCAGCAGCGACCTCTTCCTCATGCACGTACTTTCACTTTCAATGACGTCTCTTTTCCCCTCTTTCTCTTGATGAGGAACATAATAATACCAACGATCAGCAAAGTGATCTTCTTCTCTTGTTTCTCGACTTTTGCTTTCAATGCAACACATTCGTACTATTATTGTCTGCAAAAGGCCAAAAATGACCCATGAGACCAAAAGTTTCAACCATCATATGCATGACAACACTATCTGGAACAAAGTTGAGTAAAAGATTACCTGAAAACTAGGAAAATGAAATATACGCCGTCATCGTCTTTATCTTGGCTGCATGTTCACCTACGCTAGCCCCCACTCCTAGCCATCGCACTGTCCACGACTGCCCCACGTTGGCACTGTTCTAGGTTTTCATACAGCCAGTCGGCCTGCAATGACCTCGGCCTATCTCCTCCCGAGTTTCTGCCCATGGAAGACGCCCCTCTCTTTGATAGCAGCGTTTTCAAAGCTTCAGGTCTTGATGCAATCTGGTTTGTGTTGGAGATGCAGTCCATTAGTACCAGAGTACACCTTTTTGCCAAGTTTTGGAGTGTGATATTGGAGATTCTTATGTGGAGTTTTTGGCTGTTCAAGCATGGTCTATATTAGGTGTTGGGAAACCCTCCATGATATCTCCGCCATGTCTTCGCCATGCTCCCTTGCTTCAAGTACTTGCTTGCTCTTGTTTCGTATTCTTTAGATATGCAGCTTGGAGCTCAAGTGCATGCCATCCATGTTTTAGTTCCTAGTAGGGTAGGATTTGTTTCATCTTGTAGGGATAGGTTTGGTTTCATCACCTAAATCTTCTCATGTATGCTTGTGTATGTCAAGATTAATTGTTTTCCTTTGAGTGTAATCCTAAGCTCCCTAAACCCTAAACCCTAAACCCCAGGAATTTCATCTCCTCTCTTCAGCCATTTTTCCCACTTAAATTTTTTTAGCAATCCACTCTTGGAGATATTTTTCTTTGATTTGAGAAATAAATTCTACAACCAAATTGTCTTACTGTGGTTGTATATCATACATATCATATTTATGTGTAGGGTGTGCCCCTGTGCATTTCAATCTCCATATTTGTTTTGGTGTTGTATAATTTTCTGTTAATCATTATGTGCTTATGATTTGTTGGCGCTCTTACAAATATTTTCGGAGTCTTTATGCAGCTGTTCAAACGCAAGTACAAGGTTCAAGAAACTGAAGCCAACAAGGATATAGAACCAGACCCTGAACATCATCACAAAGGAAAGCCAAGCCAGGTGTGGACCAGATTGTCTGAACTGACGTCACAGAAGCTTGTCTTGGGAATGCTGGTGCTGGTTATCCTCATACCAAATCTCCGTATTTATACCAAAGACTCTGGTCCTATTTCCTCTCTTAGTATGCTCGATCACAGTCCTTTATACTCCGCTCATTTCAATGAAACTTTGCAGTATCTCTATGACTTTTACCAAAGTCATGGCTATAACCTTCT
Organism: Adiantum capillus-veneris; assembly: GCF_014529385.1. Lineage (NCBI taxonomy): Eukaryota > Viridiplantae > Streptophyta > Polypodiopsida > Polypodiales > Pteridaceae > Adiantum > Adiantum capillus-veneris. The sequence continues at coordinate 170,406,537 of NC_140933.1, forward strand.
TTATCTAGGGGTGAAAGATGAATGTGTCACCCCTTCATATGTTTCGAGTGGTGAATGTACTTCGACTGGCCAGGCAGGCTCTATGGTATGCTCAGGCCTCGACTCTGGAAGAAGCACATTTATTCAGCTGTATCCACCATCAACGAAGGTAGCAGATGGAAGGAAGGAAGCGGAGGCAATGTATCGACCAACTGAGCTTTTCATTGCTTCCAGTGAAAGTGGCCGCAGTGAGGCTTTCTTTTCCATCAAGGAAATTATTCAGAGAGGGATTCAATATGATGTATGTAATTCTTCACAAACATGGAGTAGTTTGAGCATTATATCAGCACAACTATTAACATGTAAATTTGCAGATGGGAGCTACCATCATCATTTTGCTAATCCTCTCAGCTTGGTCATTCTTTCTTAGCTGGGACTCCAACAAGCTTTTAATTCAGGTGATCAAAACAGGTCTCCATCAATGTTCTAGTTTTGGCTTTTTGAAAGTGTAAGGGAGAAAAGAGGGCTGAATGTTTTACTTACCGTTAAGTAATTTTTCCTCAGATTCAAGTTACATCCTCAAAAGGATTTTTTTTTCTAACAAGAATTGTTATTGGAAAATATCAGCTTTTATTTTTTATACATCCTGTACATGCTGTTGGATCTCACCGTCTGCTGCTTCACCATTTTATGGCCAGTTTGTTTTGTCCTTAGCTGGCCACCCACTCCATGGCATGTAGGGTCATTTTTTACGATGTCCATTTAAGGCAAGCTTTCTGGTCATCTCAAAGGTATAGGAAAACCCTTTTGCTTGAGGGCTATCAGAAGTGCCCCACTTGATGGACTCTCTGTAGCAGCCTTGTAGTCACAACATTTGGTACCCTCATTTATTTCTACTTTCATGTTCCCAAGACATTGTACTAGAGTCACACATCGATGTAACCTATTGGTCTCGTAGATCATTTTGGCCTCTAGAGGACGTCACTTCTACGGAGGACTGGGGCCAGTACGCATCATCTCTGTACACAAATCCTGAGCAGCCCCCCCTTCCCGACCCTCCCGATCCATGCCCACACACATGTGCTTTTTTCACCGCGGAGATGGTGAGGAAGGCCATTGACAGGATGAGGACTAGGAGAGCATACGATCATGATGGTTTAGTGGCTGAGCATTTCACGCATGCCAGAGATCTACTAGCAAAGCTTCTAGCAGTGATGTTTAACCGTGCCATGTGTGAGGGCTTGCCTGATACTTGGAGCCTATCTACTATTGTACCTATCTTCAAGTCGGGAGACCCTATGGAGCCTGGGAATTATCTCACTATCATGATTGGACACACATTGGCACGGTTGTACGCATCTATTCTTGAGCAGCAGCTGAGTAGATGGGCAGAGAGGAAGGAGATACACGCAACCGGGCAAGCAGGGTTCAGGAGGGGTTTTTCTACTCTTGACCATATCTTGACACTCAAAGCCATCATTGAGGAGGGTAGATCGCGTGGGAGACGGATCTATTGTAGCTTTGTGGATTTCCGCAAAGCATTTGACACAGTGCCTAGAGCTAGATTGATGCGCAGATTACAGCAGATGGGAGTACCTACAAAGCTCATTTGGGGGGTCATGGCATTATACAAGTCAGTAGTGGGGCAGGTACGCACCTCAGAGGGTCTATCCACACCGATTCACTCCACTATTGGGGTGAAGCAGGGTTGCCCGCTCTCTCCTACTCTGTTTGGTATGTATGTGGATGAGGTTTCTGACTACATTGAGAGAGATGGTGATAGAGGTGCACAGCTGGCAGGGACATGGATTCCACTACTGTTATATGCTGATGATATTGTTTTGATCTCTGACTCTCCGGAGGGGATGCAACGTCACCTGGATGCTTTGCATAGGTTTGCCCAAGAAAGTGGTTTGTCCGTCAACCTTGGCAAAACCAAGGTCATGGTATTTAATACCACCCCACAGTGGATCAAGAGGTCAGTGCCCGCTTTCACATACAGACAGGAGAAGGTGGAGTATACAGATGCTTACACTTACCTTGGTGTGGTTTTCAGTGGGCCAGCATTTTCACTGAGGAGGGCAGCAGAGACTCGATTGACCAGAGCCCATGCAGCATTGGGTAAATTGGAAAGGATGTGTTCACAGGTCCAATTTCAGGAGCCTCGGACGAAGCTCTGGCTCTTTGACACTTTGGTGGCTTTTGTATTGCTCTATGGAGCTGAGATTTGGGGACCTTCACTGGACCATCACGGGAGGACAGCCCGAAGTGATGGATGGGGGGACATGGAGAAGCCTCTGGTCTCTATGATCTCGCGGCTCATTAGGGCCAAGACTTCAGTACCACGTGCTATTATACGAGCAGAGCTAGCTGCCTCCCCACTGGTGGTTGAGGCGCTCACAAGATCGGTCTCCTTCATACACCGCATGTGGGAACTCCCCTGAGACATATATGCACGCCTTGCACTTGAGTCCTCTCAACAGTTAGCCGTGCAGGGAGATACAACATGCTGGTATGGGGAGATGACGTCATGGTTTCAGGCGCATGGGTTCAACATAGACAGATTGCCCCCCTTCCAATACTCACTGGATGCGCCCTCTCTGACTCTTACACAGTCCGAGGTAACCAGGCTCATTCGCCAAGATTTGACTTAGCTAGACACCAAGAGGACATGGATATAACCAGCACAGGAGCTAGGCACGAAGATGGCTTTCTACAGAGAGCATCTCCTCCAGCTTACGGAGGATGGTTTTGTGACGAGGCCCAGATACATGGACACTCACCTGTCTCATGGGTGCGATGTGCTATTGGCCAGATACGCACATCTTCACACCAGCTGCGGATCGAGACTGGGAGATACAACGAAGTACCAGCAGAGGCCAGGACATGCCCCTTGTGTGACATCGAGCCTGAGACAAAGTTGCACTACACATGCCACTGCCCCGTCTACTACGAGATACGAGGCCGCTTCCATTGCTTGTTCAGAGAGGGCTTTGGACCATTCTCGAGAGTCATGCGGTACGAGGATCAGAGATGCCTGGGTTTGTTTTTGCTCGAGCTGCGCAGACTCAGAGAGAGCTTGATGAGAGGAAAGATTAGTCAGTCTCAGAGACAGATCACAAACTTCTTTAGAGCTGCCACTGGACACCCGGAGGAGTTACTACCATAGCAAAGCTCGTCGCTTTACACCAAAGGCATACTGATCGAAGGAGCGACTGAGCTGGGGAGATCCAGACGCCCACAACTGCAGAGGACTACACAACATCGACAGAGGCTGCATGAGAGGATCCAGGTCACTTTGGCTCGACATGCACAATGCCCGGTCAGACTACTGACCATGGAGGAGATTGATGAGATCCGCCAGCGACGACCGATGCTGGATCTCCTATGATCTACCTATCCCAGCTAGCTGTTTTAGTTGCTTAGTCCATACCCAGCAGTCTAGGATTCCATAATATTTTATTTTGTCGTTTTGTCATCTTGTTACTCTGACTTTGTATCAGATCCACCACATTGTAACTCTCTGGTCTCATAGGTCACTTTGGCCTTTTGAAGACGTTAATATAACATTTCATTTCTCTCTCTCTCTTCCCCCCTTCTTTCATTGTACTACACATTGTATTTTGTTTCAGTTCTTTTCTATTCCGGACATGGTATCAGATTCACTATGTTGTAGCGGCTTGGTCTCGTAGGTCATTTTGGCCTTTTGAAGACGTTAATATATCATTTCATTTTTCATTTCTCTCTCTCTCTCTCTCTCTCTCTCTCTCTCTCTCTCTCTCTCACGCAGCCCCTCCTCGCTCCCCATCACACAGCCATCTCTCTCTCTCTCTCTCTCTCTCTCTCTCTCTCTCTCTCTCTCTCACACACACACACACACACACACGGATACATACCCACACACACACTACACACATACACGCATACACACACGTACTCCCTCTCTTCCCCTTCTCCCCTCTTCTTCACAATATGAAGAGAGGGTAGTTACGAAGACGACCATGTCTTCCCCCATCATCAAGACGCCGACATCGACAATGAAGACAACCTTCATGCTCACGAACAAGAGGCTTGCACAATTGGAGAAGGACATGAAAGAATGGCGGATGGAGAGAGAGATATGGGAGGAGGAGAAAGCCACCTTCATCAAGCTATGGAACGAGAGAAGGAGGACATGAGAGCGGAAATCCAAAATCTCAAAGAGGAGAAGGAGAGAAGGGAACGGGAGAACGAGAAGGAAAGGGAGAGATGGAGGAAAGAGCAAGAAGAGATGAAGGCACAAATCGATCTCCTTCATGCTTCCATCACATCCCTCACCCCCGAGGAAGGAGAGATTAAAGAGGAGGCTAAGGAAGCCCGCAAGGAGGAGATCACCAAAGCCCTCACCGCAAGCATTGAGGACAAATTAGAGGCCACCAAAGAAGGATGGGTCGAAGTGGTCAAAAAGAACATCAAGAAGGTAGCAAGAGAGGAAGCCCAAAAAGATGAGGTACTCATCGTACACACAACCATCGAGGAGGAGAAGATGCGACAAGCTCGCCGTCTCAATGTGCGAGTGACCGGCATCAAAGAAGAAGAAGGGTCTACACCCGAGAGCGATGGGAAAGCTTTATGCAAGAAAGTGGGATACAAGGAAGAAGAGATCCTTTTCTCCAAAGTTTGGAGAGCCGGCAAAGATCCAAAGAAGAGAGCTCTCATCCTCCAATTCGCCTCCGAGGAGTCTCGAACTTCTTTCCTCCAAAAGAGGGTCATCTTGAGAGGGCTAGAAGGCCCCCCGATTTATCTTGATGATGACCTCACAAAGATGCAACAAGATCACCGTCGCACGTGCATGCCTAGAGTCCACCAAGCCCGCAAAGAAGGGAAGAAGGCAGTATATCGAGATGGTAGGGTTATCATTGATGGCAAGACCATCGCATAGGGACTCGCGGCCTGTGGGACACACGAGGAGATTCATGTCACGGTTTGGAATTGCAATGGAGACCTATGGACACACCCAGAGAGACTTGAGGAGGTGATGAGAGGTCGAGACATCATTCTACTTACAGAGACACACGAGAGCCCAGAGAGAGGGTTACCACGGATACATGGATTCCAGTGGGAGTCTCTACATCGGGGATGTATGCGCCAGCACACCACTCACGGCTCAGGAGGAGTGGCCATACTCTTTAGACAGGGGCTTCACAGCAGACTACAGATTGTTGCCCGGGACCCACAGGCCCGCTACATGTGGATTCGCCTCGAGCTCTCACGAGACAGGATCGTCTACATTGCCCTTTGCTACTTTACTCCCACAGGCTCCAGATTCGCCCCTATTGAGCAGGAGTCACCGTACGCATACCTCACGGAGGAGATTATGGAGTACTCCACACTGGGTGAAGTCTTCCTTATGGGAGACTTCAATGCTCGTACGCGCAGTGAGCAGTGTGAGGCATATGACCACGAGGACCCAGAGGCACTACACACTCTAGATGAGGAGGCTACTATGAGAGATACAGCAGACAGAGCTCCAGTCACAGCCTACGGACGACATCTACTTCGACTTGGCTCCCAGCACCGTCTCGTTATTTATAACGGGATGGTCCAGTGGCCCACCTCAGGGGGCCTGACTTGTATGCCACATGGAGTTGCAGAGGGAGGGGGGAGTACAGTCGACTATATTCTGGGACCCAGGGAGGCTACACACCTTATCACATCCTTCACCATTCCACCCATACCCATCGGAGCCGACCACACATACCTCTCTTTCTCCATCACCGGAGATACCATCCCACACAGCTCCACAGCACACACTCCACACACCACCATCCATTTCACACATGAGCTAGCCTCTCTTTACTCGGCCGAGGTCGAGCATGGCCTATGCCTCCTCCACCCATCCACACCACTCTCAGTTCTCACATCACATATCTCTTCCGTTCTCCACACTTCAGCTATTAGCTCTTTTCCACACACCACTCACACAGGACGCACTCCCCCCCCCCGGGACTATGCCTCAGAACCGTTGGTATGATGATGAGTACAGAGAGCTATACCGACGCCTCCGTGCACGGCGAGCTTTAGGAGAGATCACAGAGAGAGAGGCCAGACGGCATATGAAGACGCTGACATGCCAAAAGCGGCGAGCATTCGAAGAGGCACAGGAGCTTGAGCTATACCGCCTATTCATGAGCATGGATAGCGCGACGGCATGGCGCACCCTGTGCGAGCCACGTCCGACTACAGCTATTGAGGATCCACAGATATGGCATGATTATGCAGAGCGACTTTATGAGGTGCCAGGGCAGCCTCCTATCCCACAGCCACACGAGCCACGCCCCACGTGCTCCTCCTTCTTTACAGCAGAGATGGTAGAGAGGGCCATACGCCGCATGCAGCACAGACGATCAGCTGACCATACTGGATTACAGAGTGAGCACATCATTTATGCGGCCTCCACTATAGCCCCGTTGATTGCACATGTCTTCAACCGGGCTATAGGGGAGGGCTTCCCAAAGGAGTGGACACAGCACACCATAGTGCCTATCCACAAATCTGGCGACACCCTGGACCCAGGGAACTACAGGACTATCATGATTGGCCACACTATGGCCAAGCTATATGGAGCAGTACTTGAGGCACAGCTCAGCTGCTACGCAGAGATCGAGGGTTTACGAGCTCCAGGCCAGGCAGGTTTCAGACGAGCTTTCTCCACCACTGATCATATCTTCGTTCTGCACTGCCTCATTGATGGGGCAAAGGCGCGGAAGAAGAGGCTTTACTGCTGCTTTGTGGATTTCCGCAAGGCCTTTGACACAGTCCCACGCGAGAGACTCTTCCAACGCCTTCACAGCATTGGGGTACCAACAGAGATGATTTGGGCCATATATGCTCTCTACGAGTTCGTTGCCCAGGCGGTTTTTCAGAGACCATTGCTAGCACCATTGGTGTTAAGCAAGGATGCCCACTCTCCCCGACACTCTTTGGGCTCTACATCGACGAGATCTCCGACTACATACTACGAGCAGGAGGAGAGGGGAGCGACTTGGCAGGTACTCCGGTCCACATCATGTTATATGCTGATGATATTGTGTTGATTTCAGAGTCACCCGAGGGCTTGCAACGCCATCTTGAGGCCTTGGACGAATTCAGCACACACAGGGGGTTGACTGTGAACCTTGGCAAAACCAAGGTTATGATCTTTCACACATCCAGTGCAGTGAGGAGCGCTGCCACCTTCACAGCAGCAGGAGGACAGGTTGATGTAGTCACCTCCTATGTCTACCTTGGCATCACATTCACCAGCCTACCAGGACCCTTCACTATGAGGCAGGCTGCTGCTGACAAGCTCACCCGAGGATATGCAGCTCTGGCCATGCTAGAGCGGAGATGCCACCAGGCACACTTTCAGGAGCCCCGCACGAAGGGGTGGCTTTTCGACACCTTAGTCACCCCGGCCTTGATGTACTCGGCGGCAGTATGGGCACCAGGATTGACAGCTAACCAGTGGACACAGCTTGAGAGGCCACAGGTATGTATGATCTCACGCTTGCTCCGCAGCAAGAAGACAGTGCCACATGACATTATTAGAGCCGAGCTTGCCACACCACCTATGGTTGTAGAGGCACTATTCCAGACAGTCTGCTTCATCCAGAGGATGAGAGAGCTACCTCTTGACAGACTTACTCGTAGAGCATTTGAGGCAGCTATACAGCTATCAGAGAGTGGGCATGAGAGAGCATGGTACTCACAGGTCAGAGCATGGTTTGAGGGACACGGTCTTGACATGGAGAGCCTACCACCATTCCAGTACGACCCCCACTCACCATATGTTCACCTCTCTCGCAGTGAGAGGAACTTGGTATTGAGACAGGATCTGTGGCAGCTATACACTAGGAGAGTCTAGGAGTCACCTGGCTTGGGGACGAGGATGTCAGATTACAGAGACCAGTTTCTCACCATATTGTCTGGGGGGTTCATACAGAGACCACGCTACATGGACACATATATGCCACATAGCTCACGGGTGGCGATTGGTCAGCTGAGAGTGGCTTCACATAGGTTAGAGATTGAGATCGGGAGACATACTGGTGTTCCCAGGGAGGAGCGAGTCTGCAGAGCCTGCACAGAGGAGGTGGAGAGTGAGGAGCACTTTGTATGTAGATGCAGAGCATACACTGAGATCAGAGGCAGGTATGAGGCCCTATTCAGAGGACAGCCCACTCTCCGAGAGATCATGGACTCTCGAGATCAGAGACAGCTCGGACGTTTCTTACTAGAGATACAGAGCCATCGGGACACACTACTACAGCCACACACAGCTATACAGACAGAGGGGAGACAGTCGCAGCTCACAGACTTCTTTCAGAGGATTGCCGCCCCTCCCTCACGAGACACTCAGAGGGGAGTGACACTCCCACAGGCGGAGGTGAGCCGAGCTAGACGACGACCACGAGTCACAGGCTACAGGGGCGCGAGCTCCCACCACCGACAGATCGAGGAGATCCGAGCTCGGGAGCGCCGTGCCACTGAGGAGCAAGTGGCTCAGATGAGGGCCGACTCGACAGCTTTCATCCGGGTAGCCTTGGCACCAGACCCGCCCATGTACCACATCTTACATCCCCCCATTAGTACAGGATGGAGCTAGATAGCTTGATGCATTCTCATGATTGTACTACCTTGAGCTCCATCCCTCCTCAGATACTCCACTACCTACATTCAGTTCAGTGTTGTATCAGTTTTGTTTCATTTGTCTTTCCGATAGACGGATGACATACACACCATGTACATTTGATTTGTCTCATAGGCCGATTTCGGCCTGACATAGACGTTAAAAATCTTTTTTTCTTTCTTTCTTTCTCTCTCTCTCTCTCTCTCTCTCTCTCTCTCTCTCTCTCTCTCTCTCTCTCTCTCTCTCTCTCTCTCTCTCTCTCTCTCTCTCTCTCTCTCTCTCTAGCTTTGCCTACGCACTACTTGTTCTCACAGTCTGTGCGCTACTGGGCCTGTAAACATGCACACACATTCAACAGGTTTTCAGAATTGTAGGTTTTCAAAGACTTGCAGAATTCAGGATTCAGGATTTTACAGAATTGCAGAAATCAGAGACCTGCAGAAATTCAAAAAAAATTCAAAAAATTTCAGGAAAATTTTCAGAGTGCAGAAATTGTAGAAGGGAAAAATTTGTACGCAATATGTATGTTTGACATGTATGCTTGATGCGGTATGTATACATAATGTGGAAATGCCTTTGCGTATAGTGCTTTCTTGTCCCTACTACCAGAAGTTCTCGTACCCTCTCGTTTTTGGCGGCCATCAAGCATGAGGAAGCCAAATGACAAGACTGACCCCTTAGAGGATTCCGTTCAAAAATGCAAAATAAGAAATGACCAAAGCCATCAACAAGATCAACTGAAACCTACTGGGCACAATAAAGATGCTAGAAGAACACGTGTTGGTCTAGGAAAGCAAGATAACTAAGTTGGAAGATCGTGTGACAGCCCAAGATGAAGAGATTGCATCACTCAAGAAGGATATGCGATCACGAAACACACTCAAAGAGGGGGAATTGCAACCATCAGTAATAGAGGAACTCAATACGATCAAAGAGCAAGTGCGGGCCATCAAAGAGGGGGAAGAGCAGCACAAAGAAATGACGACTTCTTGGGTGGATGTTATTACAAAAACTCAACAGAAGGCGGAGAGGCAAGGAAATAGATTGAGGTTGCAAAGAAAGGAAAAGGCAAGGAAACAACGTACACGTCCATGCCCACCATTATCAACCTGACACTAGAAGAGGAGCAAAGAAGACGTGTGCGCGCTTTGCATGTGAGAATTTGTGGCCTCAAAGACAAAGACAATGTGGATGAGGAGGTAAAAGAGCTCATGATTTTGATGGGGGTTAATGAGCCGATGCACACAAGAGCTTGGAGAGTGGGCAACAAGAAAACAGGCATCTTTCTCGAAGATGATCTTACCCTCTCGCAGATCGCTCATATGCAGGAGGTAAAGCCGGAGATTAGAGCGGCAAGAGAAAAAGGTAAAATTGCCTTTTATCGAGATGCAAGAGTAGTAATATTGGAGCGTGTCACAAAGTGATGACGTGGCTACCGACAGCAGAAACCCTAATTTCTGCCAGAAACCCTAAAATTCTTGCAAACCCTAATTTGCAGAAACCCTAATTTCTGAAAACCCTAACCCTAACTGCTGGCTGAAACCCTAAAGTGGCTGGAAATCCTAAAAGCAGGCGGCAAATGCCACATGACAGCAGCGTATGGATTTCCGGATTTTACGGAGGTGGAAAAAAAGCCCCTAGCGATGCAATTTGCATGCTTTTGGCTACGCTTTGGAGATAGAGAGAGAAATTGCTTTATTTTACTCTCTTGAGAGAGAGAGAGAGAGAGAGAGAGAGAGAGAGAGAGAGAGAGAGAGAGAGAGAGAGAATTTTCATTGCTTTATTTTTGAAAGCTTTTGGGGCTCTTCTTTTGGCCATCCCTTGTAATCTTTAAATACGCGGTGAGGGGCTCACTCTGCAGAGCATCTGGACGCAGAGTCTGAGAGTGAAACCCTAACCGCTCTTTGTACTTTGACATTGATTTATTACATAAAGAAATACCGAAAGGGGCGCCAGTCTTTGGGGCCAATATCTCTAGGCACGGAACTCCGCCGGGCCAGTGCAAATCTATTGTGATCTGTGAATTGTTTTGAAGTGGTTATTTGGTGCTGTCCCAATTGATTCTTGACTTGGAGTGTCCAAGTCTGTTACAGTGGTATCAGAGCACTGCCGATTTCTGTTCTACGGGAAATCCGATCCCCAATTTTTTTTTCCGCGGCACCTATGGCTTCACGCAAGGATCAGTCGACTCCCTCTGCATCTGGAGATGCGGGCAGGGTTCACAACGAAGATTCCGGCAAAGAGTATGGCCCACCTCGGCCTACTCAGGCGGAGCAACGAGAGATGGAGCGTCATCAATTGATCAACGATGCAACGAAGATGATGCTCAATTTTGCGAAGGACCCAAAATTTGCAAAGTATATGAGCGAAACTTCTTTTCAGGAAGTGCACAAGCAGTGGTAGAAAACCACTACACCACCCCCGAAACCCGCTCTCAAGAAACCTTCTACTCACAAGAAATATTTAGAGAAGAAATTAGAAGAGGTGGTTGATGCACGGATTGCTCAGCTTTTTGACGCGCAAAGGAAAGCCAAAAAGCACGGCAAAAAGCAGAAGAAAGGCACTGACTTCCCGGGTTATTTGGGACGTCAGTCGACATTTGACAAAGCAAAGAAACAGAAGAAGCGTGTTCACTTTGAAGGAGTACCCAGTTCTTCTTCTTCTTCTTCTAACAGTTCTTCTAGCTCTTCAGATTCGAGCGAAGAAGACAGAAAAGGTAAAAAGCGAAGCAAGAAACAACACTTCGGAAAGGACAAGAAAAAGGCAAAGAAGGCTAAATCTCGCCCAGAGACTGACAGTTCTACTGAGGACTTGTCTATAGATGGTTCAGACTCGGATGACGGAAACTTTTATGCGAACAAGAAGAATTTTTATAAAGCCAACTAGTATGACTTTCTAGAAGATAAAAGCAAGAAAGTCTGAGAGTTTAAGGAAGGTGGCCACTCGATCAAATTTGATACTTTTTCAGGATACTCAGATGCTTCAAAGGCTCTGTCTTTTATACAGCAGTTTGACATCGCTTTCGCGGGAGGACGCTATTCAGAGCACTCCAGGATTCGGAGAGCTGCCTCTTACTCTCTAAGGGGAATGCTCGCACTTGGTGGTCCACGCTTCTTTTAAACAAGACTGCGCCAGTTAAATGGCTGAAATTCAACAAGCTTTTTATTTCTTCGTGGTTGACGCAAGAGTATGAACGAGATATACGAGCTGCTTGGAACCATCTTCGGATGACCAAGAAAGATACAATCAATGCTTACTGTGAGATTCTGGAGCTCGTTTCTACCCGCCTCTTCATTCAAGAAGATCTCGTTCAGAGAATAGATTGAGCGGTTCACCTTGGGTCTACCTACAGAGATCCGAGATCACTGTTTGGAGCAGAAGTCAGCTTCTATTCAGGAGTTGATGAGTCATGCGAAGCGGGGCTTTGCCATTCACTCTGGCAGTCTGACCTACCCCATAGATGAGGCCATGACACAACGAGCCGAACAGACTTTTGGAAATGAAAGTAGAAAGAAAAAGAGCAACCCAGAGAAAAAGGATGCACGACCCAAGCTTACTCCTCATGAGCGAGCTCGCTTCATCAAGGAGGGGAAGTGCTTTGGATGCGGGGAACATGGACAAATCTCCGCAAAGTGCCCTAAAAAGGCACACAAAGAACAGAATGATAAGGACGACAAGAGGCCTGAGAGTTCGAGAGCAGCTGAGGAACGTGTTCTCTTAGGGATTCCCTGGTACCACAAGAAAAACGCCGTGGTCGATTATCGGGCGAGGAAAGCGACTTTGACTACAGAAAAGGGCATAACAATTGTACTTGATATTAAACTGAAGGGCGAGTCTGTCCCTATTGTATCGGCTTCGGCCATTTCAAAATTAATGAAATCCAGTCTGTTTGTTCACTCGATCTTTATGAAAGAATTGAGCGAGGCTTCTCAGAGGGCCTACCAAGCGAGTTACCACCTGCTCGTCCTGAAGATCATACCATTGATTTGATCCCTGGAAGCACACCACCGAACCGGCCACCTTACCGTGTGAGCCGAGCACAGAATGAAGAGATTATGAACCAAGTGAAAGACCTTTTGGAAAAGGGTGTTGTCCAGCCTAGTACTTCACCGTATTGCTCTCCAGTGTTGTTGGTTTTGAAGAAAGACGGATCTTGGAGAATGTGCATAGATTATAGAGCTCTCAACAAAATCACCGTCAAGGACAGATTTCCAATTCCTAGGATTGATGATATACTCGACAGGTTACAAGGATCCTCGTGCTTTAGGAAGATTGACCTGAAGAGTGGATATCATCAGATCCGAATCGCATCGGGAGATGTCTACAAGACAGCCTTTCGGACTACTTTTGGGTTATTTGAGTTTTTGGTGATGCCTTTTGGCTTAACCAATGCTCCTGCGACATTTAACCGGATGATGGACAGGATTTTTCGAGAGTACAGGCTATTTGTTGACACTTTCTTTGACGACATCATTGTTTTCTCCAAGAATGAGGCAGAACACAGAGATCATCTGCTTCAGGTCTTTCAGGCATTACGAGATCACAAGTTAGTTATTAATGCAAAGAAAAGTGAATTTTTCCTACCAAAGATACACTTTTTGGGACACATTGTCTCAGCAGCAGTAGTGCAAATGGATCCGGCCAAGATAGAGACTATACGTGATTTGCCCGATTTGAAGAATGTCCATGAAGTTAAAAGCTTCTTGGGAGTGTGTTCGTACTACAGGCGGTTCATACGAAAGTTTGCAGAGGTTGCTTCCCCTTTGCATATCTTGACACAGAAAGGAGTCCCTTTCTCGTGGGGACCCATAGAGGTGACGGCCTTTCAGACATTGAAAGAGAAATTGACTACGAGACCAGTTTTGACTTTGCCGGACTTGCAGAAGTCATTTGAAGTATATCGTGATGCTTGTGGTCGTACTCTGGGTGCGGTCTTAATGCAAGAAGGCCATATCATTGCTTACGAGAGCCGATTGTTCTCAAGGCCGGAGGTGACAGCACAGATTTATGAGAAAGAGCTTTTGGCGGTTATCCATGCTCTCACTCAGTGGCGGCATTAGCTACTCGGAGCGGATTTTACTGTCTTTACAGACCATCAGAGTTTGCGCTACTTCTTGTCTCACAGAAGCAGCTTTTGGAAAAGCAGATGCGGTGGGCAAACATCTTGTCACGGTTTCACTTTCCAGATTGTACAGGGACAGAAGAATGTGATGGCAGATGCTTTGTCTCGGAAGCCGTTGGTTCTGGCTATTTCCGCGATACATTATAGGAGCTTCGAGGATATGGTCGACCAGTATGCCATAGATACAGATTTTGCGGATATTTTCACACGGATACGGGATGGGGAGACAGTAGCAGGATACTCCATTCGAGAAGGCTACTTGATGAGAAAAACTATGTTGTGCGTTACACAGCTGTTGAGGGAAAAGGTTATGACTCAATGCCACTGTCCACCTTTTACGGGTCACCGCGGCATTGCTACCACCATGAAGGGGGTAGAGAGATACTTCTTTTGGCCGAGACTCAAAAAGGATGTGGAAGAGTTTGTGCGCAGTTGCTTAGTATGCCAGAAGGTCAAGTTTGACAGGCATAAAGCACAGGCATTGTTACAGCCTTTACCCATACCCACCCACCCCTGGGAAAGTATTGCAATGGATTTCATTTTTGATCTCCCGAGGACACAGAGTGGTCACGATGGTATCTGGACTGTTATTGACAGATTTAGCAAACAAGCTCATTTCATTCCAGTGAAGATAACAGTCAAGCCGGATCACTTAGCGAGACTGTTTGTGGCCCAGATCTTCAGATTACATGGCATGCCTGAGACGATTGTCTCCGACAGAGATCCCAGATTTACGAGTTTGTTTTGGAAGGCAATTTGGGAGAACATTGGCACGCGGTTGCAGTTCTCATCATCGTTCCACCCGCAGACTGATGGGCAATGTGAGATTGCAAATTCAGTGGTTCTAGATTTATTGAAGTCTTATGTCTCAGATCAAAAGACTCAATGGGAAAAGTACTTACCTTTGGTGGAATTTGCCTACAATAACACGATACACTCTTCGACGGGGAAGGCGCCATTTGAGATTGTTGAAGGTGCTACGAAGGTTCCACCCTTCATAAGCACGAAAGATAAGATTTTTAAAGCGGATGAATATACTCGAGATTTGGATATGGCTTTTGCCAAGGTTCGCGAGACTTTACAGAAGTCTCAAGAACGACAGAAAAAGGCAACGGATCGCCATCGTCGCGACTTGAAATTGAAGGAGGATGATTGGGTGCTCTTACGTTTTGAGAAAGCACGCCTAAGAAAGAAAAAGGGAAAGGAGAGGCTTTTTCTAAAGCTTAGTATGCAATACTACGGACCTTTCCAGATCACTGAAAAGATAAATGATGTCTTCTTCCGACTGAAACTGCCAGATACTTGGAGGATTCACAATGCATTCCATGTGAGTCTCTTGAAACCTTTTAAGATTGATGTGCGTGACGATGGGGAGCCTGATGAGCAACCCGAAGTGGAAGAAAACGAGGAGATCCTTGTTCCTGAACAGATTTTGGCACATAAGGATACAAAGACTAAAGGTAAAGTCCAGGCGGTTCTTGGTTAAGTTCAAGAACTATCCTGCATTGGATGCGAAGTGGATAGAGGAGGAGGACCTAGCAGATACTCCTCAAATTGGAAACTTTACCTCGATGCTTTTGGTTTAGCATAGTCTATTCCAAACGGAACCTAGAAATTCAGCTTGGCCGGAGATCTGCTACAGTGGGATGCACAAGAGGGGAGTCACTCCGCTCCTTTGTCAACAGATGCCTTGATTTAGATACTAGAGTCACTGATGTCTCTTTGAGCTTCAGGGATACTGAAAGCTGACAGTATTCTGCTGTATGACTTTAATGAAATGGAATTCCTAATTATGATACTGATTTGTTCTTGACTTCTTTGAAGTCCAGGAACTGATAGACGAAATGACTGCAGCATTTTGGTCTGATTGATCTCGAATAGACATGGTTGCAATCGGGGGTAGTCAATCGGACATCGATGAGGTCCCGATTGGACCTAGATGCGATTGCTAGCTACATTGCCTATAATTCATGGTCTAAGATCCGAATGAATGTTGAATGTCCTGTGATGTCCTGTGATGTCATATGATGTGACTGTCAATTTGGTACATGTAGTACGTAGGTACTAACAGTCAGTGTTTGCTAAGACGGTTTATGGCTTCTGTCAGTTTTGCAGGCGTAATCGCGGTCGATTAAAATGCTTTCACGAGGGGGGTATGTCACAAAGTGATGACGTGGCTACCGACAGCAAAAACCCTAATTTCTGCCAGAAATCCTAAAATTTCTGCAAACCCTAATTTCTGCCAGAAACCCTAATTTGCAAAAACCCTAATTTCTGGAAACCCTAACCCTAACTGCTGGCTGAAACCCTAAAGTGGCTGGAAACCTTAAAAGCAGGCGGCAAATGCCACGTGGCAGCAATGTACGGATTTCCGGATTTTACGGAAGTGGAAAAAAAGCCCCTAGCGATGCAATTTGCATGCTATTGGCTACGCTTTGGAGATAGAGAGAGAAATTTCTTTATTTTACTCTCTTGAGAGAGAGAGAGAGAGAGAAATGAAATGAAATGAAATGTTATATTAACGGCTTCAAAAGGCCAAAATGACCTATGAGACCAAAAAGTTACAATTGGTGAATCTGATACCATGTCTGAGTACGGAAATTACCAGGTTACAAAGTTACCAAGTTACAAAGAACTAACACTAAAACACTAAGGCACTAAGGAGAAAGGGAATAAAAAAGGGGGGGGGGGGGGGGGGGAGGGGGGGTTTGTGGGTTCAGATGAAATCTCTCATCGGTCGCTGTCGGATCTCATCGACTTCCTTCATGGTCAGAACTCTGGTTGGGCGTCTTTCATGTCGAGCTAGAGTGATCTGTATCTTCTGTTGCAACCTTCGTCGGTAGTGGGAGACCCCCCGAGGTCGTGGCCGTCTGGATCTGCCAAGTTCAGTGGCTCTATCAAGCAGTGTACCTCGAGTATGAGTAGGCTGTAATGACTGCTCCGTTTGCTCTCCTCTGCCTGGTGTAAAGAACTCTGTGATTCGTCTCTGAGACTGTCTTTCCCCTGATGTCCTCAGCAAGCTCTCCCTAAGTCTGTGCAGCTCTAGCAGGAACAATCCGAGACACTTCTGATCCTTGTATCTCATGACTCTAGAAAAAGGTCCGAACCCTTCTCTAAACAAGCAGTGGAAGCGTCCGCGTATCTCATAGTATGCCGGGCAGTGGCATGTGTATTGCAGTTCTGTCTCTGGATCTAAGTTACACAGGTGACATATCCTGACTCCTGCCAGCACCCCTCGGAATCGGCCAGTCTCGATCTGGAGCTGATGTGAGGATGTGCGTATCTGTCCAATAGCGCATCTTATTCCATGAGATAAGTGTGTATCCATGTATGGTGGCCTAGTCACAAATCCGTCCTCCGTGAGTTGGAGAAGATGCTCTCTGTAGAAGGCCATCTTCGTGCCCAACTCCTGTGTCGGTTGTATCCATGTGCTCCTGGTATTTAGTTGAATCAGATCCTGACGTATGAGCCTGGTGATCTCTGTCCGTGTGAGAGACAAGGAGGGTGCATCCAAGGAGTATTGAAGCGGAGGTAATCTATCCATATTGAGACCATGCGACTGGAACCATGATGCCATCTGTCCATACCAACATGCTGTATCGCCTTGTAGAGCTAGTTGTCGAGATGACTCCAGGGCAAGCCGAGCGTATCTGTCTCTGGGGAGATCCCATAAACCGTGCATAAAGGACATCGATCTCGTCAGTGCCTCCACCACGAGGGGGGGGGGGCTAGCTCGGCTCAGATAATCTCATGTGGTACTGAGGCCTTAGCCCGAATCATCGGAGCGATCATAGAGACCAGAGGCCTCTCCATACATCGCCATCCATCTGTATTACCAGATCTCCCATGGTGGTCTACTGAGGGTCCCCATACCTGAACTCCATAGAGCATAGCTGGAGTCACTAGAGTGTCAAAGAGCCATAGCTTTGTTCGCGGTTCCTGAAACTGAACCTGCGAACACATCCTCTCCAGTCCTCCCAAAGCTGCATATGCTCTCGTCAGTCTAGTCTCTGACGCTCTCCTTAGTGAAAACACCGGTCCACTGAATACTACCCCAAGATAGGTATATGCATTTGTGTACTCCACAGTCTCCTGGCCATACATAAATGTGGGTGCCGACCTCCTGACCCACTGTGGTGTGGTGTTGAACACCATAACCTTGGTTTTTCCCAAATTGACCGTCAATCCACTGTCATGAGCAAATGTATGCAGAGCATTCAAATGATGTTGCATCCCCTCTGGGGAGTCTGAAATCAGCACAATATCATCAGCATATAGTAACAGTGGAATCCATGTCCCTGCTAGCTGAGCCCCCCTGTCTCCCTGCCGCTCTACATAGTCTGAAAACTCATCCACATACATCCCAAAAAGAGTCGGGGATAGTGGGCATCCCTGCTTTACTCCGATAGTGGAGTGGACCATGTCAGACATTCCCTCAGTGGTGCGTACCCGTCCCATCACTATCCTGTATAGAGCCAGAATACCCCATATCAGCTCTGTAGGCACACCCATGTCCTGTAGTCTGTGTATAAGTCTGGCTCTCGGCACTGTGTCAAAAGCTTTGCGGAAATCCACAAAGCTACAATAGATTCTCTTGCCGTGGTGTCTACCCTCCTCAATAATAGCTCTGAGTGTCAGAATCTGGTCCAGAGTGGAGAAACCTCTCCTGAAACCTGCTTGCCCTGGTGCTCTTATTCCCTCTCGCTCTGCCCATCTACTCAGCTCTTGCTCAAGGACGGATGCATACAACCTAGCTAATGTGTGGCCAACCATGATGGTGCGATAATTCGCGGGAATCATGGGATCTCCTGACTTGAAAATAGGCACAATCGTAGACATACTCCAGGTCTCCGGGAAGCCTTCATACATGGCTCGATTAAACATCATAGCCAGGAGCTCTGCAAGCATATCCCTGGCATGGATGAAATGCTCTGCTAGTAGACCATCATGATCATGCGCTCTCCTTGTCTTCATCCTGTCAATGGCTTTCCTTACCCTCTCCGCAGTAAAGAAAGAACATGTCTCTAGACATGTCTCTAGTGGGTTCGGCAGAGGTGGTTGCCCTGATGCTGTGTAGAGAGATGTGGCATATTCCCCCCATGTCTCAGTGGAGGTGACCGTGGGTGGTGGTGAATGCTCGTGGAATAGCCTCCATGCTTCGCCTGAGTCCTAACTTATAAATAGCTGATATAGATCCCGCTCTAGCTGAGATAGATAGGCCCTTTTCTTTTGTCGCACTAGGCGGCGAAAGATAATCCGTGATTGTCGATGTGTGGTAATACCCGTGAGCACTTCCCTCTGTAGTTTGATCCTCATCTCTTTGCACTCCTCATCATACCAACTGTTCTGGGGCATGTTCCCAGATCGTCTCCGTGTGGGATGGTTGTGGGGGTATGCCTCTGATGCTGCATCATGGAGCGTCTCTGTCAAAATCTGAGTGAGTTCATCTAGTGGCCGTCCCGGCTCCTGGGTGCATAGCTGCCTGTATATCTCATCCATATACATAGAATCCGTCTCCCTCATGAAGGTATACCGAGTGTGTATGGGGACCCCACCTAATGGAGCTGTGCTGAACTGAAAGGTCAGGGTGAAAGACACGATAGCATGATCAACTGCTATTCCAACTGGCCTAGTGCCCACCATGAAATCCTGAAAGAATGGGATGAGACCTGGCTGAGCCATAACATAATCCACTGTGCTCGCACCATGTCGGTGTTAAAAGCAAGTAAAACCTCCAGCTGTCGAAAATCTTTGTTGGCCATTCACAATGGCCAATCTGTGTGCGGTTCCCATATCTATCAAGTATCTACCATACTCAGTGTATTCCTCATCTTGTGATAGTCTGGATAGACCCATCTCTGTGACGTCCAGCTCCCTGAGCATCTCTTCGGAGAGAGAGAGAGAGATAGAGAGAGAGAGAGAGAATTTTCATTGCTTTTATTTTTGAAAGCTTTTGGGGCTTTGCTTTTGGGCATCCCTTGTAATCTTTAAATACGCGATGAGGGGCTCACTCTGTAGAGCATCTGGACACAGAGTCTGAGAGTGAAACCCTAACCGCTCTTTGTACTTTGACATTGATTTAATACATAAAGAAATACCGAAAGGGGCGCCAGTCTTTGGGGCCAATATCTCTAGGCACGGAACTCCACCGGGCCAGTGCAAATCTATTGTGATCTGTGAATTATTTTGAAGTGGTTATTTGGTGCTGTCCTGATTGATTCTTGACTTGGAGTGTCCAAGTCTGTTACAGAGCGACGCTCCACATGACGGTGTGAGACCTATGGGACCACACTCAAAGTTGCTACCTGGAATTGTAATGGATCTATGGTTTTACCGGGAGAGACATCATCTTATACATTGAGACACATCAGGCCCCTGGACAATTTATGCCTCACATCAGTGGACACAGATGGGAGACAGCCTGCAGACAGGAGACACATTTAGAGCACAGAGAGCGGGGCTCAAGGAGAGTGGCAGTGTTATTCAGGCAGGAGCTACAGCCGTTGATACATATTGCTATTTGCTACTTTCCCCCGAGTACATCAGTATATGCACCACCCAGAGGACAATCCCCCTTTTCTGTTTTGGATGATGACATATGGGAGTTCTCTAGAGATGGTGACATTATCATTCTAGGGGACTTCAATGCTAGGACTGCCCATCATCAGACAGTTTTTTATGATACTTCAGAGGAGATGCTGAGAGAGATGGATGTTGTAGAGATGGGCCTGTCCAGAATATCGCAAGATGTGGAACATATTGAATATGGACGGCACTTGATAGAAATGGGGACTGCACCTGGCCATCTTGAATGGCCTACAGAGATTTTCCTTTGTGGGAGGTTTTACATGCTTTCCACATAGACATGGAGCCAGCAAGCACAGTGGACTATGTCATGACACATCCAAGCTTCATCTCTAGAATCCATGATCTCACAATTGGGCCCAGACGTGTTGGTGTGGCAGTGGACCATGCCTTTGTGTCGATGACCATCTCTTTCCAGTTTAGTGTAGCACACAGGCCACGGGCAGTAGCCCCTACTCGCTACACCTTCACGAGGGAGACGGACTCTGTATACATGGATGGGATTTACAGGCGCCACATTACATGATGCAGCAACAGATGCATACCCGCACACCCAACCTAAGCAGAGATGCCGTTTTGGGAGCATGCCTCAGAATAGCTGATATGATGAGGAACCTGCGAGACTAAAGCCAGACTTCAGAGGGAGGTGCTCTTAGGGGACATCACTCATAGAAAGTCATAGATTGACTTCCAACGCCTAGTGAGGCGGAAGAAGAGGGCTTTTTTGGCTTGACTAGAGCAAGATCTTTACCAGCTATTCTTGAGTCAGGACTGACGTGAGGCATGGAGGCTCTTTCATGAGCCCTCTCCCCCCCCCCCCCCCCCCCCCCCCCCCCCCCCCCTCCCCGCCATTACCTCCACAGAGGCGTGCTGCCAATAGGCATCATCTTTGTACACAGTTCCTGGACAACTGCCCCTTCTCGACCCCCCCGATCCATGCCCACACACTTGTGCTTTCTTCACCCGCTGAGATGGTGAAGAAGGCCATTGACAGGATGAGGACTAGGAGAGCATGATCATGATGGCTTAGTGGCTGAGCATTTCATGCATGCCAGAGATCTACTAGCAGGGCTTCTAGCAGTTATGTTCAATCGGTCCATGTGTGAGGGCCTACCTGATACTTGGAGCCTATCTACTATTGTACCTATCTTCAAGTAAGGAGACCCTATGGAGCCTGGGAATTATCGCACTATCATGATTGGACACACATTGGCACGATTGTACGCATCCATTCTTCAGTAGCAGCTAGTAGATGGATAGAGAAGGAGGGGATACGCGCAGCCAGCCAGGCAGGGTTCAGGAGAGGTTTTTCTGCTCTTGACCATATCCTGATACTGAGAGCCATTATTGAGGAGGGCAGATCACATGGAAGACGGATCTATTGTGGCTTTGTGGACTTCCGCAAAGCATTTGACACAATACCCAGAGCTAGATTGATGCGCAGATTACAGGAGATGGGAGTACCCACAGAGCTCATTTGGGGGATCATGGCATTATACAGGTCAGTAGTGGGGCATGTACGCACCTTAGAGGGTCTATCTACACCGGTTCACTCCGCTATTGGGGTGAAGCAGGGATGCCTGCTCTCTCCTACTCTATTTGGTATGTATGTGGATGAGGTTTCTGACTATATTGAGAGAGATGGGGATAGAGTTGCACAGCTGCCAAGGACATGGATTCCACTATTCTTATATGCTGATGATATTGTGTTGATCTCCGACTCTCCGAAGGATATGCAACGTCACTTGGATGCTTTGCATAGGTTTGCCCATAAAAGTGGTTTGTCTGCCAACCTAAGGTCATGGTGTTTAATACCACCCCACAGTGGATCGGGAGGTCAGCACCTGCATTCACATACGGCGAGGAGACGGTGGAGTATACAGATTCTTACGCTTACCTTGGAGTGGTCTTTGGTGGACCAGCATTTTCATTGAGGAGAGCAGCAAAGACTAGACTGACCAGAGCCCATACAGCATTGGGTAGATTGGAGAGGATGTGTTCACAGGTTCAATTTCAGGAGCCTCGGACGAAGCTCTGGCTCTTTGACACTTCGGTGGCTTCTGCATTGCTCTATGGAGGTGAGATATGGGGACCTTCATTAAATCATCACGGGGTTGGGTCGCACTCATGGATGGGGGGACATGGAGAAGCCTCTGGTATCTATGATCTCGCGGCTCATTAGAGCCAAGGCTTCAGTACCACGTGACATTATACGAGCAGAGCTAGCTGCCCCCCCACTAGTGGTTGCGACGCTCACCAGATCAGTCTCCTCCATACACCGCATATGGGAACTTCCCAGGGATAGATATGCTCGCCTTGCACTTGAGTCCTCGCGACAGTTAGCCATGCAGGGAGACATAGCATGCTGGTATGGAGAGATGACATCATGGTTTCAGGCGCACGGGTTCAGCATAGACAATTTGCCCCCCTTCTAGTTCTCACTGGATACACCCTCTCTGACTCTTATATAGTCCGAGATCACCAGGCTCATCCGCCAGGACCTGACTCAGCTAGACACCAGGAGGACATGGATACAGCCAACACAGGAGATGGGCACGAAGATGGCCTTCTACAGAGAGCATCTTCTCCAGCTTATGGAGGACGGTTTTGTGACGAGACCCATATACATGGATACCCACTTGTCTCATGGGATACGATGTGCTATTGGTTAGATATGCACATCTTCACACCAACTTTGGGTCGAGAGTGGGAGATACAGCGGAGACCAGCAGAGGCCAAGATATGCCCCTTGTGTCACATAGAGCCTGAGACAGAGTTGCACTGCACATGCCACTGCCCAGTCTACTATGAGATACGAGGCCTCTTTCATTGCTTGTTCAGAGAGGATTTTGGACCACTCTCCAGAGTCATGGGGTACGAGGACGAGAGATGCCTCGGTTTGTTTTTGCTCGAGCTGCGCAGACAAGAGAGCCTAATGAGAACTAGCCAGTCTCAGAGACAAATCATAGATTTCTTTAGAGCAGACACCAAGACACCCGGAGGAGCTACCACGGCAACAGAGCCCACACACTCGCTTCGCACCAGAGGCACGCTGATCGATCGAGAAACTGAGCTAGGGAGATCCAGACGCCCATGACTGCTTAGGACTACACAGTATCGATGGAGGTTACGTCAGAGGATTCGGATCACTTTGGCCCAACATGCACGACGCTCGGTCAGAATACGGACCATGGAGGAGATTGATGAGATCCGCCAACGGCCGATGTTGGATCTGTTGTGATTTAGCTAGCCCAGCTAGTTGCTTGACCTCTAGCAGCTTTAGGATTCCATAGTATCAAATTCACTATATTTTGTACCCTGACATTGTATCAGATTCATCTGGATTGTATTGGTCTCGTCTCATAGGTCATTTTGGCCTTTTGCAGACGTTTAATATAACATTTCATTTCTCTCTCTCTCCCACTATTGGGGTGAAGCAGGGCTGTCCCCTATCTCCGACTCTCTTTCGGATATATGTAGATGAGTTTTCAGATTATGTACACACAGAGGGTGATAGAGGTGCTTAGATTGCAGGGACGTGGATCCCGTTGCTATTATATGCTGATGATATTGTGTTGATCTCAGATTCTTCAGAGGGGATGATGCAACATCATTTGGATGCATTGCATGTATTTGCGCAGGACAGTGGATTGTATGTGAACCTTGGTAAGACCAAGGTAATGGTGTTTAACACTACGGCGCAATGGGTTAGGATCACTGTACAGGTGATCTGGTTCATTTTGAGGGCAGAAAACAGAGAATTCAGCGTGCTGCAGATTCTCGCCAGGTTTGGGAAAGTGTCTGTGAAGCCTCCTACTGCGGTTATGTTGCGAAAATCGGGCTAGAGTAGGCCATTTTCAGCCCGTAAAAGCGGGACAGCTCGTAGGAACTTACAGGTTTTCTCCCAAGTTTTTATAAGAATAAAGAAATACCGAAAGGGGCAACAGTCTTTGCGGCCTACAGGGTGTCACTGTCTGCTTGGTAGCACTCTAGCTGCCAAGCTGTGCTTTGTTTGAAGTGTTAACTCCAGTCACAGGTTTAATCGTGAAGTTCCTTCGTGTTGTAAAATTCAAGTAAAGAATCGGGTGAAAGCTAAAGTCGACCGCCCTACGGGCCTGTTTCAGTAGATGCATATACTTATCTTGGGGCGGTTTTCAATGGTCAATATTTTCCCTAAGGCGTGCAGCAGATACGAGATTGACCAGAGCCTATGCAATATTGGGGAGACTATTGAGGTTATGTTTGTAGGTTCAGTTCCAGGAACCTCGGACAAAGCTTTGGCTCTTTGACACTTTGGTCACTTCGGCCATGTTGTACAGAGTGGAGAAATAGGGCCCCTTAGTTGATCATCATAGCAGAGCTAGCGGTACTGATGGATGGAGATGTATGGAGAGGCCCTAGGTGTCTGTGATTTCTCGGATGATTAGGACCAAGGCCTCAGTACCACATGACATTGTTAGGGCAGAGCTCGCTGCTCCTCCATTGGTAGTGGAGGCACTCACTTGATCAGTTTCATTTATGCATAGCACTTGGGCTCTCCCTAGAGATAGATATTCTCGTTTAGCACTAGAATCTTCGCGACAGCTTGCATTGCAGGGATATAGATCATGTTGGTATGCAGAGATGGCATCTTGGTTTCAGTTACATGGCTTTAGTATGGATCGGCTAGTGCCACGAGGACGTGGCAACTACTAATTACTGTTAGAAGGACGTGGCAATTGCTAACCTTAGTTGTTGGTTTCTTTTCGATGATTTTTCTTTAATTTTTGGGACCCTCTTTTTGAAGTCACAAATGGCCGGACATTGTGTGGCGAGTGTGAAATTGCCGATGGCCGAGAGTTTCACCTGCAGATGGGAAGGCCTTGTCGCCACGTGTTCGGGCTGACCGGCAGTGGAATCCAAGCAATAAAAGGGTGTCTAGGCTCAGTTCAAAGTCATTTAGGCCCCCTCGCTACACTTATAAGTCGGTGGGTACTAGGAAATTAACTCAAAAGAGGCAAAGTGGACACTTGGCGGGCTACAGATGATTTTGCCAAGTCTGCATGAAGAGGGGGCTCCCAAAATGAGAGGGGGCTGATTTTTACCCATAAGTGACTACAAAGTGTGGGTGAGTATTGGGTGCAAGTTTCGTAGCTTTAATGGAAAGCTTGCCTTCTCCCTTGTCTTATGTAGCGCGATGATTCCGCTCTCGTGCATCTCTCTCCCCCTTTGAATACAAAAACGTGATCCCCCGCTCAAGGGCTTTTCATCTGTATGTACAGTTGTGTGGGTTCATGCGCAATTGCTGAGTCAAGAGCCTCTTGCACAGGTATTGGATTAGCTAGTTGCACCTAATCTCCCGCAGGTACAAGTGAATTCAGAGAGATTTCACGCGAGAAATCTCGTCCGATTCAAAGGACAAGTAGCCCTACAAGTGCGGGAGCTCAAGGGCTTGCTACGGATGCGACCGACACACAAAATGGAGCCCGAAACAGTGAATTACAGCCTACTGTGTATTTTTACAGGTTTAGGATTTTGGCCCTAATCGATCCCTAATACCCCCAGGAGGTCTGGCAAAGCGAGGGTTGTACATGCTATCTGGTGCATTTTCGGGGTAGAAAACAGAGAATTCAGCGTGCTGCAGATTCTCACCAGGTTTGGGAAAGTGCCCATATGCGCCGGGAAAGTCATCCAATGCGTGGGGATTTTGTCTGTGAAGTTTCCTAGTATAGTTATGCTGACAAATCGGGCGTGAACATGTCTTTTTCAGCCCGGATTATGCGGGACAGCTTGTAGGAAATCGCAGGTTTTATTCCCTCTTGAATAGAATAAAGAAATACCAAATGGGGCGCCAGTCTTTGGGGCCAGCAGGTTGTCGGCATCTGCTTGGTAGCGCTCTAGCTTCCAGGCCGTGTTCTATTGAAGTGTTAATTCCAGCAACGGGTTTTTATTTGCAAAGTTTCTTTGTGTCCTAAAGTCTAAAGTAAAGTTTCGGGTGAAAGCCAAGGTCTACCGCCCTACCGGCCGGTTTCATGGTTCCGTCGTCGGGACAGAATCACTTTTTGCTCAAGAATTGGTTGGTTTTTAGTGAAGACACAAAGTACAGGAAGGCGGGATTACACTATGGCCGACAAAGAGAAAGGCATTATGGAAGAGGGTTCCTCTTCGCAGGACAGGCAGGCAATACCTACAATGTTTGAGGTTGGCGAGAGTTCTAGGCCACCCCTGTCTGTACCTTCTTCTGCTGATGTGAATGCTCCACCAGTGCAGGGCTTTATGACTGGGCAACTTGAAGATGATGCATTCAGGACTCAGTTGGTTGCCGCTGTGAATGTTTTCACTCGATTGGTGCAGAACCCAAGGTTTATGGAGTTTTTGCAAGCGCCACCAGTGCCACAACAAATGAGGCAACTCACATAGCCAGTAGAGCCCGTTGAGGTTCAAGCCTAGGTCCTTCATGCGTCCCAACAGGATAGGGAGCACTCACACATTGCGGAATCTATAGGGTCTCCAAGACAAGTTCCTTCCGTCCATGAACAAGTTGTTAGGACGCCAATTCCAAAGGTTTTGCTAGTTCAGCCCGCCACCTTTCAGAGTCCACATGTTGCATTAAATGGACAGGGAACCAGTTTCCAGGCAATGCATTAGGTTTTTCTACCACCCACGGTACATCCTAGGTATTTCGGGGGTAGATCTGTGTTCCAAAGTATGTCTAGTTATGCGCCTTGAAACCAACAGTACATGCCAAGAGCAGTGTTTGGGGGTATGCAAGGCATGATGCCGAACTCCATGTATGGTAATATCGGCATGCAGCAAGGCTTTCAAAGCAATCAGGGCCAGTTTAGGGTGCCACAAGGCAATTTTGGCATGGTTGGTTTTTTGGACAACAGCCAGATACGGCACTTACGGCGCCAAGGAATGTCGATGATCCCTATTACAGTGCCCATGTTACAGACAATTCCCTATGACAATTTGGGGGCACTGGAAAAGACAAAAGCCTACAAAGAAGGTGGTGCATCTGTAAAATTTGACACTTTCAGCAACTTTGAGGATAAGGCAAAGGCTCTTACTTTCCTATAGCAGTTTGATACAGCTTATGCAGGGGGGAATTTTACAGAGGCTTCTAAGGTCAGGAAAGCTACCACTTTCTTGAAAAGCAATGCGCTTACATGGTGGACGACACTGTTGATGCAAGGACACCCACCACCTGGATATACTTCAAGCAAATGTTTGCATCTGTGTGGATGTCAAATGAATTTGAAGCTGATGTCATGATAGATTGGCACCAACTCACTGCGGCTACTTGCAAGAGCCTACGGGTTTGTGCCACTGACAGAGCAGATTGAGAAGTATTGTTGTGGGCTGCCTAAAGGGCTTCGAGATTATTGTACAAAGAACAAAGCGGCTACCCTCACTTAGCTTATGGAAGTTGCCAACATTGGTCTTGCCTTTTTGAAGGGAGAGGACAGTGGGTTTCCAGGCAAGTGAAAGGGGGGCAACAAAAGAAAAATTCAGCAAAGAAGCCCTTTGTGAAAATGGCTCCTGAAGCGTCACAGGGCTCAGAAAAGGTCAACAAAGACAAGGACTCAGCTGAGACTTTTGGAGTTCAGGCAAAGAAACAGAAAAGAAAGCGTTTTGTGCGTAAGTCGCTCGAGGAAAAGAAGGTCTTGATGGTTGAGAATAAATGCTTTATATACGAGCAGTCTGGTCACTTTGCTACAGATTGTTCACAAAGGAAAAGAACAGTTGACTCATGATAAAGAGGACAAGAAAGAAAAGGAGCCCAAGCCCACAGCAGGTTTAGTGCCAGACATGGTAGGTGACAGGCCAAGCCGGATGCCGGCAAGTTTTGCAGAGCATGGGTTAAAGTCAGAGATCAGACAACACTTATTTTCTTTGATCCAGGTGCCAAAGCGAACTTTATCTCACCAGAGTTAGCTATGAAGCTGGGCATCAGAGCTGAAGAGATCGAGTAGACGGCAAAGGCAAGGTTGGTATGCCCTGGCCACTCAGAGTGTGTTACTTCCATTATAGGAAATCTGCGTCTCCATATTGAGTCGTATATGGACACAGAAGAGTTCTATATCATGCCATTGGAAGGGTGCGATGCGCTGTTGGGAATTCCGTGGATGTCTTTGACAAAAAGATCACCCTTCAACATAGGGGCAAAACTCATGTTTTGGATGTAAAGCTCAAAGGGGAGTTTGTCCCTATTGTATCCGCTTCGGCTATCAGTTCTGTAATTATGAATCATCTTTCTGCGTACTTGATTTTTGCACGTGATGTTTCAGATAGTTGTCAATCAAATTTATGTGTGTTAGATAAAGGAAGGTCAACATTTTTGCGAGAGTTTAATGAATGTTTTTCTGACTCATTACCGTCACAATTGCCACCGGAGAGGCTTGAGGACCATGCGATAGATTTGGTGTCAGGGTGTGGCCAACTCAGCAGAAAGAGATTATGGGCCAGGTTGAGGAGCTTTTAGAGAAGGGGTTGATTCAGCCTAGTTCTTCACCTTTTTGCTCCCCAGTGCTCTTAGTGCAGAAGGATGGCTCTTGGCGCATGTGTATTGACTAACGTGCGTTGAATAAGAATACCATCAAGAACAGGTTTCCTATTCCAAGGATTGATGATATTCTTGACCGTTTAGAGGGTGTTGCAATTTTCAGTAGGATAGACCTTAAGAGTGGGTACCATCAGATTCGTATAAGGCTAGAGGATGTGCACAAGACTGCGTTTAGGACGACATTTGGTCTCTATGAGTCTTACAAATGCTCCTGCTACGTTCAATAGGATGATGAACCCGATTTTCCGCTCGCATCAAAAGTTTGTTGGCACATTCTTTGATGGCATGATAGTCTATTCGAAGAATGAAGAGGAGCATAGGCGTCAATTGATCATTGTGTTCGAAGAGTTACGCAGTTACAGGTTACTAGTCATTCCTAAGAAAAGTGAATTCTTCCTGGAAGAGATCCACTTTCTTGGCCACATAGTGTCAAAGGATAGTGTCCGAATGGATCCCGCAAAGGTTGAAGCTACATGGCCAAACTCTGAAGACTGTGCACGATGTTCGAAACTTCTTGGGATTGTTCTCATATTATAGAAGGTTTATCAAGAATTTTGCAGAGATAGCTTCACCTCTTCACGCTTGCAAAAGAAAGAGGTCATTTTTAGATGGACCCAAAAAGAGATTTCAGCTTTTAGTCTCTTAAAAGAAAAGTTGACTTCGGATCCTGTGATTGTTTTACCAGATCTTAGGAAGTCATTTGTGGTCCAGTGTGACACGTGTGGAAATAGCATTGGAGCAGTGCTAATGCAAGATGGTCGGGTAGTAGCTTACGAGAGCAGAATCTTGCAAGGGCCAGAAAAGACTATGCAAATCTATGAGAAAGAGCTAATGGCCGTCATTCATGCGCTCTCTAGCTGGAAGCACTACCTGTTAGGTGCTGATTTTGTTCTCTAGACAGATCATCAAACCTTGCGATACTTCTTGACATAGGCAAAGTTATCCGAAAAGCATATGCAATGGGCAAATATTCTTTCTATGTTCCACTTCCAGATTATGCATATGGAAGGCAAGAAGAATGTTGTGGCTGATGCATTATCAAGAAAGCCACAAATTTCAGTTGTGTCAATTCTTTATCATCATGAGCTTGATGACATGAAGGAACAATATTCTATTGATGAAGATTTTGCAAGGATCTTTGAACAGTTGCAAGATGGGCAATGCCATTAGCACTACCTCCTCAAGGATGGTTTTATGATGATGCATGGCAAACTATGTATCACTAGGTCATTGCGACATAAGGATGGTAGAAAGCCATGTCCCACCGTATGCAGGGCATCGTGGTATTGATGCGATAGGGTAGAGAGATTCTTCTATTGGCCTACTTTGAGGAGAGATGTGGATGCCTTTGTGCAAGCATGCGTGATTTGCCAAAAGGTCAATTTTGACCGGCAAAAGGCACGAGGGTTATTATAGCCACTATATATTCCAGATAAGCCATTGGAAAGCATTGCTATGGATTTTATCTTTAATCTTCCAAGAACGCCAACAGGGAATGATGGTATATGGACCATTATTTGCAGGTTCAACAAGCAGGCGCATTTTATCCGTGTTAGGAAGAAGATAAAATTTGATCAGATAACCGTGTGTACAATGTGTTTTAAGTACCATGGTATGCCACAGTCGATTGTCAGTGATCGAGATCCTCACATGACAAGTTTGTTTTGGAGAGGATTGTTCGAGAACATGGGCATTACGCTCAAGTTCTCGTCTTTGTTTCATCCACAAACTGATGGACAGTCAAAAGAGGCTAATTCTATTGTCTTGGATCTGCTGAAATGTTGTGTGTCAGATAATAAGGGCAAGGGGGAACAGTATCTACCTATGCTTGAGTATGTGTACAACAATACGGTGCATTCCTCCACAAGCAAGGCACCTTTTGAGATTGTTGAAGGTGGCAAAAAGGTTCCTCCCATTTTGCATACAAAGGACAAGATCTTTGAGGTAGATCGATATGTTGAGAACATGGATGAAATGTATAAGAAGATTAAGCTTGCCTTGGAGAAGACTCAGGCAAAGTAGAAAAGGGTTGCTGATCGTCATCGTCATGAATTACTGTTTTCACTTTGTAATTGGACACTTTTACGGTTTGAAAAGGCAAGGTTAAAGAAGATGAAGGGCAAGGAAAGGTTGTTTCCGAAGCTTAGCATGCATTACTATGGGCCTTTTCAAGTGCTTGATAAGATCAGCGATATTGCTTATAGGTTGAAATTGCCTGACACTAGGAACATTCATAATGCGTTTCACGTGAGTCTTCTAAGACCCTTTGTGGGTGATGTGCCAAAAGATATGCCACAAGAGGGTCAGCCAGAAGTCAATGAACTTGATGAGATCTTGATACCTGAGCATCTTTTGGCACATAAAGAAAGAAAAGTTAAGGGACAGGTTGCAAGATGCTATTTGGTGAAGTTCAAGAACTATCCACCTATGGATGCAAAGTAGATGGAAGAGCATGAACTGTCAGAGTCACCAAATGTATTGCAGCTTTACCTTGAGGCCTTTGGGTTACAGCCTACATATGCCCCAACCCAACGTGTGCAAAGGAGGGGTAATAATGGAGCTAGCACATCAGTTATACATACGGATTTAGTTCAAAAGAAGTGTGCATCGCTCTTCAAGTGTTAAAGGTTTTCTGCTCACTTCTATCATAGATGGAAATGACAAAAGTATGAAGGTCTCATTAAGTCATTTGTATGAGCGTGCTAACAACACAGTTACACAAGATCATCAATGTCATGTATATATGGCATGCAATTGAGGACGTTTGCGATTTCAAGAGGGGGGTATGTCACGAGGACGTGACACCTGCTAATTACTGTCATGAGGACGTGGCAATTGCTAACCTTAGTAGTTGGTTTCTTTTCGATAATTTTTATTTAATTATTGGGACCCTCTTTTTGAAGTCACAAATGGCCGGACATTGTGTGGCTAGTGTGAAACAGCCGATTGCCGAGAGTTTCACCCGCAGATGGGAAGGCCTTGTCACCATGTGGTCGGGTCGAACGGCACAAGAATCCAAGTAGTAAAAGGGTGTCTAGGCTCAATTCAAAGTCATTTAGGCCCCCTCGCTACACAGTCGGTAGGTACTAGGAAATTAACTCAAAAGAGGCAAAGTGGACACTTGGCAGCTACAGATGATTTTGCCAAGTTTGCATGAAGAGGGGGCGCCAAAAATGAGAGGGGGCTGATTTTTGGCCATAAGTGACTACAGAGTGAGGGTGAGTAGTGAGTGCAGGTTTCATAGCTTTAATGGAAAGCTTGCCTTCTCCCTTGTCTTATGTAGCGCGATGATTCCGCTCTCGTGCATCTCTCTCCCCCTTTGAATACAAAAAACATGATGCTCCGCTCGAGGGCTTTTCATTTGTATGTACATTTGTGTGGGTTCATGTGCAATTGCCAAGGCAAGAGCCTCTTGCACAGATACTGGATTAGCTAGTTGCTAATCCCCCACAGGTACAGGTGAATTCAGAGAGATTTCACGCAAGAAATCTTGTCCGATTCAAAGGGCAAGTAGCCCTATAGGTGCTGGAGCTGGATGGCTTGCTAC
This sequence comes from Adiantum capillus-veneris, assembly GCF_014529385.1. NCBI lineage: Eukaryota > Viridiplantae > Streptophyta > Polypodiopsida > Polypodiales > Pteridaceae > Adiantum > Adiantum capillus-veneris. The sequence goes on from NC_140933.1 coordinate 170,438,965, forward strand.
AAATGCGATCAGCACTCGAAATGGAGCCCGAAACAGTGAATTACAGCCTGCTGTGTATTTTTGCAGGTTTAGGGTTTTGGCCCTAATCGATCCCTAATACCCCCAAGAGGTGTGGGGAAGCGAGGGGATCGCTGTACATGCAATCTGGTGCATTTTTGGGGCAGAAAACAGAGAATTCAGCGTGCTGCAGATTCTCATCAGGTTTGAGAAAGTGTCTGTATGCGCCGGGAAAGACATTCAATGCGTGGGGATTTTGTCTGTGAAGTTTCCTAGTATGGTAATGCTACCGAAATCGGGCCAGAACAAGTCTTTTTCAGCCCGGATTATGCGGGACAGCTCATAGGAAATCGCAGGTTTTATTCCCTCTTTGAATAGAATAAAGAAAGCTCAGCTTGCAGGGACGTGAATTTTGTTGCTATTATATGCTGATGATATTGTCCTGATCTCAGATTCTCTAGAGGGGATGCAACGTCATTTGGATGCATTGCATGTATTTGCACAGGACAGTGGATTATCTGTGAACCTTGGTAAGACCAAGGTAATGGTCTTTAACACTACGGTGCAGTGGGTAAGGAGGTCCGCCCCCACTTTTACATATGGTCGAGAGACTGTGGAGTATGCAAATGCATATACTTATCTTGGGGCGGTTTTCAATGGTCCGGTATTTTCCCTAAGGCGTGCAGCAGATTCGAGATTAACTAGAGCCTATGCAGCATTGGGGAGACTTGAGAGGATATGTTCGCAGATTCGGTTCCAGGAACCTCGGACAAAGATTTGGCTCTTTGACACTCTGGTCACTTTGGCCGACCATGCTGTACAGAGTGAAGATATGGGGCCCCTTAGTTAATCATCATAGCAAAGCTGGCTGTACTGATGGATGGAGATGTATGGAGAGGTCCTTGGTGTCTATGATTTCTCGAATGATTAGGGCCAAGGCCTCAGTACGACATGACATTGTTAGGGCAGAGCTCGTTGCTCCTCCATTGGTAGTGAAGGCACTCACTCGATCGGTTTCATTTATGCATAGCACCTTGTCTCTCCCTAGAGACAAATATGCTCGATTAGCACTAGTGTCTTTGCAACAGTTGGCATCGCAGGGAGATAGATCATGTTGGTATGCAGATATGGCATCTTAGTTTCAGTTACATGGCTTTAGTATGGATCGGCTACCCCCATTTCTGTACTCTCTGGATGGCCCCTCCATCTCTCTCGCTAGAGAAGAGATTACCAGGCTCATTAGACAAGACTTGATTCAGTTGGATACGAGGAGGACATGGATACAATCTACACATGAGTTGGGTACGAAGATGGCTTTCTATAGAGAGCATCTTCTCCAGCTTACGCAGAATGGTTTTTTGATCAGACCAGGATACATGGATACTCAACATCCCACAAGATACGATGTGCTATTGGTTAGATACGCACATTCTCACATCAGCTAGAGATCGAGATAGGCAGATTTAGAGGAGTACTTGCTAAGTCCAAGATTTGTCAGGTGTGCCAGATAGAGCCCGAGACAGAGCTACATTACATATGTCACTATTCAGTATACTATGAGATATGAGGCCGCTTTCACTGTCTATTCAAAGAGGGTTTCGAACCACTTTCTAGAGTCATGAGATACCAGGATCAGAGATGCCTTGGATTATACTTACAAGAGATTCGCACACAGAGAGGACCTCTTGAAGAGGGGCACAATGACAGAGATCCAGCAATAGCGGCAGATTACAGATTTCTTTCAGTCACAGACAGAGGAGTTCGAGTAGCCCCCACAGCAGAGCAGCTCCAAAGGCACCACAGGCGTACTGCTTGATCGGGCGATAGAGTTGGGGAGGTCCCGTCACCCAGCCCGCAGGGATGAGCAAGCTAGGTACAATGTGGGTGAGATTGAAAGCAGAGATAGGCAGATATCTTTACATTGCTATTTGCTACTTTCCCCCGAGTACGTCAGTCTATGCATCACTCAGAGGACAGTCCCCCTTTTCTATCTTGGATGATGACATATGGGAGTTCTCTAGATATGGTGACATTATCATTCTAGGGGACTTCAATGCTAGGACTGCCCATCACCAATGTTTTATGATACTTCAGAGGAGATGTTGAGAGAGCTAGATGTTGTAGAGACGGGCCTGTCCAAACTATCACAGGATGTGGAATATACTGAATATGGGCGACACCTCATAGACATGGGCACTGCACATGGACTGGCCATCTTGAATGGCCTACAGAGGTTTCCTGCTGCGGGAGGTTTCACATGCTTCCCACACAGACATGGAGCCAACACAGTGGATTATGTCATGGCACAGTCGAATCTCATCTCTAGTATCCAGGATCTCAGAGTTGGGCCCATACCGGTTGGGGTGGCAGTAGATCATGCTCTTGTGTCGATGACCATCTCCTTCCAGTTTAGTGTAGCACATAGGCCACGGGTAGCAACCCCTACTCGCTACACCTTCACGCGGGAGATGGATTCTGTATACATAGACGGGATCTACAGATGCCTATGCACTGAGGAACCAGGGCGACCTCTGGAGGAGCTTACTACTATACTGACATAAACATTACATGATACAGCAGCAGAGGCATACCCACACACCCAGCCTGAGCAGAGACGCCGTTCAAGGAGCATGCCTCAGAACAATTGGTATGATGAGGAGTGCCGCCAGCAGACTAGAGTTGGACTTCATAAGGGAGGTGCTTTTGGGGGACATCACTCACAAACAGTCACAGATTGACTTCCGATGCCTGGTGCGGTGGAAGAAGAAGGCATTTTTGGCTCGACTAGAGCAGGATCTATACCAACTATTCTTGAGTCAGGACTCGCGTGAGGCGTGGAGGCTCTTTCATGAGCAGTCCCCCCCCCCCCCCCCCCCCCCCTGCCGTTACCTCTACAGAGACCTAGGGTCAGTACGCATCATCTTTGTACACAGTACCTAGACAACCGCCCCTTCCCGACCCCCTCGATCCATGCCCACACACGTGCTTTTTTCACCGTTGAGATGCTGAAGAAAGCCATTTATAGGATGAGGATTGGGAGAGCATATGATCATGATGGCTTAGTGTCTGAGCATTTCATGCATGCCAAAGATCTACTAGCAGAGCTTCTAGCAGTTATGTTTAACCGTGCCATGTGTGAGGGCTTGCCTGATACTTGGAGCCTATCTACGATTGTACCTATCTCCAAGTCAGGAGACCCTATGGAGCCTGGGAATTATTGCACTATCGTGATTGGACACACATTGGCACGGTTGTATGTATCCATTCTTGAGCAGCAATTGAGTAGATGGGCAGAGAGAGAAGGAATGCGTGCAGCTGGGCAGGCAGGGTTCAGGAGAGGCTTCTCTAATCTTGATCATATCTTGACACTCAGGGCCATCATCGAGGAGGGCAGATCTCATGGGAGACGGATCTATTGTAGCTTTGTGGACTTCCGCAAAGCCTTTGACACAGTACCCAGAGCTAAATTGATCCGCAGATTACAGGAGATGGGAGTACCCACAGAGCTCATTTGGGGGATCATGGCATTGTACAGATCAATAGTAGGGCATGTACGCACCCCTGAGGGACTATCTACACCGGTTCACTCCACTATTGGGGTGAAGCAGGGCTGCCCGCTCTCTCCTACTCTATTCGGTATGTATGTGGATGAGGTTTCTGACTACATTGAGAGCAATGGTGATAGAGGTGCACAGCTGGCAGGGACATGGATTCCACTTTTGTTATATGCTGATGATATTGTGTTGATCTCCGAATCTCCGGAGGGGATGTAACGTCACTTGGATGCTTTGCATAGGTTTGCCTACGAAAGTGGTTTGTCTGTCAACCTTGGTAAAACCAAGGTTATGGTGTTTAATACCACCCCATAGTGGATTAGGAGGTCAGCACCTACATTTACATACGGCCAGGAGATTGTGGAGTAAACAGATGCTTACACTTATCTTGGAGTGGTTTTTAGCGGACCTGCATTCTCACTCAGGAGAGCAGCAGAGACCAGATTGACTAGAACCCATGCAGCATTGGGTAGATTGGACAGGATGTGTTCGCAAGAGCCTCAGACGAAGCTCTGGATCTTAGACACTTTGGTGGCTTTTTCATTGCTCTATGGAGCTGAGATATGGGGACCTTCATTGGATCATCACGGGAGGTTGGGTCGCACCGATGGATGGGGAGGCATAGAGAAACCTCTCGTCTCTATGATCTCGCAGTTCATTAGAGCCAAGGCATCAGTACCACGTGCCATTATCCGAGCAGAGCTAGCGGCCCCCCCACTAGTGGTTGAAGCGCTCACCAGATCAGTCTCCTTCATACACAGCATGTGGGAACTTCTTAGAGACAGATATGCTCGCATTGCACTTGAGTCCTCTCGATAGTTAGCCATGCAGGGAGATACAGCATGCTGGTATGGGGAGAGGACATCATGGTTTCAGGCGCATGGGTTCAGCATAGACAGGTTGCCACCCTTCCAGTACTCATTGGATGCACCATCTCTCACTCTTACACGGTCCGAGATCACCAGGCTCATCCGCGAAGACCTGACCCAGCTAGACACCAGGAGGACATGGATACATCCAGCACAAGAGCTGGGCACGAAGATGGCTTTTTACAAAGACCACCTTACGGAGGATGGTTTTGTGACGAGACCCAGATACATGGACACCCACTTGTCTCATGGGATACGATGTGCTATTGGCCAGTTACGCACATCTTCTCACCAGCTGCGGATTAAGACTGGGAGATACAGCAGAGTACCAGCAGAGGCCAGGACATGCCCCTTGTTTGACATGGAGCCTGAGACAGAGTTGCACTACACATGCCACTGCCCTGTCTACTACGAGATACGAGGCCGCTTCCATTTCTTTTTCAGAGAGGGTTTTGGACCACTCTCCAGAGTCATGGGATACGAGGATCAGAGATGCCTGGGTTTGTTCTTGCTCTAGCTGTGCAGACACAGAGATAGCCTAATGAGTGGAGAGGCTAGCCAGTCTCAGAGACAGATCACAGATTTCTTTAGAGCAGACACTGGACAGCCGCAAGAGCTACTCCCACAGTAGAGCTCACTTTCGTCTCACACCAGAGGCACACTGATCGACCGAGCGATTGAACTGGGGAAATCCAGGCGCCCACGATTGTGGAGGACTACACAGCATCAACGGAGGCTACATCAGAAGATTCGGAGCACTCTGGCCAGGCATGCACGACGCCCGGTCAGACTACTGACTATGGAGGAGATTGATCATTGATGAGATCCTCCAACGACCGATGCTAGATCTCCTGTGAGTTAGCTATCCCAGCCAGCCGCCCATTTTGCTTAGTTCACATCGACTAGTCTAGGATCCCATAGTATTTTTTGTTTTGTTATGTTGTTATTTTGTTACTCTAACTTTGTATCAGATCCACCACATTGTAACTTTCTGGTCTCATAGGTCATTTTGGCCTTTTGAAGACGTTAATATAACATTTCATTTCATTTTCTCTCTCTCTCTCTCTCTCTCTCTCTCTCTCTCTCTCTCTCTCTCTCTCTCTCTCTCTCTCTCTCTCTCTCTCTCTCTCTCTCCTGGCATTCTCATAGACGGAGCATTGGAGCTAAGGAGATTTAGACGACCCCGATGGAGAAGAGGAGCTACACAGTTTCGAAGGAGGCTACAGCAAAGGATTCGAGCCATACTCTTTCGTCGTTCAGAGTGCAGATGAAGATGGATCTCTACTCCCCTCCCATATTGTCTTCACATTGTATTGCTTAGTTTAGGATCCCGTAGTATTTATATTTTGCTATCCTAGTTTAATTTATTTTGTTAATCTGACTTTGTATTAGATACACCGCATTGTAACTTTCTGGTCTCATAGGTCACTTTGGCCTTTTGAAGACGTTAATATAACATTTCATTTCATTTCTCTCTCTCACAGGAGCAGGTCGCGGGGTAGCAGGTTGCACCCCTACATCCCAGGTTTCGGGTGCATACAGCAGGCCTCCCATCCAACGGGGTTAACTTTCGGATACCACAGGTCACGCCCTGGAAGGGCTGTTTTCATCACACTATTGCAGGTCGGAGCAGCCACAGTAGGGCTGTGCTCGGGATATCACAGAGGGCTCTATCTCGAGCTCTTGCAGCGGGGCAGTACCTCAGAAGGGGGCTGCGAGCAAGTACATTCTGCGCCCTGAGCGGGCTTGTTGACTGCGCGGGTTATCTCCAGCAGGGGGTTGCATAGACGCTCTTTTCCTACAGGGGTTGAAGCTAGGGCAGACCCGCTGGGGACTGGATCACCTACATTCAGCAGGGTACATGCTTTGCGCCCTTCGAGGTAGCCTTCACTTGCAGGCATTCTCAAGCAGCCAGGGGCTGCGTGATATGAGCAGGACAGCTTTGGATTGTGTTGGTAGTTAAGGCATCTGGCACAAGGCCCTCTTATCATCTGAGGTTTTACTGCATAAAAGCTGGACCAGCAGTTGCTGGTGGTCAGTTACGTAGGAGGGTCATCATACGCGTAGGTCAACAGACACCATACGCATAGGTCGTCATTCTACGCGTAGGTCAGGCATCCTACATGTAGCTGGGAAGACATCATACGCGTAGCTCAGCTGGATATCATATGCGACATCATACGCGTAGGTTTCAGTGGAACATTCTGTGTGCGAAATGGTAAGTGAACAAGATACATCTCTTGAATGCCAAAGCATGGAAGCAATCTCTTCTGCACAGGACACGGATGTCGTCAATGTCTCACCTGTTTGCAAGTCGCGAGCAAAGGCAACCTTCATGCTCATGAACAAGCGGATGGCATAGATGGAGAGGGAAATGAAGGAGTGGAAAACAAAGATGGAAGGATGGTGGAAGGAGAAGGCCAACCTCCTTCAGATGGTCTTCAATGAAGGCGCACAATGGAAGAAGGAGAAAGAGAGCCTTAACGAATAAATACAGACACTCAAAGAAGAAGTCTCAACCCTCAAATAGGAGAACCCAAACGCCGAGATACGGACATTCAAAAAAGAAGTCTCGGCCCTTAAACAGGAGCTTGCTGATAGAGTAAGATGTGGACTAGAGGAAGGCGAATTTCAGCCCTCGGTAATAGATGAAATCAAGGAAATCAAGGAACAGGTAAGGATGATCACAGAGGAAGAAAACTAAGTGTGGCAAAGACATCTTCATGGGCGGAGATGATAACAAGGACACAGAAAAAGGCGAACGAGGCCGAAAAATGGATTGAGGTCGCCAAGAAAGGGAAAGGCCAAGAAACTCCTTGTACACCGACGCTTATCAACATGACTCTCGAAGAGGAACAAAGAAGGCGGATGCGAGCACTGCATGTGAGAGTGATTGGTCTCAAGGACATAAACAATGTGGAGAAAGAGGTCACAAGCCTTACATCCATGATGGGGATGGAGAAGCCTCTGCACACAAAGGCATGGAGGGTAGGTAAGAAAAGTGATGGCACGGGAGAGTCTTAAAAAGGGAGAGCTCTCATACTACGCTTCCCCTGGTTGGAAGAGAAGAAGGAATTCTTGAGGAAGGGGCCTACTCTCAAAAAGACAGGTATTTTCCTTGGTGATGACCTAACTCTCTCACAGCTCGCACATATGAGAGAGGTAATGCCAGAGATTACAGCGGCAAGGGAGAAGGGAAAGATGGCCTTCTATAGAGATGGACAAGTGGTGATTTTAGAGCGGCGCACTGCATGACGGTGCGAGACATATGGGACCACGTTGAAGATGGCTACCTGGAACTGTAATGGCTCTATGAGGTTGGACGTGGGTGCATTTGAGGACAGTTTCAAAGACAAGGATATTGTATTCTTCTCAGAGACTCATCAGGCCCCTGGACAAGTGATGCCACATGTAGTGGGATACAGATGGGAGACAGCTCACAGGACAGATGCGAGATCTGAGCATGGAAGTAGAGGTTCAGGAGGAGTAGCAGTGATATTCAGAGAGGAACTACAACCATTACTGCATATTGTACGAAGAGATGATCATGCTAGATATATGTGGGTAAGACTGAGAGCTGACACAGGTCGATTCCTATATATTGCCATATGTTACTTTCCTCCCAGTACATCAGTGTATGTTGCATCCAGAGGGCAGTCGCCTTTCTCTATACTAGATGATGACATATGGGAGTTTTCTAGGGATGGCGATATCATTCTCCTAGGGGACTTCAATGCCCGAACGGGCAACTCGTAGACAATCTTCTACGACACTTCAGATGAGATGCTTAAAGAGCTGGATGTGGGTGAGTTGGGACTTGACAGATGCTCAGATGATAGAGAGCAGACGGAATATGGGAGATACCTCATGGAAATGACGACTACACATGGATTAGCTATACTTAACGGCTTACAGCGATTTCCTGGAGCAGCCGGTTTCACATGCTTTCCACACAGACATGGGGCCAGTACAGTGGATTATGTTATGACACAACCGAGCTTTATCCCCTACATTCAGGATTTCACTGTGGGAGCCAGGCCAGTTGGCATAGCAGTAGATCATGCTCTCTTGACACTGTCCGTCAAATTTCAATATAGTACAACCCAGACATCAGGAGGCAAGTCACACACCCGCTATACATTTACTCCAGAGACTGATTTCATTTATACATAGGAGATCCAGGACCGTCTATTGGAAGGCACAGCTGGTACAAATGATACAGGCCTCTCAGTGGAGTGCACCACTCTACTGACTGAGACACTACATGGGGCTGCATCAGTGGCATACCCACACACTCAACCGGGCAAGAGACGACATTCTGGGAGCATGCCCCAGAATAGTTGGTATGATGAAGAATGCAGAGAGATGAGAGCCCTGCTTCAGATGGATCTTCTTTTAGGAGTCATCACTTACAGACAGTCTCGGATTGCTTTCCAACGCCTTGTGCGACGGAAGAAGCGAGCTTACCTAGCTCAGATGGAACAAGACTTATATCAGATGTTCTTGAGTAGGGACTGAGGAGAAGCATGGCGACTCTTCCATGAGCACTCCCCTCCCCCAGTGATTACTTCACCTGATGTGTGGGGCCAATATGCGACATCATTATATATGGCTCCTGGATAGGAACCCCTTCCAGACCCTACCAAGCCGTTGCCCAGCTACGAGCACTTTCTTTACACCTGAGATGGTACAAAGGGCCATCGACAGGATGAGGACCAGGAAGGCAGATGATCATGACGGTCTAGTAGCGGAGCACTTTATACATACCAGGGATATGCTGATGGAGGTTCTCGCAGTGTTGTTCAATCGTGCCATGTGTGAGGGATTACCTGAGACTTGGAGGTTGTCTAATATTGTGCCCATCTTCAAGGCTGGGGACCCTACAGAGCCTGGGAACTACCGCACTATTATGGTTGGACACACATTGGCACGGTTTTATGCATCTATTATGGAGCAACACTTGAGTAATTGGGCAGAGGGCGAGGGTGTACGAGCAAAGGGTCAGGCCGGCTTCAGGAGGGGTTTCTCCACTCTTGATCATATTCTGACACTCAGGGCCATCATTGAGGAGGGCAGATCACATGGGAGACGGATCTATTGTAGCTTTGTGGATTTTCGCAAAGCATTTGACATGGTACCAAGAGCTCGATTGATGCGCAGACTGCAGGAGATGGAGGTGCCCATAGAGGTGATTTGGGGGATTTGGGGGACAAATCAGTGGTAGGACATGTACGCACTCCGGAAGGGGTATTTGATTTAGTTCACTCTACTATTGGAGTGAAACAGGGTTGCCCATTGTCTCCTACTCTATTTGGTATGTATGTTGATGAGGTGTCTGAGTACATTGACAGAGAGGGTGACAGGGGTGCCCAGCTGGCAGGGACGTGGATCCCATTGTTGCTATATGCTGATGATATTGTGCTAATATCTGACTCACCAGAAGGTATGCAACGACATTTGGATGCACTACGCAGTTTTGCAGAGGATATTGGACTGTGTGTAAACCTAGGTAAAACCAAGGTTATGGTGTTTAACACCACACCGCAATGGATTAGGAGATCAGTACCTCCTTTCAAATATGGTCAGGAGATTGTGGAGTATACAGATGCATACACTTACCTGGGGGTAGTCTTTACTGGGCCGAGATTTTCTTTGAGAAGAGCAGCAGAGACTAGACTAACTAGAGTTGGTGCACCTCTGGGAGGAATGGAGAGGATGTGTTCACAGGTTCGGTTCTAGGAACCTAGGACAAAGTTATGGCTCTTTGATACTTTGGTTGCTTCTACTATGTTATATGGGGTGCAGGATGGCTGGAGGCGTATGGAGAAGCCTCTGGTATCTATGATCTCTCGGCTGATTAGAGCCAAGGCTTCCGTACCACATGATATCATTCAAGCGGAATTAGCTACCCCCCCTATGGAGATTGAGGCGCTTACCAGATCAGTCTCCTTTGTACACAGTCTGTGGGATACTACCAGAGACAGATATGCCAGGGTGGCTCTAGAGTCCTCCAGACAATTAGCTCTTAATGGGGATACATCATGCTGGTTTGCACAGATGGCATCATGGTTTCAGACACATGGTTTCACCATGGACAGGTTGTCTCCTTTTCAATACTCTCTACAGGCACCCTTGAGGTCTCTGACACGGGTAGAGATTAATAGACTTATTCGTCAGGATCTGATCCAGCTGGACACGAGGAGGACATGGATAGAGCCGTTACAGGAGTTGGGCACAAAGATGGCTTTCTATAGAGAGCATCTTCTCCACCTCACGGGGGATGGGTTTGTGATTCGACCTAGCTATATGGACACGCATCTTTCTCATGGTTTGCGTTGTGCCATTGGCCAGATACGCACGTCCTCACATCAGCTCGAGACTGAGACTGGCAGATTCAAAGGGACACCAGCAGATAGCAGGATATGCCGCTTATGCCATCTAGAGCCAGAGACAGAAGTACATTACATATGTCATTGCACAGTGTACTATGAGATACGAGGCCGTTTTCATTGTCTATTCAAAGAAGGTTTTGGGCCTCTATTTAGGGTCATGAGTTATGAGGATCAAAGATGTCTTGGGCTTTATCTACTTGAGTTACACAGGCATAGAGAAACTTTACTGAGGAGAGCTGAAGAGAGACAACCCCACAGACAGATCACAGATTTCTTTACACTAGATATTGTACACCCAGAAGAACAGACACAGGAGCAGCCAACAGTGGAGAGGTCTACCTGCACTACTGGCATTCTCATAGACCGAGCATTGGAGCTAGGGAGATCTAGACGACCCCAATGGAGAAGAGGAGCTACACAGTTTCGAAGGAGGCTACAGCAAAGGATTCGAGCCATACTCTTTCATCGTCCAGAGTGCAGATGAAGATGGATCTCTACTCCCCCCCCATATTGTCTTCACATTGTACTGCTTAGTTTAGGATCCCGCAGTATTTATATTTTGTTATCCTAGTTTAATTTATTTTGTTAATCTGACTTTGTATCAGATACACCGCATTGTAACTTTCTGGTCTCATAGGTCACTTTGGCCTTTTGAAGACGTTAATATAACATTTCATTTCTCTCTCTCTCTCTCTCTCTCTCTCTCTCTCTCTCTCTCTCTCTCTCTCTCTCTCTCTATATATATATATATATATATATATATATATATATATATATATATGTTAATATAACATTTCATTTCTCTCTCTCTCTCTCTCTCTCTCTCTCTCTCTCTCTCTCTCTCTCTCTCTCTCTCTCTCTCTCTCGCGACTGAGGAGAGGAGCTACACAGCATCGACGGAGACTACAACAGAAGATTCGAGCCATACTCTCTCGACATCCAGAGTGCAGATGAGGATGGATCCTCACCATTTCTTCCATCTTTGTTTCACACACTGTTACATCCAGTTTACCGGGTACCTATTGTATCAGCTGCTACACCCACGTAGTTTTAGATTGTAGTAGTAGTAGTAGTATTTTGTTCCACTTCTAGTTCTTTTCTAGTTCTTTTGTACCCAGACATGGTATTAGATTCACTATTTTGTAACTGATTGGTGTCATAGGTCATTTTGGCCTTTTGAAGACGTTAATATAACATTTCATTTCATTTCTCTCTCTCTCTCTCTCTCTCTCTCTCTCTCTCTCTCTCTCTCTCTCTCTCTCTCTCTCTATGTGTGTGTGTGTGTGTGCGCGTGTGCGCGCGCACGTGCGTGCACTAAATGGTGCGTTGGTGGTTGAACCAAATGGTTCTATTCCACGATAAGACACATGTCCCCTGTCTATGCAAGATACCATGCATTCCTACTTTTATAGGCCAAGTTTAGTTCAAAATTGGAGGAGACGTAGAGCTACTGTACACATTCCTGGTGACTCATGTGCTTCTTATATGAAGCATGGGGGTAAACTCTTTGCTGGTATGGACAACTTCACCAAGGTGTTCATGTGCAAGGGCTTACAGGGAGAGCAATTCATATACGCGGCCTAAGCTCTTGCACCATTCATTACCACCTCTTTAGCAGGGCTTTGGCACAGGACTTTCTGGATGCTTGACTTTACATAAGACAGGGGCCCATGGGACCCTACCAACAGGTGGCAGCCCCATGCATCATGGGGGCAAACAGAACTATGTGAAGAGGAAAGTAAGGCATAACAAGGAAAATCAAGTGCTGCTAGGACGCTGTTAGGCAAAGGGATAGCCTGCACACTCTGAGTTGATGCCTATATTTGAACATTTTAGAAAAGAATTGGAGCTTCAAATTTGTGCTTTTATGTTTATTCTGTGATTGTGTCAAGACCATGTCACTACGTGGGAAGTCTTACTGTTTGCTGATGTATTTTTGAAGGCTGTTTTGTAGAGCAGCCCATTGAGCGGATGGTCAGATTTGTGAAGGAGCTTGCTGAAGATCCAGTCTCATTTGCTGGGAAGATTCTTCCACCAACAAAAGGTGGTGAGGGGAAGGTAGCCTTGTTGTCAACTCTGGTAGCATCCAGTTTCTTCTCGCTCTTGTCAAGACTTTGTTAATTAGATTTTATGGCAAAAGGTGATGGAGACACGAGTTGTAGAAGCAGCTTTGATAAAAATTGCAAGGTTGACAAAAGTAGCTTTAGGAGATGCAGGCATGGATATACTTTCGGTCAACTTGAAAGGAACCGCTTTCAACCGTAAGTAAACTTCAAATTCATAGGTTATTGACATTTAACTCATGTGTGTCGGATGGTCAAAGAATCTCTCAACACTAGTTTGGTAACGTAACAGGACATAAAAGTGTCCTTTCAAAGTTTTGGAAAAATATTTAATACTCCTTGTATATGTGTGAAGTTTCAAGCGTCCTTACATGAGCTTGATGCTAAGGACCCATTCTACATGGGAAAAATAAGTAACATGCATATTTCTTGACTTCTAGGTCATGATAAGCTTCCAAATCCAATGTAGTGCTGCATTTGACTAAAAACAACATATTTTCACGATTAACCCCATGCTATGCAACACAGAGAATTTTTCATGCAACCAATCTATTTTTCTCGTTAACTTCAATGGGTCCCTAATGTAAGTGTAAGGTTGCTATAGCCCCATATTTTTTTACTTGTGTATACGAACGATTAAGTACAAAAGAGTTGCATTTTTATATTCTGTAGACTTGTCATTGGTGTTTGCATAACTACACCCATATTTACCGGTATATATGCTTTATATTGATACACCTTCGTAATTCACCTTCATATTAACACCCACAAAGCATCAAAAACATCCAAATATATTTTTGTATGACAATTCTAGGCATAACTTGCAATTCGTATTGTATGCTTAGGTTTGGACCTTAGAAACAAATTGACCATGTTCATTGAAGGAAATGAGCAATATTGGACATAATACAAATGACTCTGCAGCCCCAAATTCAAAATTGCATGTAGATTGGAGAATGTTCTCCAATCTGCAACTTCTTGTTGTTTGTCTTGTTTGTCACTATGTCGTTGCTGCTGTTGTTGTTGTTGATAATTGTTTTCTTTGTTGAGATATTGTTGTTTGTTGTTGGTGCTTGGTTGATATTCAATGTTTGCTTGATCGTGTTCAGTGTTTGACCTCCTGGTTGAATGGTTGCAGCAATGATACCAGGAAAAAAGATTCGAGCATGTTTTGGGTTTTGCGATATTCGAAATTTCACAGATGCAACAGAGTGCTTACAAGAGGACGTTATGGTGTTTGTGAATAAAATTGCAGACCTGGTGCACAGTAAGGTGGTCATTTATCATGGGTATCCAAACAAAAACATTGGAGATGCGTTTTTGCTTGTGTGGAAAAAAACCTTCTCGGATGCTGCAAACAAGGTAAAGGGACTTTGTCATGAACTATTATCTAACCACTTAATGCTCATCGTCTACATTTTTATTGGCTTTATATGCATTCTCTAGAAAAGAGGAAGCTCTTTTGCTGATCGTGCCTTGAGATCATTTTTGGACATAATATACTCCGTGGAAACTTCCCAAACCCTTCAAGCATATGCAATGCATCCAGCTATTCAACGAAGAATGCCAGGTTGGCGTGCTGTTGCTCTTTTTGCATCACCATCGACAATTTGTATTGAGTTATATTGAGGATAACAACGTACTGGATGACAGGTTACAGGATACGGCTTGGCTTTGGCTTACATGTAGGATGGGCCATTGAGGGTGCCATTGGCTCCTCCCACAAAGTAGATCCTTCATATTTATCTCCTCATGTCAACATGGCATCAAGGTTAGAAGCGTTAACCAAGCAATATGGGGTTGTCCTCTTATTGTCCGAAACAGTGGTCTCCAATTTAACCAAGAGCAGCTTGCGGGACAACTGTAGAAGATTGGATCGGATAACTGTTAAAGGTAGTGTTGAGCCTATGATTCTTTACACTTACGACATGCCCATGTTTCAGAAGGACTTGGTTGGAAACTATGCTGAATACAAGAATACATTTGAAGTGGCAGTAGATGATTATATTGATGGTAAATGGCACGAAGCTCTGGATAAGCTCCATTGGTGCCAGCATTTGTGGCCCACTGATAAGCCCATAGATGTGCTTATTGCTTTTATGGCATCTCACAAGAACATGGTGCCTCAGAACTGGAAAGGATACAGAGAACTGAAAGAAAAGTGACAAAATGATGCGCATGTTCTTGCTCAATGGGTCATGAGCATCTTCTTGTGGGGCTTCTTTTGTCGCATGCGAGAAGCCGTGCCCATACTTTTCAGCTGTGGAATTTTGGTATGCCACAAAGTGATAGCTGCCCAGTATTGTACATAGTATGTATGAGCAGCCCCAAGTTTTGGGGAAGTTCTCATGTGAGCCCCATTCTAAGACTCGACAGTGGGTCGATGCAATTGGGCAGCATGCGGAGGGAGATTTGGTCAGGTAAATAAATATATTTGATCCAAGGTATTTAGCGTTTCATTGAAACCATATGAGTTCAATGGTTTGTATACAATCTTCAACAGTATAACATGTAACTTCAACGTCAGAGATATAAAAGTGATGTTGTCAGTGGAGGATAGCCTTGGAGATGGCAGTTTGATGGATGTTATCGGATAGACATTAGCGGTGTCTATGGTCAGAGAAGGGTGTAGCTTCTTGTTACTCATGTGGCTAGCAAAGTGTTTCCCTTTGGATAAGGAGAATGCCTTGCATTGCATTTGTCAGAAATTTTTGAAAATGCTGAGAAAAACTACCTGCATTTCATGTGTTGATTTTAATTGTGTCCATCTTCTTCAGCTTCTATCTAATGTACAAATAGTCCTTGTGGGGAAGTTTGTACAAGTACAAATTTTTTAGACTAAGGAAACGATACTTCATGTTGATTTAACTTTTAAACCACTCATGAGGAAGAATTACATCAGTACAGGAGAAACATCTCATGGCTTATTAACTGTCAGAAGATGTGAGGCTTGAATTTAATGGTATTTTGTATTTTATCCTTGTTGTCTCGCACACAGTCAAGGGTGTATATCAATAGTGTTATGAATGAAATGTCCCTAATGTGACATAATATTAAACTTACTGACTTCTGAGTTTGGCCCTATCAATTTGTGTCATTGTAGGGTATGTACATGCCTACAGTTCCTTGTGCTTGCAGTACAACTTAATCCTGCACCCCTTGGTCTATGGAGAGCATTCCTTTCTTAAAGGTGATGCATTTGGGTGCTAAAGCTCTCAAAATAGTACATTGTAGGAGTGTTTTAATTCTAGATATCGTATGCCACTCATGTTCCATGCACAGTTCCTCTTTTTTGGTTTTCCCGCTTAATTCTATCTGCTATCATTTTCCAGTGTTCAGAGTTAAACTTTTTGTGGGTGTTAAGTCTAACCAAAGTTGTCATTATTGAAAACTACAAGCGCACGCATGCTCACGCAGAAAGTACACTACAATAAGATGTGAGGTTAAGTGCACATATATAATTATGCGCATCCATGTTTATTAGCCCTTCTTTGTCAATTCCTTTGAATCTTGATTGTTCATTCTTGAACATTCATTTATTTCCATTCTAAGTTCTAACTTTCTATCGTTCACTCACAAAATGATATTTGATCTCTTGGAGAGACCTATTTGCTTTTCTTGTTCCCAAAATTTAGAAGTGAGTGGCCAATTTATATCTCTCATCTTGTTTTGAATTTGGATATCAATGATTGACAAATTGAATCTCTTGAATGATAAGATTTTATTCCATTGGTCATGATAAATGTGAGCATGTGATTCTAATTCCTGCTTCTGTTTGGCAAAAAACCATAGATCTAACGAGTCTTCTATCGATTCGGAGAAGATTGACAAAGGTGAAAGAATGTAAGCTCGCCTATTATCTTCTTCTAAGAGCATCTCCATGTGGTGGGTTTCAGCCCACTCTCCAAAAGCCCTTGATTGTAGGTGTGAAAGCTATTATGTAGTCACTTGCACAAAAAAATTTAAACTCATTACCGTTCATGGGTTTTTTTACCCAAGAAAAAACTTATGGAAGTGGAAACTTAACTCTTCCGCCAAGTAAAGGCTTGCACATCTCTACCATTTCCATGAGCTTGCTCTATAGTGGGCAAAAGAACTCTAAGATCGTAATTGCTAGAACCTATAACATCCTCAATGCATCATGTATCCACAAAAGGCACACACATATAAGGTTGTGCTCAACATTACAAATCCACTTTGCAACCTATACATACATGTTGCACCAAGCCATAATGGTTAGTTTTCTATGTTCACGTTCTCCTTAGTAGACATGCAAAAAGCATCATTTGTGTTGCCCATGGCGAGTGACTTCATGTGATGCAAAAGCTACTTGTGTATAGAAAAAAATCTCCACAAAGCAGACTTGTGCTACATTGCATCCATATAACTTCAAAAAAAAATTGTTTATTGCAAGAATTTGCGTTGTTGAATATCTTACACAAAAGGATGAATTTGCATTTGCAATGTTATCCATAGTAGAAACTGAGGTTCGATTGAGCTTAAGTTGAATTTTATGAAAATTCACCAAAGGCCTTAATTAAGAAAGTGAAACAAAGGGCGTTGGCAATGTTTATTGGAGATGTTAAATTTTGCTTTGATACCAATTCTTGGAATTAGGATCGTCAGAATGCACGCACTTCTTGGAAAAGAAGAAGAAGCTCAAGGGAATATTTTATGAATTCTTGATAATCTGTGTAAGTGCTTCAAGCCATTTTTATCACAATGTGTGCATATACGAAGATAATAGAGGCCCCATGGCTTTGGAAATATATACAGACCAGGAGGAAAAAACTCTTAGTGAGAGAGAGCGCTCTTCTCCTTTTCCATCACTACCATCTTGTAGTAACAACCATAGCATTGACATGCAAGCGAACAAGATCGTCATATGATATTTTATATCTCCAACCAAGAGTCTCTCAACTTTTATAAGGTAATTTTATTATTCTTTGTATACAAAAAAAGTAAAGTGTGAAACGAATAAAGAAATATAACAAATCATTGATGACACTGATTGTTTTTCGTGACGATGTAATGCATGGTCTTCCAACATAATAAAACATGACACAATTGACATGCTAGTTTTGTGGAGTAAAGACAATTGCATTGGCTACTCCACATAGTTGAGGTAGAAATTGAATGGCATATTGTTGTATTGCTTGCTTGATAGCATGCCAATTCACCTCCGTGAAAAATATGTTTCTTAACCTTAATAGTATCACAACCTATAAGCTTAACCTACAATCTTTTGCTAAAAATCAAAGTATAATGGTGAAAGAAATATCTATCTAAGGGTAACAGGATACTAAGAGCTTTTAGGATTTGTCTAAAGCCATCTACAATGTCATGCTTAGGTATTTACTTGATTTCTAGTATCCTAGATCATTTTCAACATGGGCCTTTAGAACATAGCTTTATTCCAAAGCATTTATAAGCAATCTATCCTAGTATATAGTATATGGTGGTAGAATGATAATCTTTGTAAGTGCTTCAAGCCATTTTTTGAGTTGTAAATGTGCAAAAAATTGGTAAAGTTGTTGCATCTCAAAGGTTAAAATAATGTAGGCCAACATCTCTGCAAAGAAGGAGATATAGGATGAGTGAACGTAAGTACTTAATAACATGTGGTTATGGCATTAGAAAATTTTCATGAGCAAAAACCTTAACTTCTACTTACCACTATGATAAAGCTGTAATTGATTGTATGCACACTATCTCGGAGAAGAAGAGAAGTAGAGAGTGCTACTTGTGGTTTATTAGAGCAAAGTACTAGTAGAACCATCCTCATGTTATAGATGTCATGCATTCCCTCTTATGCTTTAATTTCAATTTTTGAAAAAATATGTTATAATAACTAATATCTAATTCGCCTAAATGATTTTCTCATGTTAAACTGGTCATTTAATATGGGGAAGTACCAAGGGAGAAAAAGCTAGATTATTGGTAAGGCTAGCAGATCGGTCACAATAGGGATCCAAAGGGGGACCATCTCTGCAGAAGAGAAATGTGCAAGCAATGGGCTTCAAAGACCTAAGGTTCACCCCATTAAGACTTCCAAAATGCTAAGGTTCCAAAATTCAAAGGTTAAGTCCAATGGTCGTACCTTAGGAAGATTGGATGCTTTGTAGTGTGCAAAAAGTCTTCAAAGACTCCTAAAGAGGAGGGGCGAGCCCTGCAAGTAGGGGATGAGAGAGAAACACACACACACACTCATACAAGCCCCTTTACACAAAAGGCATAGTGGACACATGTCAACTCCCTAGCCCAATTGCCCACAAGGTGCATGCAAATCCTATTGGATGGCCATAGAGGTGGACCAAGATAATTAGGCTAGAGTAAATGTAGTTTAATTCATTTAAAACCACTTAATAAAAGAACTGATAAGAATTAAGCTCTCTAGAAGACTATTGGCTAGTCTCCCAAGGGGTCCAATGAGCATTCAGCAGCCCAATGGCTTGCCTGATTCCTATTAGCCAAAAGAATAAGGGGTCCAATGAGAGTTTAATTGCATTAATTAATTACCTAAAGCTCTCACAAAATGGGAAAGGGGGACACATGTCACAAGGCTATCACTTATGCTTCTTAATTATGATTGCTTAAGCTTTGCAGGGTCCAATGGGATGCCAGCAAGAGTAAATTGCAAGAGGGGTCGACCAAGAGAGAGAGGGGGCTGATTTTGTCAATGCACTATCACACACACACTCACACAATCTCATGTGTGAAGCAAAAAGACTCTCTCTCTCCTTCTGAAGCTTTAATGGAAAGCTCAACATCTACTCCAAGCTTGTGAGAAGGGAGGCCTACACCAACAACTCTTGGCTTTGTGATGCAAATCCAACCAAGAGCCAAGCTTCAATGCATGCTCATCTTCTCTACCATGCTAATTACTAAGCTATGCTAAGCTATTATGAGTGATTATGTGAGGAGATATACTTCTTTCTCGTAAGACTACTCCTTCTTCCTCTCAATCTACTCTCATACCCCGCTAGCTATCACCATCTTCAAAGGTGTGTGAGGTCTTGAGTCTGAGACCGTGAGGTAATTGATGTTGTGTTTTATAAGTGTATACATGGTGCTTGAATCTTCCATCTTCATTGCACCGGTAAGTTATTGAAGGAACACAAAGTATTGTATTGTAAAATGTCTCCCTTGATGGGGGAAACCTATAGTACAAAGCCTTTTGGAGGGGGGACCGGCTCCATGTAAATCCGGTCCTCAACTGTTATAATCTCTTAATTTCTCTCTCTTTTGAAGTATTGTTCATGCCTATCTAACTAGGTGTTATGTTTTTTGTTGCTCTCTTTACTTACAAGCACTCTTACTATGCTCATTAGGAATCTATTCTAATGAGATGCTCACTATGTCTATGCTATTTTCCGCTACACACGAGTTACTAGGCCATTAAATGTTTCATTGGTATCAGAGCACAAGGTTTCTCTTTTCTTGCTCAAGAAGGGAGATCCTCAAGCTAGCTATAAATAATTGGTATTATAATTGCAATTGAGTAAGTAGAATAGGGATTTTTCATCCTTGCAGTGCGCTTGCCTTCGTGCAGATAAGGGGACATCACTGTCAAGAGCTATGGTCTTAATAGTGGAGTCCTACGGGGCTTGCCTACGGCTTAACCACTACTGAGCTATTAGAAGCTTGACAGGAGCCGGTACTATTTTGGTGTTGAAAGACCCTCTCTTCTATTCCTTGCAATTAATGATATTCGAGCCACGGGTAAAATTTGTTAGAATGGCTGACAATAGTAAAGAGAGTGAAATTAATGTTGATAGCTTTGATTTTGCTAATGAGCAAGCTACTAATGATGCCCCTATGCTTGTTAACTACCTTGTTTCTAGGCTTCAACAAGCCATGGACAATCCATCCCTCCAAAGTGAAGTGCAACGGCAGCTACGTGCTCATGGGATTCTCCAAACTCCCCACCATGACAAGAGAGTATCTAGGAAGCCTCCTTGCGAGACTTCCAAAAGAGGCCTCTCTCCGATTCGGGAAGAAGAAGAGGATCCATAGAAAGGGCTCAAAAATTTAATTCTTGATGACGCATCTCCTTCCCAAAGGAGAACTCAAGAGCCCTCACCAAAGGAACGAGAAAGAAGTGAGCTCCTGCTACCTCGCTTGAGATGGCTCCACGAAGATGGCGGGCAAAACGCTCTCCATCACCTCCTAAACGAAGAAGACCATCGCACACCGCTCCACACCATAATTCAAAGAGGGATGATAAAAAACAAGAGAAGAAAAATGCGAGAAAGAGGTCACCCTCTTCTCCATCTTCTTCATCCTCTTCCTCTTATGAAGAAAGTGATGGTGTAGACAAAGAGGAACAAGGCGAGAAAGAGGTCACCCTCTTCTCCATCTTCCTCAAATTCTTCATCTTCTAAAGAAAGCGATGGTGCAACTTTTGAACCATTAAAAAGAAGAGGCCATAGGAAATCCTATGCCGCGTGGAAGAGGTCGTCCAAGCTCAAGAAGTTCAAAGAGGGAGGAAAGAACATCTCTTTCCTTACATACGATGGCACCTTTGGTGCTACAGACAAAGTCTTGGCCTTCATCCAACAATTCTATGCGGCATTTGGAGATGAGGGCTTCATGAAGTCCTCTAAGCTACACCATGTAGCTATGCACTTTCAAAAGTCCACCAGGCAATGGTGGTCTAGCCTACGGACAAACGGTGAAGCCCCACAAACATGGAAAGCTTTAAGAGCTTCCATCATGAAGCAGTTTTTGGCCATCGATGCCAAAGACAAAGTACTCACCGAATGGCGAAGCTTGAAGCTCTCTCCCTAGAATCCATTCACAAATATGTAGACAAGTTTTGGGACTTACATCTCAAAGCCATTGTCTTCAAAAAGATGGACTTTGGAGAGCAAAAACAGTAATTTTGTGCGGGCTTAACTGAAGATATGGTGGAGTATGTCAACTCCCAAAGGCCACGCACCATATATGCGGTCATACATCATACCATAGTGGCTTCTCGAATCAATTTCCAAACAGGGGCTAAGAGAAATTTTAAGCCCACGGAAAACAAGGGTTCCAATGAGCCTAAGGGGAAGGACAATGTCCAAAAGTCTCCTAAGGGCAATTCCAATAATAACAAAGCTAACGAGAAGGGAGTTTACAAAGGCAAAAACAAACTCTCTCCTAAAGAGCTTGAGCATTATCCCAAGGATAACCGTTGTTTCAAACGCGGTGATCAAGGGCATGCGTACCATGCTTGCCCCCAAAAGAACCTGCCATGAGCCTCCTAGAGCTACCTTGGTCGAAATCTAAGAAGAGGAAGCTCACCACAAAGGATCTCCTATGTGCCATGCTTGGGGAAAGGTAAGAGAACATGATGCTTTTATTCTTTGATCCTGGTTCTACTCACAATTTCATATCCACAGAGTTGGCCACCAAACTAGGCACCCAAGCCTATGAGATGGGAGATGTCCTACCCGTCGATGGTGCTTTCAAGGAGCAAGAAGCTTCAGTCACTCCCTTAATCGGGAAATTGAGGCTCCATGTCCAAAGCTATGTGGACAAAGAGGACTTCTTTATCTCTCCTCTCAAGCATGAGGATGTAATCCTAGGGGCACCATGGTTTGATCGTATGGCTGCCAATGTTAAATTCCCTAAAAAGAAAATCTACTTTAGGTTCAGGGAAAAAGATATGTACATAGATGCCAAAGAGATGGGTAACACCATACCCATTGTACATATGCAAGATTTCAACAAGTTAATAAAGAGCTCTATTTCCGTGTACATGATTTTTGTTAAAGATTCTCAAAATGAACCTAATGCTTTAACAAAAGAAAATATAAACAATCTTAAGAAATTAGAGTTATCCAATTTTCTCAAGGGATTTCAAGATGTCTTTATTGATGACATCCCTTGTGAACTACCTCCTAAACGAGGCAATGATGACCATGCAATTGAACTTCTTCCAGGAAGTTCACCGCCTAATAAACCTCCTTATACAGTTTCTCAAGCTTAACAAGAGGAGATTATGCGGCAAGTGCATGAGTTAGTTGAGAAGGGCATGGTTAGGCCTAGCTCATCTCCATTTTTCTCACCCGTATTATTAGTGCAAAAGAAAGACGGCACATATCGTATGTGTGTGGAATATAGAGCACTAAATAGGATCACTATCAAAAGAAGGTTCCGTTTCACGGATAGAAGACCTATTTGATCAACTACAATGATCGACCTACTTTAGTAGAATTGACCTAAAAAGTGGCTACCATCAAATAAGGATAGTTGATCAAGACATTGTAAAGACCGCATTTCGCACTACGCTTGGTCTTTACAAATACATTGTCATGCCTTTCGGCTTGACCAATGCACCAGCCACATTCAACCGCTTGATGAAGAAGCTATTCAGGCCTCACCGAACCTTTACTAGAGTGTTCTTTGATGATATTATCATCTACTCTAATCACTAGACGAACACAAGCAACACCTCCAGGTAATATTTCAACTCTTATGAGAGAATAAACTTAATATTAACCGAAAGAAAAGTGAATCTTTCTTACAAGAGATTCAATATTTACGTCACATTATCTCTCAAGATGGCATCCAAATGGATCCATCAAAGCTAGAGGTAATAAAAGGATGGCCTAATCCAAGGAATCTTCATGAACTAAGAAGCTTTATAGGTATGTGTGCATACTATAGACTCTTCATAGAAAATTTCTCACAAATTGCGGGACCATTACATGACCTAACAAGAAAAACGTTAGGTATACATGGTCTATCAAGGAGAACAATGCTTTTGTAAAGCTTATCGCTCAACCTGTGCTTACACTGCCGGATTCTCAAAACCATTTGAGGTCCAATGTGACGCTTGTAGTGATTGCCTTGGAGCTGTTTTTCTCCAAGAAGGGCACACCATAGCCTATGAAAGTCGTAGGCTCGACCCTATTGAGCAAGCTCTAGGCATATATGAAAAGGAACTCATTGCAGTTCTACATGCCTTAGACTCATGGAAGCACTATTTATTGGGGACTCCTTCATTCTGCGGACGGATCACCAAAGCCTTAAGTACTCCTCACCTATGATGCCCCAACGCTGTGTCTTGCATTGTAGAGAATGAGACCTGAGTTGGATGGAGGCGATAGTGCAAATCACACACACACACACACACACACACACACACACACACACAACATTGAATGAATTGTTCTTTTAGTGACAACATAGGTATGGTTCCACAGATGGACTAAAATTAGAAAATAGAATTGTAGAAGATAGCCAGGTCTCATGTAGAGAAAGGAGCCACCATTTTGGTGAGAGGGAGGCCCGAAGAAGCAAGATGGAGGAGCTATGTTTCCTTACATTGATAAGGGTGTGAGCAATCATATCGATGACATAAAAATTCTAAGAGTACCGTCTCGTTATCTATAACACGTTAGACTCTGGAGGGACAACACTTGGGGTCTAAAGAGGCAACACACTTGATCACATCACTCCCCATCCCCCCACTCCCATTGGTGTTGATTACACTTACCTATCACTCTCATTTCAAATCACACCCTCTCTACACACACTTGTCACCTTTACTCCCACAAGACTCTATTCTTCACTCATTATCTATATGCTAGGTTACATTGTCTATCAGCTACACCCATTTATACATGGCATCTATCAGCCAAGGCAAAAAAAACTCAAGGCGGGACTAAAGGCTTGGGAAGAAATGAAATGAACTGAAATGAAATGTTATTTTAACATCTTCAAAAGGCCATAATGACCTATGAGACTCGAAAGTTACAAAGTGGTGGATCTGATACAAAGTCAAAGAAACAAAATAACCTAGCAAAAGTACAAAACAAAGATATATACTATGGGGGCCTAGGTTGATCGATGTGAACCAAGCAAAAGACCAAGCAAAAAATGGGCGGCTTGTTGGGATAGTTGAATCACAAGAGATCTAGCATCGGTCGTTGGTGAATCTCATCAATTTCCTCCATGGTTAGTAGTCTGACCAGGCGTCGTGCATGCCTGGCCAGTGTGCTCCGAATTTTCTGTCGTAGCCTCCGTCGATGCTGTGTAGTTCTTCACAGTCGCGGGTGCCTGGATTTCCCCAGTTCAATTGCTCGGTCAATCAGTGTGCCTCTGGTATGAGACGAGGGGGAGCTCTCCTGTGGGAGTGGCTCTTGCGGCTATCCCCTGTCTGCTCTGAAGAAGTCTGTGATCCGTCTTTGAGACTGGCTAGCCTCGCCATTCATCAGGCTATCTCTGTGTCTGCGCAGCTCGAGCAAGAACAAACCTAGACATCTCTGATCTTCGTATCCCATGACTCTTGAGAGTGGTCCAAAACCTTCTCTGAACAAGCAATGGAAGCGGCCTCGTATCTCGTAGTAGACGGGGCATCGACATGTACAGTGTAGCTCTGTCTCAGGTTCCATGTTACACAAGGGGCATGTCCTGTCCTCTGTTGGTACTCTGCTGTATCTCCCCGTCTCAATCCGCAATTGGTGAGAAGATGTGCGTAACTGGCCAATAGCACATCGTATCCCATGAGACAAGTGGGTATCCATGTATATGGGTCTCGCCACAAAACCATCTTCCGTAAGCTGGAGAAGGTGGTCTTTGTAAAAAGCCATCTTCGTGCCCAATTCCTGTGCTGGTTGTATCCATGTCCTTCTGGTGTCTAGCTGGGTCAGGTCTTGGCGTATGAGCTTGGTGATCTCTGACTATGTAAGGGTGAGAGATGGTGCATCCAATGAGTAATGGAATGGTGGCAGCCGGTCTTTGCTGAACCCATGTGCCTGAAACCATGATGTCATCTCCCCATACCAGCATGTTGTATCTCCTTGTATGGCTAACTGTCGAGAGGCTTCAAGTGCTATGCGAGCATATCTGTCTCTAGGAAGTGCCCATGTGCGGTTTATGAAGGAGATTGATCTGGTGAGCACCTCCACCACAAGTGGGGGGGCCGTTAGCTCTGCTCAGATAATGGCCCGTGGTACTGATGCCTTGGCTCTAATGAGCCGCGAGATCATAGAGACGAGAGGTTTCTCCATGTTCCCCCATCCGTCTGAGCGACCTGTCCAGTGAAGGTCCCCATATCTCGGTTCCATAGATCCAGTGAAGGTCCCCATATCTTGGTTCCATAGAGCAATGCTGAAGCCACCAAGGTGTCAAAGAGGCAGAGCTTCGTCTGGGGCTCTTGAAACTGAACCTGCGAACACATCCTCTCCAATCTACCCAATGCTGCGTGGGCTCTAGTAAGTTTGGTTTCTGCTGCTCTTCTGAGTGAGAATGTAGGTCCGCTAAAAACCACTCCAAGGTAAGTGTAAGTGTCTGTGTACTCCACAGTCTCCTGGCCGTATGTGAGTGTAGGTGCTGACCTCCTGATCCACTGTGGGGTGGTATTAAACACCATAACCTTGGTTTTACCCAGGTTGACAGACAAACCACTTTCGTGGGCAAACGTATGCAGAGCATCCAATTGACGTTGCATTCCCTCTAGGGATTCGGAGATCAACACTATTTCATCAGCATATAACAAAAGTGGAATCCATGTCCCTGCCAACTGAGCACCTTTATCCCCATCGTTGTCAATGTAGTCAGAAATCTCATCCACATACATACCGAAAAGAGTGGCAGAGAGCGGGCAGCCCTGCTTCACCCCAATAGTGGAGTGAACCGGTGTAGAAAGTCCCTCCAGGGTGCGTACATGCCCTACTACTGATCTGTACAATGCCATGATCCCCCAAATGAGTTCTGTGGGTACTCCCATTTCCTGTAATCTGCGCATCAGTCTAGCTCTGGGTACCGTGTCAAAAGCTTTGCGGAAGTCCACAAAGCTACAATAGATCCGTCTCCCATGAGATCTGCCTTCCTCGATGATGGCCCTGAGTGTTAGGATATGGTCAAGAGTAGAGAAGCCTCTCTTGAATCCTGCCTGCCCAGTTGCACGTATTCCTTCCCTCTCTGCCCATCTACTCAGCTGTTGCTCAAGAATGGATGCATATAGCCGTGCCAGTGTGTGCCCAATCATAATAGTGCGATAATTCCCAGGCTCCATGGGGTCTCCTGATCTGAAGATAGGTACGATCGTAGATAGGCTCCAAGTGTCCGGTAGGTCCTCACACATGGCATTAAACATAACTGCTAGAAGCTCTGCTAGTAGGTCTTTGGCATGCATGAAATGCTCAGCTACTAGGCCCTCATGATCATATGCTCTCCCAACCTTCATCCTGTCAATGGCTTTCTTCACCATCTCAGCAGTGAAAAAGACACATGTATGTGGGCATGGGTCGGGGGGGTTGGGGAGGGGCGGCTGTCCAGGTACTGTGTACAAAGATGATGCGTACTGACCCCAGGTCTCTGTGGAGGAAATAGCAGAGGGGGGGGGGGGGGGGACTGCTCATGAAAGAGCCACCACGCCTCACGTGAGTCTTGACTCAAGAATAGCTGATATAGATCCTGCTCGAGTCTAGCCAAAAAAGCCCTTTTCTTCCGCCGTACCATGCGTCGGAAGTCCATCTGTGACTGTCTGTGAGTGACGTCCCCCAACAGCACCTCCCTCTGAAGTCTGGTCTAGTCTGGCGGCACTCCTCATCGTACCAGCTGTTCTGAGGCATCCTCCCAAATCGGCGGCTCTGCTCAGGCTGGGTGTGTGGGTACGCTTCAGCTGCTTCCTCATGTAATGTCTGTGTCAGTATAGTAGTTAGCTCCTCCAGAGGTCGCCTCGGGTCCTCAGTGCATAGGCGTCTGTAGATTCCGTCCATGTATACAGAGTCCGTCTCCCTTGTGAATGTGTAGCGAGTTGGGACTGCTACTCGTGGCCTGTGTGCTGCACTGAAATGGAAGGAGGTGGTCATTGACACCAGAGCATGATCCACCACCACCCCGACCGGTCTGGGCCCAACTGTGAGATCCTCGATACTAGAGATGAGATTTGGTTGTGCCATGACATAGTCCACCGTGCTGGCTCCATGTCTGTGTGGGAAGCATGTAAAGCCTCTCGCAGCAGGAAATCTCTGTAGGCCGTTCAAGATGGCCAATCCATGTGCAGTGCCCATGTCTATCAGGTGTTGCCCATACTCAGTATATTCCATATCATGTGATAGTCTGGAAAGGCCCGCCGTCTCTGCCACATCTATCTCTCTTAGCATCTCCTCTGAAGTATCATAAAACACTGCCTGGTGATGGGCAGTCCTAGCATTGAAGTCCCCGAGGATGATAATGTCACCGTCCCTAGAGAACTCCCATATGTCATCATCCAAAATAGAGAAAGGGGACTGTCCTTTGGGTGGTGCATACACTGATGTACTCGGGGGAAAGTAACAAATAGCTAGATAGAGGTATCTACCTGTCTCTGCTTTCAGTCTCACCCACATGTACCTAGCCTGCTCGTCCCTGCGGGCTATATGTATCAGTGGCTGCAGATCCTCTCTAAATAACACTGCCACTCCTGTCTGTAGGCTGTCTCCCACCTACATCCACTGATGTGAGGCATGGATTGCCCAGGGGCCTAGTGTGTCTCAGAGTAGAAGATGATGTCTCTTCCAGTAAAGCTATCCTCAAAAGCACCCACATCAAGACGCATAGATCCATTGCAGTTCCAGGTAGCTACTTTGAGTGTGGTCCCATAAGTCTCGCACCGTCATGTGGAGCGTTGCTCAAGTATTACCACTTTTCCGTCTCGATAAAAAGCGATCTTGCCTTTTCCCCTTGCCTCTCTAATCTCCGGCATTACTTCCTGCATATGAGCGATCTGCGAGAGGGTGACATCGTCCCCAAGAAAGATGCCAGTCTCTTTAAGAGTTGGTCTTTTCTTCAAGAATGACTTCTTTGCTTCCATGGAGGGAAAACGGAGGATGAGTGCTCTTTCTTTTGAGGTTTCTCCACTGCCTCCATTTTTCTTTATGTTGCCACTCTCCATGCCCTTGTGTGTGTCGGCTCATGAATCCCCATCAAGGCTGTGAGTTCTTTTACTTCTTCGTCCACATTGCCTTTGTCTTTAAGACCGCAAATTCTCACATGTAAAGCGCGCACCCTTCTCCTCTGCTCCTCCTCTAGTGTCTGGTTAATGATGTTGTTGGGTGTGGACGTGGGTGTTATCTCCTTGTCTTTTCCTTTCTTGGCCACCTTGATCCATTTCTCGGCTTCGTCTGCCTTCTGTTGGGTTTTGGTAAGAACATCCACCCAAGAAGTCGTCATTTCTTTGTGCTGTTCTTCTCCCTCTTTGATGGCCCGTACTTGTTCCTTGATCGTGTTAATTTCTTCAATTACTGAGGGTTGCAGTTCGCCCTCTTCCAGTGTGTTTCTTGATCGGGCTTCGGCGAGTTCTTTCTTGAGTGACGTAATCTCTTTCTCTTGGGTCGTCACTCGATCTTCCAGCGTGCTTATCTTGCTCTCTTGGATCAGCACACGTCCTTCGAGAATGTTTATTGTGCCCCAGAGATTGCGGTTCATCTTGGTGATGGTCTCCGTCATTTCCTCTTTGCATTTTCGAATGGCATCCTCTAGGGGGTCGGCTTTTTCGTTCGTTTTCCTCCTGTTTGATCGCCGTCCGCAAGGGGGTTAGATGCGCGTGTGTACCCACTCTAGCAGCGGGCGCGGCACTGGATGTATGTGTGCACCCACATTGGCGGCGATCGCGACGAGCGGTGGAGCGCGAGGCAGTGTGGCCCGGTGCCCTCAATATGTTCAGCTGTGTGTGTGCGCGCACGCGCCTCGAAAACAAAAGTGAAGGAGAGAGGGGGGGGGGGGGGGGGGAGAGAAGGGGGGGGAGAAGGGGGGTAGAAATGAAATGAAATGTTATACTAAAGTCCTCAAAAGGCCATAATGGGGGCGGGGACGGGGGCAAAAAAAAAAAAATAATAAATAAAAAATTGACGTCCTACGCATAGAGGATGGACGTCCTATGCGTGAAAGAAAAAAAAGGGGGGGAGGTGTGTGTGTGTGTGTGTGGGGGGGGGGGGGGGGGGGGGGGGGGGGGGGGGGGGGGGGGAAGACATGCTACGCGTAGGAAAGGGGGGGGAGACATGCTACGCATAGAGGTTGGGGGGCTTGGGCAGCGTGCAGCGCGGCGAGCAGGGCAGGGTGCCGGGGGTGCAGGACGACGGGCACGCGGGCAAAGGCGGGGGGCAGGGCGGGGGCGCGAGGGCAGAGGCGGGGGGGCAGGGCGCAAGCCAGGTAGCAGCACAGCGCGGCAGCGAGCAGCGAGCAGCACAGAGAGAGCTCAGCAGCGCGCAGGGCAGCACAACGGGGCAGGGGCAGATGCGGGGGGGGCAGCGAGCAGGGCGAGGGGGCAGCATCGCGCGGGGCAGTGGCTCAGTAGCATGTAGGACAGCACAACGAGGCAGGGGCATGTGTGGAGAGAGAGAGAGAGAGAGAGAGAGAGGAGAGAGAGAGAGAGAGAGAGAGAGAGAGAGAGAGAGAGAGGAAAGATTTAGGGGCGGCTAATTTTTTTCTGACTTTTTATTTTCAAAAATAGAAAACTCTCTCCCCTTTAAATTTGCATCTTTCAATGTTGCAAATTGAAATAGCGTTCTCACCTAAGCATTCCCTCGTATTCTAATCTTCATGATGTGAGTGCTCTATTAGGTCTCTCCAATATCTAAAAAAGAAAAAGCCTTTCAAAACATCTTAAGTGCATAAGTCTTCAAGGGTGAGTTTAGGGAATGAAAAGACCAATGATAGTGGAAAGTCAAAAGACTTTTTCTGTCTACATAAATAAGAAATGACCGAGTGCTCATTCTTACATTTGTGTTTTTCTTTTGCTTGTTTTCTCTTTAACGGTTGCTTCTCTTTAGAGTGTCCTAATAGTATATATGTGGTGAATAGAAGCCAATTGGGGGGGGGGGGGGGGGGGGCAATCTCTTTTATTGTTTTATTAGAGAGAATCGGGGAAGATCCCATCTGGCAAACATGAAGGACATGAAGGGGTATCACAAAACAGGCTACCTCGTAGACAGGTAGCGATCAACGACTGACAAGGTGACACATGAAAATGGCGTGGGGAGAAGATGGCACTGAGGCGAAGGGGAATGCCATTAGAGGACAGACGAGTTCCCCCCCCCCCCCCCCCCCCCCCCCCCCCCCCCCCCCCCCCCCCCCCCCCCCCCCCCCCCCCCCCCCCCCCCCCCCCCCCCCCCCCCCCCCCCCCCCCCCCCCCCCCCCTTTCTTAAATGGACTGCATTGTGATTGCATCACTACACACGAGCTGGATTGATTATGAAGACTTTCCATGAGTTATAGAACCTAATGGCTTGGGTTCAAAGCTCTGGGTTCCAGTTTTGAGGTTTCAGTAGGTGGAAGGGAAGCCTCATGTGGGAGGAACAAAAGAATCTTGCAAAGTAACAAATAAAATAAGGCACGCACCAATAGGCAGTAGTCATTAGGTATACCGTATATCTTTTAGTTTGTAGGTCAAAAATACGATGTACACCCATTAGGTCTCCGCAATCTCAGAAAAATAAAAATTCTTTCAAAACATATTAAGTGCATAAGTGAAGGGTGAGCTTAGGAAATGAAAAGACAGATGCAGGTGAAAAGTCAAAAGACTTTGTGTGTCTATATAAAGAGGTGTTTCTCTTCTCCTTCATTTTTTCTTTAGCGTTTCTTTCTCTTCTCTTTAGTGTTTTCCTTGCACTTTCTCTTCTCTCTCTCTCTCTCTCTCTCTCTCTCTCTCTCTATGTTGTATCCGTCCTTCCAAGCTAATACTATTGCAAATCTACGTGTTTCGTCATTGCCCATGGCTATATGCTGTAGACTAGCGTGTCGTTCTTTTGCTTGAGGCAATCTTTGAATTAAGAATACCTTTTAATTTTTTTGAAGCTCGTTTTTTACATGTTTTAATGCTTAAATGGGGCTGCTGGTCGTTGGTGGGCGTCTGTGTGTTCCGACGTTTCCCTCCCTTACGAAGTGGAACGTTACAGCGTCCGTCCGGCCGCCCGCTTCTCTTGCAGCAAAGCTCTCTGTCAGGTCCTTTTGTGAACACCGTCGCTCACTCGATAGGAAGCTCGTTCTGTACAGTAAGCCTGGATGCTGCCTTTGTGACAACCTTAAAGAGAAGCTGCAGACTGTCTTTCTGCTTGGCGGAGAAGATTCTCTCTCAGACGTGCAACTAGAGGTGACTATTTGTGTATTTTCGGAACTTGTCTAAATTTATTTGGACATGTTTGAACTTGTTTGGATCTGATTGGTGTTTGCCTGAACCTGTTTGGATGATTTTGGTGGTAAACCCGCTTTGAGCGGATTAACATGGTGGTAGTAATCACTTTCGGGGAGTGATCTAACAGAAACACAACAACAACCACAATCTCTATCTTATGAAGTGGAATATGATTTTAGTTGTGTCACAAATGGGAGCGCATAACAATATCAAATTTACTATGATGAATAGACTTTATCATTTAGTGTTGAAGTCAATTGATATATATATATATATATATATATAGAGAGAGAGAGAGAGAGAGAGAGAGAGAGAGAGAGAGAGAGAGAGAGAGAATATAGGGCACCTAAAGATGGGCTGGTCCTTTGTTACTAGGGAGAAATCTATACAGCACTTGAACGAACATATTACCACGTTTGTTCT
Organism: Adiantum capillus-veneris; assembly: GCF_014529385.1. Taxonomy (NCBI): domain Eukaryota; kingdom Viridiplantae; phylum Streptophyta; class Polypodiopsida; order Polypodiales; family Pteridaceae; genus Adiantum; species Adiantum capillus-veneris. The sequence goes on from NC_140933.1 coordinate 170,471,374, forward strand.
CAGACTAGATGGTACTTGGAAGCATCGGCTTCCTGATCTCAAGGCAAACACCCTATTCCTAAGGACCACCGTTCCGTACTCAGAATCCTTGAGAATCAAGGTTCTCACCCTGGAACTCACCCTCCAGACTCAGGGCATGGTATCTGTGTAACTTTTTTTACGAATCTAGTCCCAGAGTCCTCTTCCCGCAGATGATCTTAGCTTCAGCTCTGCTTTCCTGGACGTGAAGTCCTTCCTTGGGAATCTCAACTCCCTGATCCCAACGTGAGAGTCTATCACTCTCAGATCCATGGATCTACTTCCAAACTCAAGATATGAAACCCTTGGGCTAATCTGGCGTGCTTTTCTCCTGCAGAGACTCATGTCTTCCTCTGCTTCTACTCCCTCGCGAAGAGGAAGTACACTTACAAACAAACACTTAGAGATCAAAGCATGAAAAACATCACATATGAAGTCGGAACGTAACTTGGTTCTCGAAAAACAACGTCTCAAAAGAGATCTCTATGCGGAGAACTTTCTCTTCCAATCCCACACATAGAAGAGGTGTATTCTTGGAATCCTTCTCGTAAATTAGCCTTGTCAACTAGTCAACGATGTTTATGGGCTGAAAACAGAGAAAAACAATAACTTGTTGTGATGGAAACAATCTCCGTAGGCACTTCTTCGCGATGGAACTCGCCTACTTGGTCTTGGCGACATCCATACACTTGGGACAGCCATGGGAAGCACCGACGGTGTCATCTTTGCAGGAATAGGGCACAGAGGGGCGCCTAGAGCTAGAGAGAGAGGGATCGCTTTTGAGAGAGAGAGAGAGAGAGAGAGAGAGAGAGGTGCTAGGGTTTTGCTGCCTTTTTTATACGAAGGCTACCCACTTATCAAGTGGGCGGCCGGCCACTTTCAAAAATGGTCAGAACTTGCTAAAAACTCAGTAAAACCTTATAAGTTGAAAACAATTCTTACACAATCACAACCCATGCATCCGTGGATGCAGTCTCATGCACAAATGCAATGCTAACATAGACACCTCTTTATGAAAAAGCATTTGCTTTTTTGAAAAGCAACCCGCTTTCTTAGAAAGCAATTGTATGTCCTCAAAGTTTCCTCTAAACTAGTAAGTTCGGTGAGAAAGAACTAGGTCATGGGTATTCCTGATGCGTCACAGGGTGGGTGAGGGTGACGAGAGCATCTGAAAGGGAACATCCATAGTCAAGAGGAATTCCGAACCGAGTTAGAATTGTGCACAAGAAATGAGCAAGCACTTGAATGAAAATAAGTACAATCTCCTTCGCAATATCTATGTCACCCATCCCGCATCAGATATACCCGTTCCAGATGGTCGAATCTGATACTCCCTGTCACCCATCCGATGTGACAATCAAAAGTACTTGTTCTTGATGGCTCTACAGATATTCCCGTTCGTAGTGCTCTCGTCATTTCTCTTAATGACGCATTAGAAATATTTGTCTCAGAAGTCTGAAGCGAGAAAAATCCTCACTTATAATTTTAATAATGTATTTAGAATTATCTTTTCCTAAATAAATTATTTTTTCCTTGTATCTCAAGGGAGAAAGCCCTCTGACTTATAATATAAATCTAATAATTCATTTAAAGTTATTTTTCCATCAAATAAAGCTAATTTAGCAACATTCCTCTCACTTATATATAGTTGTCCTCAACTATGTGGTCCAACCAAATTACCCGATGAAAAAAAAGGGAAATTTCAAATCTTGTTCAATGGTGAGTAGAGCTGGTCCTTGCTCAAGAGAGAACTTAAAAAATTAATTAAACAGAAACTCAATAATTCAATAATTACCTTGCCGGTTCGAAAGTAGATGGGTTACTCAACTCCTTCATGAGAAATTCATGTCTTTCCTTGAATTCCTTGAGGATATCATTAGCTGGGCCGTTGTCCAAGAAACTCACCAGTGTTAAGAGTCACGTAGGTAACTCTAATTTCTTTCCTTGAATTCCTTGAGGATATCATTAGCTGGGCCGTTGTCCCAAGAAACTCACAGAGGTCCGAGAATTTGTTCATGCTATTCTATCTTCTCAACCTCGAGAAGAATAATTTTCCTAGAAATCAATCTATCTATTCACGCAACGCACAATCTGGCGCATGTAGTCTCGAGGATAATAAACTTCTTGTGTCCTCCCGCATAGGGCATGTCCAAATCATAGAGCATTCATCTCGTGAGCATGTTTTGTCTTTGACAAACAAAATCTGCTATCTTGCCAAAATTGGCTAAAAGTCATCAAGTGTTTTCACCCCGCAAACATCAATGATGGCTTGGAAAATCTTAGGTAGATAAAATTCTAGCCATAGCATTCTGTAAACGCATGTTTGAACTCGGTTCACATAAGAGCGAACCCACTTTGGTTCTCAGGGATATTCTCCCATATGTGGTTAAGGGAGTAATTTCCGTCTTAGAACGGTTGGCTGATCATACACTCCCAAACAGAAGAGTTCCTGCTCATTCTAGCAGTATGCCAATAATACTCGACCTGGTTATGGAGAAGCGTATGCTGCAACCATAACTTGCTACTTTAGTGGTCAATCCACAGAGTGTACTCAATAATCAATGACCTTCAGAAAGCCAATTCTCAATAAAGAAACTCGGAGCTACTGAACTTATCTCAAATAGAGATTCTCATGTCGGAATATCATTGCGCGCAAAAAGGTGCTCCAAACAATATTGCAAACTCTATTCCACTTCCTTGGTAACAAGGTCTGCATTTTTATGCGCTATCTATGTACGCGAAGGTGTACATCATACTCATGCTGTGTCATGTGCGCATTGCATTGGAGCCACGTGGACAAGCTACTGCTACAGTTTAGCGTCGATCTTAGTTAGCTTAGGATCTAGGCTGGCACTTTGAGGCTCTAGAACGACTTGCATGATCAGGCAAGTCCTACATAAGAAGATTTAGAATTTTTCTCATGTAGGAAAACGGAGTCCTTTTCAATGTTTTTCATACAATGCATAACATCATGAGCTTCTGCTCAAGAGGCACCGCATACCTAGCTAGTTACGATTCGGGGTAGGGGGACCCCCCCCCCATCGGGCTGGGGGTCCCTTGTCCCCAATCGTACCTAGCTAAATACGCTATGCCTCCTTCACAGAAGCTCGTGATGTTGAGGTAAGTCGCAGTGTGGGAATTATTGTGAGAATTTGTCCAAAACTTCTTGTGATAGTTGCATACCCTCACTTGCACAATATAGTCACTTAAGCATATAGGCGTATGAACAACCAGTTGAGTCATTTATTAATAAGTGACTTTGACATGACATGCCAGTGTTTTTGCCTTGGATCTGCCAATGTTTTTGCACTAGATTAGCCAACATTTTGCATTAGATTTAGCCTCAGCACATTTGGACCAGATCCACGCTTTTAGTCTATAGCATCAGATCAGCCCTAGCGTTTTGCAGATCCTCAGCATCAGCATTAGATCAAGCCTAGCGTTTTTGAATGAAGCATTCAGCATGAATATTCAGCATATAGCTTGCAAGTGATTAAAGCAAGTACTTGCTCTGGCAACAGAGCAAGGGGGCCCTTGAGGGTGGTTGGGACCCGACATGTGGTGTCCTCTCTCTCTCTCTCTCTCTCTCATTGTGTTTAGTTCAATTTCTCTTGTGCGAAGTACTAGATCTGAGCTAAATTTAACCCTTCCGCTGCCCCTGACATGCTGTGTTAGAGCTTTGGTGAACTTGGGAGATGTCCTTCCCTATTCAAGAGCTTTAGGGCGAAATTTCTCAACTTGAGGATCTCTCAACTCAACCAAGATCAAACCCACTCGTCAAGTAAACTGGGATGTCGGTCCCTGGAATTTCTCAAGCAGAGGGGCCGCAGCCTTCTCTAAAGAGAGAGTTCATTCACTTGTGCAATAAGCACTATCATAACTTACATTAATTGGTATGGTTTTGGGCTTCGAAGGTACTCAAACTCAGTGAAAGCTTGCTTTTGTTGAAGTTTCTACATAGTTTCTTTGTAATGTCTTACTTGTCAAAGGTGTGGCGGGAAAGGGTGAATCGGATGAGAAACTCGTCTGTAGCCACAATCAAAACACCTCTCGGTGACGGGCAAGCAATAGATCTTGTATGTCACAAACTGCTGACGTGTCAAAGCCCTGAAGAATGGAGCCAACTTGCAGATGCCGGCGGAGGGGCCTAAATCCTAAGAAGAGCAAGTAGCAGAAGAAGAAGTCCTACCAACTTATGGGGATCCAGTCCGATGGGGCCCTAGTGACATAAAAGGATTAAAATAAAGCAAAACTCACACACACACACACACACACAAACGCAACAATTGATGACGTGGCAGCTGTACGAATGCTCCACGTTTTGTGCTGGCTGATGACGTGGCAGTTGTACAAAATTCCGCAAAACGCGCTGTTCTACGACCCCGGACTTATTAGCCACTCCCACCCTTACTTTATCGCGCATCGGGCACGCTCCTGTCTTCATCGTTCTGTCTTACAAGGCATAAGCCATAAAGAACCCAAGACATGGAATTCATGGATTCAACAGAATATTTGTAGTTTCTGCTCAACGAGCTTCACGACATTCTTTCGCGGCATCCTCAGCAGAATCTTCCGATGCTTCAAAGTTTTCAACAATTTTTAAACTACATGTTACCCCCTCTGATGCCCCAGGTGGTATCTCTTCCTTCGGCATCAGAAAGTACGAGAGCTTCCAACTGGCAACCTTCTCAGCTGTCTGTTCCGATCGGGGGAGTCTTCAGGAATAGGGTGCAACCATCTGACCTTGATCCAGTGCAACCGCCTTTGCCACCGCCATTGCCCCCACCTCCACCACCACCACCGCCACCAGGCTACAATGGTTAGAGCCCATTTGGATACCCTTATTATCCATACCCGGGATATGCGCCTAACCAACCCAAAGATTTCAAAGATGGCGGCACGACAGTCAAATTTTTCACCTTTTCCGGGGTGAAAGATCGTAAGAAAGCAGTGCAGCTCCTACAACAGTTCGACAACATCTATGCTTTGGGGAACTGTACAGAAGAATCCAAGATTTCTCGAGCAACGGGATTTCTTTTTTTTTTTCCAGAAAAAAATCCTTCTATTAGTTACTAAAACTGCCCATAGGGCTACAACCACCTCTTCAAGAGAGGGCTACAACAACCATGGTGGGAGACTCTCTAAATGAAAAAACCAGCATATGTACAATGGGGCTAAATCAAGAAATGGGGGGAGGGAAAAGCCACACAGGTGGTCGGTAATGCCATCGGAGTACACCCTGGACCATGGTGTAGAAAGGCCCAGGACGCCAGAGTCGAAGGAAAGCCTCTCTGCGCTCCCGCATGCGGTCGGAGCTGCCCTGTAGTCCCTCGAGCTGTCCTCTAAGAGTGTGGATCAGCTCTAGCCAAAAATCGCTAACAGTCTCTGCTGGTGGCACGGGGCGAGCCTCAAAGATGCGGAAGCAACGGGCCCGCCAGATGAACCAGAGCGTCAGGCCACTGATGAGCTCCCAACACTCCTCTCTCTCACTGCACCACTCCTGTGGAGTAAGCTCTGTAGCAAGCTGGAGTGTAGGTCGCCCCTCCTGCATCACTATCATCCTGCTGGTGGAAGATAGCTCAAACTGAAGTGTCGGGCCTATGAGAGTGGACCAAGCCGCTGCTCCCCAAGTGTATTGTCGAGCCGTGGAGAGAGCATGCATCAGGCGAAGAACTCATAGCCACACTTGCTGGGCTGAGGGACAGTCCCAAAGACAGTGACGCTGACTCTCCACAAGATGGTCACAAGCTGCACATGCGGCCGAGAGACCACTATGCACTAGCCAACTCCCAACTGTTGTAGCTCTGTGTGCGACCAGCCACTGAAACAAGGTGACTCGCCTCGGTTGTCTGGAGTCCCACAACCTCTCCCAAAATGCTGCCAAGAACTCAGTTGTGAGACCCTCCTCCTGCCAATGAGGTGCTGCAGCGGGGCGGGCCTCTCTCTGTGCTGCTAGTATATGACGTCCCAATCGAACAGTGTACTGAAAGAACAGGACTCCTGGGTGGTCTGCAGAAGAGAAGGGATCCCTCCATAGCCACTCACTAGGATCCCACTGTACTCGTGCCAGTGGACAACACTCCAAGCCCACAGCCTCCAGTGTCCAGTCTTAAGAGCTGCTAGGTCAGGGTCTATGACACAAGTCCTCCCACAAATGTCCACTACTCGGATCCTCTGAAAGCGGCACTCTGCTACTTGCGGGGCCTCTACTGCAACTCGTTGAAGGCGTCCCCCACCTTGAAGCTCGAAGAAAAGGGTTGGGACAGTCTCTGAGCAGGCCCTGACTGAGATGAGAACCTCCAGTCGTGTGAAGGTTCCCATCCACCGGGGTGCTACTGGCTCGAGAGGCGTGAGCCACCCAGCTGGAACTGACTCTAAGATGTCCTGGAGGTTGGCACATGCTCTGCACTCCTCTCATGCCGTGGAGACCCTGCACCTCCTCTGACAAACCTGTGAACTCTAGTCAGTCACCTGAAGAGCGCGCTGGACCTGCTGTCATGGGACCCCAGGAAACATGAGGCCGACTACCAACCAAGTGGCCTCTTTGAGTGCTAACCATGGGGTTCCAGACGAGGGGCAGCCGTAGGCGCTCCTCCGTGCACATAGGCTGTCTCTGCTCCAGGCCACGCTGCAAGTGCTTCCAAGATCGAAGCAAACTCACAACGAAGCGGTCCTCCAGTCTCCTGCTCAAACTAACTCTGCGCATCTTTGTAAAGATCCATTTGGTCGAAGGTTGCCAAGGGCCTCCTGCCTGAGGCACCCTAGCACGAAGCCGTTGTAGCAAGAACTCCTTCCAGGGCTTGTCACAAAGTGATGACGTGGCGAACAGCAGAAACCCTAATTTTTGCCAGAAAACCCTAAAATTCCTGCAAACCCTAAATTTTGCCAAAAACCCTAATTTTCGGAAATCGCGGAGGCTTTTTTGTGGAAAATGATGAGCGACGCAAATTTCGCTTTTTTCTCTACTTAAATGAGAAAGAGAGAGAGAATGCTTTTGCTTTCATGTTTTGACTCTCTGTGAGAGAGAGAGAGCAATTGCTTTTGATTTGAAGCTTTTGGGGCTCTGCTTTTGGGCATCCCTTGTAACCTTTAAATTAGTGGTGAGGGCCTCACTTCTCAGAGCATATGGACGCAGAGTCTGAGAGTGAAACCCTAACCGCTCTCTTGTACTTTGATGATTGATTAATATAAAAAGAAATACCGAAAGGGGCGCCAGTCTTTGGGGCCAATATCTCTAGGCACGGAACTTCGCCGGGCCAGTGCAAATCTATTGTGATCTGTGAATTGTTTTGAAGTGATTATTTGGTGCTGTCGCGGTTGATTCTTGACTTGGAGTGTCCAAGTCTGTTACAGTGGTATCAGAGCACGGCCGATTTCTCTTCTACGGGAAATCCGATCCCCGATTTTTTTTTTTCCGCGGCACCTATGGCTTCAGGCAATGATCAGTCGACTCCCTCTGCATCTCGAGATGCGGGCTGGGATCACAACGAAGATTCAGACAGAGAGTATGGCCCGCCTCGGCCTACTCAGGCGGAGCAAACAGAGATGGAGTGTCGTCAATTGATTGGCAATGCAACAAAGATGATGCTCAATTTTGCCAAGGACCCGAAGATGGTAAAATATATGAACCAGACCTCTTTGGAAGAGGTACAGACGGAGTGGAAGAGAACCACAACACCACTCCCGAAACTCGCTCTCAAGAAACCTTCTACCTTCAAGAAAATATACGGAGTAGGAACTGGAGAACGTGGTTGATGCACGGATTGCTCAGCTTTTCGACGTGCAAAAGAAAGACAAAAAGCACGGCAAAAAGCAGAAGAAAGGCACTGACTTCCAGGGATATTTGGGTCGTCGGTTGACATTTGACAAGGCAAAGAAACGGAAGAAGCGTGTTCGATTTGAAGGAGTACCCAGTTCTTCTTCTTCTTCTTCTGACAGTTCTTCTAGCTCCTCGGATTAGAGCGAAGAAGACAGAAAAAGCAAAAAGCGAAGCAAGACACAAAGCTTCGGAAAGGGCAAGAAAAAGGCAAAGAAGGCTACATCTCGCCCAGAGATTGACAGTTCTACTGAGGACTCGTCTACAGACAGCTCAGATTCCGATGATGGAAAGTTTTATGCGAACAAGAAGAATTTTTTTTACAAAGCCAACCAGTATGACTTTCTCGAAGATAAAAGCAAGAAAGTCCGAGAGTTTAAGGAAGGTGGCCACTCGATCAAGTTTGATACTTTTGAGGATACTCAGATGCTTCGAAGGCTTTGTCTTTTATACAGCAGTTTGACATCGCTTTCGCGGGAGGACGCTATTCAGAGCACTCTAAGATTCGGAGAGCTGCCTCTTACTTTAAGGGGAATGCTCGTACTTGGTGGTCCACGCTTCTATTAAGCAAGACTGTGCCAGTTACATGGCTGAAATTCAAGAGGCTTTTTATTTCTTCTTGGTTGACTCAAGAGTTTGAGCGAGATATACGAGCTGCTTGGAACCATCTCCGGATGACCAAGAGCGATACAGTGAATTCTTATTGTGAAAGATTCTGGAGCTCTTTTCTACCCGCCTCTTCATTCAAGAAGATCTCGTTCAGAGAACAGATTGAGCGGTTTACCTTGGGTCTACCTAGAGAGATCCGAAATCACTGCTTGGAACAGAAGTCAACTTCTATTCAGGAGTTGATGAGTCATGCGAAGCGGGGCTTTGCCATTCACTCTTGCAGTCTGACCTGCGCCACAGATGAGGCCATGACACAACGAGCCGAACAGACTTCTGGGAATGAAAGTAGAATGAAAAAGAGCAACCCAAAGAAAAAAAAGGATGCACGACCCAAGCTTACTCCTGAGGAGAGAGCTCGCTTCATCAAAGAGGGGAAGTGCTTTAGATGCGGGGAACATGGACAAATTTCCGCGAAGTGCCCTGATAAGGCACAGGAAGAACAGAATGATAAAGACGACAACAGGTCTGAGAGTTCGAGAGCAGCTGAGGAATGTGGCAGAAAAGGCAAATAGAAAAGCAGAACTGGTACCACATGGCGTGGGACCTGCACCGAATCTAATGAATGAAAGTACAAACTTTGCCGCTTTTGGGGCAAAGTGAAGGATGAGGAAGCTCTTTTGAAGGAGCCAAGGCCAACTTCTTTTCACTTGGAATTGGCGGCTCGATTTGGAACTACGCCTGACAGACTGACGCCACAGGCGGAGGTAGTTCGACTGGCACCCGGATGGGATGTTGCCATTACACCGAGCATTGGCAAACTTTGTTTGCAATGACAGGGGTGTTCAGGGCACGCGAGTGACGTTCTACTCGGGATCCCTTGGTACCACAAGAACTACGCCGTGGTTGACTACCGGGCCGAGAAAGCGACTTTGATAAATGAAGGGCTTAGAGATTGTACTTGATGAACTTCAGTTTTCTTACTCATTCTTTTGGGAGAACTGAACGATGGATAAAGGTTGAATATGTTTTGACCTGAAGAAAAGAACGTCGAGATTTTTTTCTCCACGCTCATGCCGATTGCTTTTGAGAGGGCCTGAAGATCATACCATTGATCTGATATCTGGAAGCACGCCACCGAATCGGCCACCTTATCGTGTGAGCCGAGTACAGAATGAAAAGATTATGAACTCAGTGAAAGACCTCTTGGAAAAGGGTCTTGTCCAGCCTAGTACTTCACCGTATTGCTCTCCAGTGTTGTTGGTTTTGAAGAAAGACGGATCTTGGAGAATGTGCATCGATTATAGCACTCTCAACGAAATCACCATCAAGAACAGATTTCCAATTCCTAGGATCGATGATATACTCGACAGGTTACAGGGATCGTCGTGCTTTGGCAGGATTGACTTGAAGAGCGGATATCATCAGATTAGGATAGCGCCAGGAGATGTCTACAAGACAGCTTTTCGGACGACTTTTGGGTTATTTGAGTTTTTGGTGATCCCTTTTGGCTTAACCAATGCTCCTGCGACATTTAACCGGATGATGGATAGGATTTTTCGAGAGTACAGGCTATTTGTTGGCACTTTCTTTGACGACATCATTGTTTTCTCCAAGAATGAGGCAGAACACAGAGATCATCTGCTTCAAGTCCTTCAGGCATTACGAGATCACACATTAGTGATTAATGCTACGAAAAGTGAATTTTTCCTACCAGAGATACATTTTTTGAGACACATTGTGTCAACAGCAGGAGTGCAAATTAACCCGGCCAAGATAGAGACTATCCGTGATTGGCCCGATTTGAGGAATGTCCATGAAGTTAGAAGGCTCTTGGGATTGTGTTCGTACTACAGGCAGTTCATACGAAAGTTTGCAGAGGTTGCTTCCCCTTTGCATACCTTGACACAGAAAGGAGTACCTTTTTCGTGGGGACCCACAGAGGTGACTGCCTTTCAGACAGTGAAAGAGAAATTCACTACAGGACCAGATTTGACTTTGCCGGACTTGCAGAAGTCATTTGAAGTATTTTGTGATGCTTGTGGTCGTAGTCTGGGTACGGTCTTCATGCAAGAAGGCCATGTCATAGCTTACGAGAGCCGTTTGTTCTCTAGGCCGGAGATGACAGCACAGATCTATGGGAAAGAGCTTTTGGCGGTTATCCACACTCTTACTCAGTGGCGGCATTACCTACTCGGAGCGGATTTTACTGTCTTTACAGACCATCAGAGTTTGCGCTACTTCTTGTCACAGAAGCAGCTTTCGGAAAAGCAGATGCGGTGGGTGAACATCTTGTCACAGTTCCACTTCCAGATTGTCCATGTGCAGGGACAGAAGAATGTGGTGGCAGATGCTTTGTCTCGAAAACCGTTGGTTCTAGCTATTTCAGCGATACATCATAGGAGCTTCGAGGATATGGTCGATTAGTGTGCCACAGATACAGATTTTGCAGATATTCTCACATGGATACGGGATGGGGAGACAGTAGCTGGATACTCCCTTCGGGAAGGCTACTTGATGAAAAAGACTATGTTGTGCGTTACACAGCCGTTGAGGGAAAAGGTTATGACTGATTGCCACTGTCCACCTTTTACGGGTCACCGCGGCATTGCTACCACCATGAAAGGGGTAGAGAGAGATTTCTTTTGGCGGAGACTGAAGAAGGATGTGGAAGAGTTTGTGTGCAGTTGCTTGGTATGTCAGAAGGTCAAGTTTGACAGGCATAAGGCACAGGGATTGTTACAGCCTTTACCCATGCCCGCCCGCCCCTGGGAAAATATTGAAATGGATTTCATTTTTTTTGATCTCCCGAGAATACAGAATGATCACGATGATTTTCCGATTACATGGCACGCCTGAGACGATTGTCTCCGACAGAGACCCCAGATTTATGAGTTTGTTTTGGAAGGCAATTTGGGAGAACATTGGCACGCGGTTGCAGTTCTCGTCATCGTTCCACTTGCAGACTGACGGGCAATTTGAGATTGCCAATTCAATGATTTTAGATTTATTGAAGTCTTGTATCTCGCATCAGAAGACTCAATGGGAAAAGAACTTACCTTTGGTGGAATTTGCCTACAATAACATGATACACTCTTCGACGGGGAAGACGCCATGTGAGATTGTTGAAAGTGCTGCGAAGGTTCCATCCTTCCTGAGCACGAAAGATTAGAAATTTGAAGCGGATGAATATTCGCGAGATTTGGATACGGCTTTTGCCAAGGTTCGCGAGACTTTGCAGGAGTCTCAAGAACGACAAAAAAAGACAGCGGATCGCTATCGTCGCGGCTGGAAACTGAAGGAGGATGATTGGGTGCTCTTACTTTTGAGAAGGCACGCCTAAAAAAGAAAAAGGGAAAGGAGAGGCTTTTTCCAAAGCTTAGTATGTGATACCACGGACCTTTCCAGATTACTGACAAGATAAATGATGTCTCCTTCCGATTGAAACTGCCAGATACTTGGAGGATTCACAATGCATTGCATGTGAGTCTCGTGAACCCTGTTAAGGGTGATGTGCCTGATGATGGGGAGCCTGATGAGCAACCCAAAGTGGAAGAAAACGAGGAGATCCTTGTTCCTGAACAGATTTTGGCACATAATGATACGAAGAAAGGTAAAGTCTGAAGGCGGTTCTTGGTTAAGTTCAAGAACTTTCCTGCATTTGATGCGAAGTGGATGGAGGAGGAGGACCTAGCAGATACTCCTCGGATTGTGAAACTTTACCTCGATGTTTTGGTTTAGCATAGTCTACTCCAAACGGAACCCAGAAACTCAGCTTGGCCGAAGATCTGGTGCAGTGGGATGCACAAGAGGGGAGTTACTCCGCTCCTTTGTCAACAGATGCCTCGATTTTGATACTAAAGTCACTGATGTCTCTTTGAGCTTCAGGGATACTGAGAGCTGACAGTATTCTGCTGGATGACTTTATGAAATGGAATTCCTGATTATGATACTGATTTGTTCTTGACTTCTTGTGAGTGCAGGAACTGATAGCCGAAATGACTGCAGCATTTTGGTTTGATTGATCTCGAATAGACATGGTTGCAATAGGGGTTAGTCAATCGGACATCGATGAGGTCCCGATTGGACCTAGATGTGATTGCTAGCTACATTGCCGATAAATCATGGTCTAAGATCCGAATGAATGTTGAATGTCATGTGATGTCCTGTGATGTCTGGTGATGTCCTGTGATGTCGTGTGATGTGACTGTCGATTTTGTACATGTGCTAGATGTGTGTTCCTAGTACGTAGGTACAAACAGTCAGTGTCTGCTAAGACGGTTTATGGCTTTTGTCGGTTTTGCAGGCGTAATCGCGGTCGATTACAATGCTTTCAAGAGGGGGGTATGTCACAAAGTGATGACGTGGCGAACAGCAGAAACCCTAACCCTAAAATTCCTGCAAACCCTAAATTTTGCCAAAAACCCTAATTTCCGGAAATCGCGGAGGCGGATTATTAAAAAAAATAAATTTTTTTTTTTTTTTTTTGGGAAAATGATGAGCGACGCAAATTTCGCTTTTTTCTCTACTTAAATGAGAAAGAGAGAGAGAATGCTTTTGCTTTCATGTTTTGACTCTCTGTGAGAGAGAGAGAGCAATTGCTTTTGATTTGAAGCTTTTGGGCATCCCTTGTAACCTTTAAATTAGTGGTGAGGGCCTCACTTCTCAGAGCATCTGGACGCAGAGTCTGAGAGTGAAACCCTAACCGCTCTCTTGTACTTTGATGATTGATTAATATAAAAAGAAATACCGAAAGGGGCGCCAGTCTTTGGGGCCAATATCTCTAGGCACGGAACTCCGCCGGGCCAGTGCAAATCTATTGTGATCTGTGAATTGTTTTGAAGTGGTTATTTGGTGCTGTCGCGGTTGATTCTTGACTTGGAGTGTCCAAGTCTGTTACAGGGCTCCTCACCTGGAAGAAGTCCTCTAACGATGAACTTTCCAAGAAGGGCTCGAGCAGCGCGATTTCTTAAAGATAATGCTATGCAATGATGGAGTTCAATCGCGACACAACCGCATGCTCCAAGGACCTGGCAAGCTTTCAAGATAGTTTTTGCACGTAGTTATATGACTTGAATGTTTGAAGTCCGGATTTTGGCAGAGTTGGGCAACTTGAAAATGCTTGCCATCGAAACCATGGACGACTATAACCAAAGGTTTCTTGACGTGTACCTTTCGTTGTCCTTCTTTAAGTTCATTTCCTTGGAGGACTAGTGTGAGCGCTACACCATTGGACTACCATCACCATTGCAAGAATATTCTCTCTCCAAGCAAGTCTCTACCATGCAAGAGCTTATGGACCATGCCGCGGTTGGCTACAAGCTCATGAAGGGAAAGTTGGAGTTTACCACAGAAGAACCTCTGGTCACTAACCAGAACTCCCGACAACAACGAACAAATTCTCGAGAATCCCGTGAAAACCAACCTCAACGGCCTCATTTGACACACCGTCAACGAGACGCCTTGTGTCACGTGCACATCTAACCCTATGTGTACGTGGACAAGCTACTTCATGACAAGGGTTCAATTCAGTTAGCTTAGGAAGTGTTATGGCGCTTTTATGAGTCTGTTCGCAGGCCGTGCATGTCCAGGCACTTCCTCTAGTTGCACACAGCATGATCATCAGATTACCATCAGAGCATATTTACAGTGCACATACGTATTTTCCCTATTTTAGCATTTTTCACTTATTATTAATAAGTGACTTTGTCGGGAAACTGGGTAGGGTAAATTGACCAAGCATGTATATAAGACCTAGCGCTAGCGATTTTTGGCAGAAGAGGCAGCAGGGACTAGGCGTCCGACAGTGCACCTTCTCAGCAAGACTCCCTCGGTAAGAGGACCTAGCGTTTTCAGCCACAAAAACCAACCAACGTTTTTCATCAACTGCAGAACAAGCCTAGTGTTTTCAACAGTTGCAGATCAGTGTAACTAAGTGAGACTTTGTAAATAATTAATTTATTTACGAGAAAAGAATTATCTAATTAGTTGTGTGCACATCAGAATAGATTTAGCAATTCTGGGGCCTCAAGTGCGCCCAAGTTTGGGCCAGTGCACCTCAGGGAGACCCTAGCAAAAAAATACCCTGAAGCCCTAGTGATTAGGAAATCGGGTCTTCAATAAAGGGGTAGATAGTAGCTGTCACCAGCGTGTGACTACTATCTATCCTTTTTGTTGATTTCTTTCTTATTATCTATTTACTTTCACTTTTTGGAAACACACCTCGGGAAATCTAACTGCCCTGCATTGCATAGCTAGTGTGGAACTATCCAGAGGGAGTCCAGGCCTAAGGGCAAGAGAGCACTAAGGTTGGACAAGGACTATGGTTAGCCAAAGTGGGGTCATTGACTAGCCAAACTGGAATCCTTTGTTACAGAGGCTACATTTCAGTTCTGGGTGTGGCTGCAGTGTACAAAGAGGGTCGGATGACCTAGGCAGTATCTCCTAAAATTTAGGGAACTGCTATTTTGGGACCTGAAAATGTGTTTGCGTCATTAGCTCTGAATGACAAGAGGAACATTTTATTGCTCTGCTGTCAAGTCAACTGACGCACCAGTTGAGATATCTTTAGCCCAGTTGGCCAAAATCAGAAACTGGGCGAGGTGTCACTCTGTGAGCCTTTTGCTACTTTTGGCTAGAGGAGGGGGCGCCTAAAATGAGAGAGGAGGCCGATTTTCAGTTTTGGCACAGGTTAAGAGCTATGGAGTGCTTGCTTTCCCTATTATGCACAGTGCGGTGCCAGGAGTGATGCCCTGCACGCTACGCACTGCCCTCTCTCTCCTCTATGGCAGTATGTTATGCCCCACTAGTGGGCTTTTCATTTGACCAATGTACTGTTGTGTGGGTTCATGCGCGATTGCCGAGGCAAGAGCCTCTTGCACAGGTACTGGATTAGCTAGCGGCTAATCCCCCGTAGGTACAGGTGATTCGGAGAGGTTTCACGCTCGAAATCTCGTCTGATTCAAAGGGCAAGTAGCCCTACAGGTGCGGGAGCTCGAGGACTTGCTACGGATGCGACCGGCACGCGAAACGGAGCCTGAAACAGTAAATTACAGCCTGCTGTGTATTTTTGCAGGTTTAGGGTTTTGGCCCTAAACGGACCCGAATACCCCCAGGAGGTTCGGGGACGCAAGGGGACCGCTGTACAAGCGATCTGGCGCATTTTCAGGGCTGAAAACAGAGAATTCAGCGTGCTGCAGATTCTCGCCAGGTTTTGCAAAGTGCCCGTATGCGTCAGGAAAGTCATTTAATGCGTGGGAATACTGACCGTGAAGGGTTCTAGTACAGTTATGTTGCCGAAATCAAACCAGAACAGTCAAAATTCAGCCAAGGTTGTGCGGGGTAGCTTGGAAAGAACCACAACGTTTATTCCCTCTTTTAAACAATAAAGAAATAGCCTAAGTTACGGGCCAATCTGGTGTCGGACTTCTCATACAGGTGCATTCTAGCATCTGTATCCCATTCCCCTCTCTTGTGTCATTATAGCACAGGTAGAATAGACGACTAATAATGGGTGAAAGCTAAATCAAGGTTTGAAGTAAAGTCTACCGCCCTTTTTGGATTGAACAGGCCGGTTTCAATAGCCTCAGATTTCAGGCTCAGAAAATTACGCGCGCCAGTGCAAGCACAGGAATGAGATGGGGTCCTTAGAATAATAACCCTAAGGCCTGATTATTTTACGGCCTTAGGATAAGTTAGTTAAAAGTATTCTTAAACGATTTGCGCTGCTCCAAATGGTCGGACAAGTGCGAACAGGTAATGCCAGAGCATTGCTGGTACGGCAATGCGCTAGGAAGCAGATAAGGTTTTCATTTGTTGCATCTATGTGTGCAGTTGTGCACATAATTGCACATTTCATTAACTAGCATAGGATTTTTAAAGTCAAAAGTTGAATGGTTTAAAAATTTTAAAGTAAGTGTATCACTTTGCACACTTTCCCATGCAAATCTCTCTCTCTCTCCCTCACTCCCTCTCCATGCTAGCGCCCCCTCTTCTGGGAGGCTATAAGAGAGCGGTCCCTCCCCCTCTTGCCTGGTTGGCAGTGCACTACCCCCCCCAAGTTGACCATCCTCTACGCAGCGAAGCTCTCCATTGAAGCTTGAGAGCAGCACCTTGTGGTGTATGTGGAGCCTCTGAGCACCCATCACCTAGAACAAGGCCTCTCATGGTTGCATGCAGCTTTGGGAGAAGTTTCATCGCGTAAAGTAGTAGAAAACTCTTTTTCTCCCTTGTCTAACTACTGCAAATTCCCTGTTTTTAGCCCCTAATCACTTGTATTAGGGTGAATTTCAGCAAAGTCTTAATAGAATCTTATTCCTCACTACCTACTCTACACATACACCAAGTTTGGAGCATTTCCATCGCGAAAAGGACCTCCGTTTTGGCAGTGGAACGCGCTCAGGTAACAATTTCTGGTTATGTGCAGAAAATTACAGCAAGCGTGTGTGTGTGTGTGTGTGTGTGTGTTTTGCATGTTTTTGTGGTTGGTTGATTGCAGGAATGATTACGTCCAAAGTGGCACAGTTAGCGGAAGATAGACCCTCATTCGTAAGAGCTTCCGATGAGTTTTGTGGAAGGTAGACTCTCCCCTACGAGAGCTTCCCAAAATCTCGCAGAAGAGGATAGATCCTCTCAGTAGTCAGAGAGTAGTCCTACTCTGTCAGTCAGAAGCAGAAAAAGGCCAAGCAAGAATAGAGGACGGGCTTTCGCCCCGTTCTTGTGCTTGTAAAGATTCTCCCTTAGTAATAAAGATATTCTCTATATGAGGGGGGACCAGCCCATCTTCTGGTCCCCAATGAAGTGTCAAGCTTTCTCTCTCTCTCTAATTCTCTTAAGTATTTGAAGTACAATTAAAAGTCAGTTTACGCTTCCAAATTTTTGTGACAGTGGTATCAGAGCAAGGTCATCTCTCTCTTCCTTAAGGGATTGATGACTCTTGGCAAACTGCAGAAATGGGAGGACGCGAGATAGAGTTCTCTCTCCTTCAACAGCAGGTGGAAGAGTTGCAAAAAGCTCTCTCCCATCCAGAAGTCCAAAAGATTCTCCATACTCTTGAGAAAGGGAAGGAGAAAATGCCGATGGAGTCGAGAGAAATCCCTCAGAATCCAAAGGTGCCAGAACCAAGGAAAGATCCTTTGATTGGAACATCCCGCATGCACGAGAGGCAGAGGAAACCTCCAAAATGTCATGTGCGGTTTAACCCAAAGGTTCAAGAGCAGGATCCCCCTGATTCCCCTCAGTTCTCTTTCATGAAGGATCTGGATGACATCGTTGCTCCGGAAGACATGTTTCTTGACGATCCGTCACAGCAAGAAGTGCATTCAAGGGAAAAGACTCCCGTCCATAAGGAGTCTAAGCATAGAAAGAAGGAGCACCATAAGAAGAAGCACCACAGGCAGAAAACATTCAAGTCGGGAGACAAAGATGTGAAATTCGACACCTACAATGGATGGCGTGATAATGACAAAGCTTTGGCTTTCATCCGCCAATTCGAAGTTGCATTTGCTGAAGGGAATTTTAAAGAAAGATCCAAGCTTCGCCATGTTAGTATGTACCTGAAAGGCACCGCCAGCAGTTGGTGGTTAACCCATATCCTGGAAGATCGCAAACCCCAAGATTGGACTGCTTTCAAGAAGGAGTTCTACGCACAGTTCCTTCCTCCAGACTATGAGGAAGAGGTAAAGAAAGAATGGGATCAACTTTCACAGTCAGAGAACGAAACTGTTCCACGCTATGTGGATAGGTTTTGGGACGTTCTCTTGAAAGTCACTCCATTCAAGAAGATTGACGATTCGGAGAAGATGCGCAAGTTTGAAGCAGGTTTGCATGAAGCCTTGCAAAAGGCTATGAAGCTTTACCCTCGAGGTAACTTGCAGATACTTATGGAATCAGCCCGCATAGCTGATGGAATACATGACAAGGGTACTCCCAGGAAGATGGAGCAAAGCACTTACCATGCCAAGCAGAAGGCTCTCCATGAGCAGCCTACCTCTACTTCTTCTTCGCAAAAGAAGAAAAGAACCGCCTCCGAAGCAGAAGCAAAGCCAAATCAGCCCAAGAAAGGGAGATATCTCTCTCCTACTGAGTTGCGAACCTACATTAGTGAAGGAAGATGCTTCAAGTGCGGACAAGTTGGTCATATGAAGGGTGATTGTCCTACCAAACCTCCGCAACCACCCTCTTCCAATGCAGTCCCAGATGTACAGGGAAATACAACCAAGGATGGAAAAGAAAGAGCTCTTCTCAAAGCATGGGGTAGTATCAACAACCAACGGGCTCTTATTTTGTTTGACCCTAGTAGTACAGACAATTTCATCTCTACCAAGCTAGCTGACGACTTGAACTTGCAGCCCAATCGTTTTGGAGTTTCTATTCAAGCACAATCTGCTTTCAAAGGGCAGAACTCAAACTCTACTCCAATCATAGGAAAGTTGAATCTAAAGGTCGACGACTACAAAGATCAAGAGTCTTTCTTACTAGCTTCACTTGAAGGATGCGATGTTATCTTGGGAATGCCTTGGCACTACAAGATGCATCCCATTCTTGACTATGTTCAGAAAACCTTATCCTTTGCTCATAAAGGAAAGGAGTATCTTGTACTTGCAGATGCAGGTGATTGGCCTATTCCCATCGCCAATCACATTGCCATCAAGAAAGAAATGAAAAAGTGTGTTTCAACGTACTTGATTTTTGCAAGAGAGAGAGGTGTCTGTTTCACAACTTTCTTCCTCTTTAGAGCAAAAAAGACTTAAGTTATTAGAAAGTTATAAAGATTGTTTCGCCGATGAACTTCCAAATGAACTCCCACCTTCGCGACCTGAGGATCATACAATTGATTTGATCCTAGGAAGTTCTCCTCCAAATCAGCCCCCTTATCGAGTTAGTCTAATGCAGCAAGAGGAAATTCTCAAGCAGGTTAACGAACTTTTGGAGAAGGGCTTAATAAGGCCTAGTACTTCTCCATATTGTTCACCTGTCTTGCTAGTACAAAAAAAGGATGGCACATTCCATATGTGCATAGACTATAGATCTCTAAACAAGATCACAATCAAGAATCGATTTCCAATCGACGACATTCTTGACAAGTTACAAGGAGCAAGTGTCTTTAGTCGTATAGACTTGAAGAGCGGTTATCATCAAATCCGCATAGCTCCTCAGGATGTGCATAAGACTTCATTTAGAACAACCTTCGGGTTGTATGAATTCCTAGTGATGCCTTTTGGACTCACTAATGCACCAGCTACATTCAACAGAATGATGGATAGAATCTTCCACTCATATAGAAGTTTTACAGGCGTTGTTCTTTGATGACGTCTTAATCTTCTCAGAGTCGGAAGATGAACACTATAAGCATCTCGCCTTAGTGTTTGAAGAATTGCGCAAACACAAATTATTTGTGAATGCTAAGAAGAGAGTTCTTTTTAAAAGAAATCCACTATTTGGGCCATATAGTGTCTCACAATCAGGTGAGGATGGACCCTGATAAGATTCAAGCAGTTGTAGAATGGCCTACGTCAACTACAGTACATGATGTACGAAGTTTCCTTGGCCTCTGTTCCTATTATCGGCGTTTCATTCGAGCTTTTGCCGCGATAGCAGGCCCCCTCCATGACCTGACAAAGAAGCGGATTCCATTCCATTGGGGGTCTGGAAAAAAACAAGCTTTCGAAAAGCTTACTACTCAGTCACGGGCCTGTTCTCACCGTCCTTGATCTTCGCAAACCTTTCGAGGTATACTGCGATGCATCTGGAGATTGTGTAGGAGCAGTTTTGAACCAAGAGGGTCACGCGATAGCCTATGAAAGTCGGCGCCTTAAAGATGCAGAGTTGCATGTCTCCATATACGAGAAAGAGCTAATGGCAGTAATTCATGCTCTTTCCATTTGGAAACACTATCTATTAGGAGCTGATTTTATTATCAAGACAGATCATCAAAGTCTTCGCTACTTTCTCACACAGAGAAAGTTATCAGAAAAGCAGATGAGATGGGCCAACTTTCTTTCAATGTTCCATTTTCAGATTTTACACACTTCTGGAACAAAGAATGCAGTTGCAGATGCTCTCTCCAGGCGTCCAAAGATCAATGCACTAACAACAATTTATCATGAGGAACTAGAATCTCTCAGCGAGATGTATCCTCAAGATCTAGACTTCGCCACAATTTGGGCAGATCTTCAAGCTGGTCACTCAAGGCCACCTTATTCCATTAGGAATAATACACTCTATCGTCAACAAGCAATATGCATAGCTCAGCCCTTACGACAGAAGGTGATGGATGAAGCACATAATTCTCCTTATGTCGATCACTTCATTGCGAACGAGTCCGCCGCGAGACAACTTCTCAACAATACAGTACAGAGGGGGATAGATTTGTCAGACCACTGGCCACTAGTGTGCCACCTACACTCTGTGGATTCGGGAGTAGTAGCCAAAGCTACTTTGCCGTCCGTACCCAAATTGGATGCATGCAAGATGGAGGTGAATTGCAGACTATTCCTCAATGACAATCGGTGGAATACTCTGTTGCACCTCGAGCATGAGGATGGACGTGCAACCCAACAGTGTTATGACAAGTTTGTCTCCATTGCTACATCCATTGCCAAAGAGGCAGGAGCTCTTTCTACGAAGCCCCCGCCGAGGCCAAGGTCAGGTTGTCGACTCGAACCTCGGGCTCGGAGACTCATTAATGCGCGCCGGAAAGCCTGGAATAGGGTGAGAACCAAAAGTTCGAGCTCTAGGGCTGGCCGGCAGGCGATTAGGGAGTACAACTGTACAAGGCAATAGCACTTCGTGCGAAGGCCGCTGTCTGTGACAGTAACCAAAGATCCTTCGAGCGCTTCGTGGAAAAAGGGAATGAGCTCCTGAGGGAGGGTCAAATGAAGAAATTCTTTACCCACCTCAAGAAAATTATTGGGAAGGGGAAAGGAACTATTGCCAATCAACCTTTGAACGCAAATTGGGAGCTAGTAATGGAACCAGAGAGGCAATTACAAGTATGGGAGGGCCACTACTCCAGGATCTTCGCCGATACGGACGGTACCAGCAAGGATCCTCTTGCTTGGTATGACAAACACGTGCGCATTTGGCCTGGTATGCCTGACGTATGTGACCCGTTGAACTGGTACGAAGTGCGGGAGGCCTGTTGGCGGTTGAAGAGACACAAGGCAGCTGGAGGTGACGGGTTAGCACCTGAATTCTTTAAGCTGCTTGTGAAAGATAAGGGGCTTAGGTCGGATCCGCGTAAGCCACGATCGAAGATGGGCAAGGCTTACTTGCACATGATTGAGGGCATTTATGATACCGGAGACATCCCGGCCGGCGCTAGCGATGCAGTGATTGTGTCAATCCCCAAGAAGGGCGATTTGACCAACACTGATAACTACCGCGGGATCGCGTTAATCTCCGTCGCCATAAAAGTCCTCACTACGGTCGTGATTAGGCGGATCACTAAGCTACTTGAAAAGAGGAATTTCTTCAATCCCAGCCAAGCAGGCTTCCGTACTAATGAGGAATGCATAGGGCAAGTCGTTGTCTGAAAGAGATCGTGAAACTCCGGCACAAGGATGGGAAACCAACTTATGCGGCCTACATTGATTTCAAGAAGGCATACAACACAGTACCGCACGAGGCGTTGTTCCTAAAGCTCGCTGCGGCTGGCCTGCAAGGTCGAGCACTTAGATTCTTCCAAGCGCTCTACAGGTCCACCTCTGTTAAAGTCCGACATATGGATCAACTGTCGGATTCGATTCCGGTGTAGCAGGGAGTCCGCCAAGGATGCTCGGGATCGCCCTGTCTATTCAATATATACATCAATGATATTTTAGACGCAGATGGGGAAACATGGGGCCTGGAAGTACCTAACCTCCTCAAGAGAATAAAAGGACTCCTTTTTGCCGATGACCTGGTTCTACTTGCTGAATCTCCTGAAAGCCTACAAACGAGCCTTGACAAGGTGAGTGAATGGGCAAAGACCTGGGGCATGACCTTTGGAATTGACAAATGCATGGTCACGGTGTTCCACGGCGACCTGCAAGATCTCTCTATGAGGATCTTTACTTTGGGTGGTGAGATGGTTGAAGTAGGTGAAACGTATAGATACCTTGGCATTGACGTTGACTCGACCTTTTCCATTGAACGTATCGTTAAAGAACGAGCGGACAAGGGGAGGAAAAGTCTCTTCGCATGTCAACACCTACTGGCGAACTGAGCCATCCCTATTTGGTCTCGACTGACTGTTTTTAAGGCGTGCGTGTATCCAGTGATTTGTTATGGCGCGGAAATTATGGGGGCCCACGACCAGCGTGTCCTTCACTCTCTGCAGCGCCTCGTCGCCACCGGGATGCGAATGTTACTCGGAAAGGGAGCAAGGTCAACCTCTGTAGGGACGGCAACTCTCCATCACGAGTTTAACATACCACCCGTACTTGCCTTTTGTGGGGGACAATGAGCACGGGCTTTTGACAAGTACCGCTTGGTTTCATCTACTTGGATAGGCTCCTTGGTAAACAAGAAGCCTAAGAACCAACCGTTCAAGAAGTGGACTTGGACGACAAGAACCGAGAATTGGATGAATAAATATATCCCAGCGGTTGACTTCAGCTCAGTACGCTACCACGCATGGGACAAGTGGGACGAGGCATTCGTGCCTGGCGTTGGAGCCCTATAAGGAGGCCGGCTATGAACAAACACGTGGATACCTGCTGCAGCTCAATAGGAGCACTGTAGTCACTAGGAAGGAGGAGAGAATGCTGGCTCTCGCGAGAGTAGGTGGGCTCAAACTGGCTGATAGTTATATGCGCGGACACAGCATTTGCACGCTGTGCTCCCAGTTAGAGGGTCGTTCGCTTTCACATTTGCTGGTGAGGTGTCCGGCAGTAGATGATTCTAGGGGGAGGTGGCTAGACCAATTCAACTCCACCTTCAACGCTCTCGACCCTTCGTTGGACCCTGAAGAAAGGACCGTTATCCTCCTTGGTGGGGAGGGTCGCGGGAAGCGGCTGCCCTTCTTGGTACGCCGTGATCCGCACTCGAGGGACGGAACTGCAGTGCACGTGCCTATGGCGAAGTTCCTCGGTGAAGTTGTACCCCGGTATTTAGGTGCTCTGCATAGGCGGATGGGGAGATAATGCTCCCCTTCCTATGCCGTTATTTGAATCTGATCCCTTCCGGGGTAAATGACGTAATTCTCCCCAAGCGAAGCTAGATGAGCTACGAGAGCATCCAAGTGCCATCCCCCCCCGGGGGGGTCAACTTCACCTAAAAGGGGTTGGGAAATGCACAATGGGAGACACTACCAGCCTCAACGGACGCCACCTGTGAGCCGACGCCCTTCCAAGCGGGTATGGCATTTCCTAAGGGAAAACCGTCGGGTTTCAAAGGCAGTTTAGTGAGGTGAGCGATAAGTTACCTGGAAGAGGCAACTCCGAAGGGAAGGCCGAAGCAAGTCCTGCAGTACCTGGGCCTCTGAACAGAGGTACTTGGTCGCTGTCACGCCCACCGAAATGGGTCTCTCAACGGAAAAGTCATCGCCCTAAGAGTGTAGATAATTCTGGCCTCCCGAGTCTAGAGGAAACTAGTGACAAAAGCGTCTGCCTTCGGTTTCGCGGGGCATAGTCGTGGTCGTTCTTCTTGTCCATTTTTATGGTGGTTAAGGGGAGCGGCCGGGCTTGCCCCGCCCGACTCCGAAAACAAAACAAAACAAAATTCTCCTTATGCCGGGCATCGGGGAATTGTTTCCACCACTAGTGCCCTCGAAAGGTATTTCTTTTGGCCAACACTCCGTGCAGACATTGAAAAACATGTACGTGAGTGTTTAATCTGCCAAAAAGTAAAATATGACAAACATAAAGTTTATGGCAAGCTTCAGCCGCTCCCTGTGCCTAACACGCCATGGGAAAGTATTGCCATGGATTTTATTACGGATCTTCCTAGATCCAAGAATGGAAATGATGCAATTTGGACTATAGTAGACAGATTCAGTAAGCAAGCACATTTTCTTCCAGTAAAGAAGACGATCAAAGCTCATCACATGGCTAGAGATATATCACATGGCTAGAATATCTCTAGCTCAGATCTTTAAACACCATGGATTGCCAAAGACCATTGTCAGCGATAGAGATCCCCGCATGACTAGTTTATTTTGGCAGGCATTGTTCGAAAACTTGGGAACTAAGCTTGATTTTTCATCAGCTTATCATCCTCAAACAGATGGTCAAAGCGAAATCGCTAATGCCACTGTTCTAGATCTCCTCAAGTGCTATGTTTCGGAACGACAATCCGAATGGGAACAGTACTTACCAATAGTTGAGTTTGCGTATAATACTACCATACATTCCTCAACTGGTAAATCTCCCTTCGAAATTATTTATGGGAAGCCACTCTTACTTCCTATTATGGTGACCAAAGAAAACATCTTCGCCGCAAATGAATTTGTGCGCAATATTGATATTGCCCATCAACAAGTAAAGCAAGCGATTCTTCGTACTCAAGAGCAACAGAAGAGAAAAGCAGACAAGTACAGAAGGAATCTCAATCTTGAAAAAGTACAATATGTCCTGCTTCGGTTTGAGAAAGCTAGATTGAAAAAGTGGGTCGGCAAAGAGAAAGTTGTCAAACTTTCCCATAGATTTTATGGCCCTTTCAAAATTACAGATAAAGTCAATGACGTGACTTTCAGATTGGATTTGCCTTCTAACTGGCGCATCCATAATGCTTTTCATGTCAGTCTCCTCCGACCATATGCTGGACCTCCTCCAGTGGCGCCAATACAAGAAGATCCTCCAGAAGTTGAAGAGACTAAGGAAATCCTTCAACCTGAACAGATAATACATCACTCGGAGAGACAACTCAAGTCGGGGAGTCTACATCGAAAGTATTTAGTCAAGTTCAAGAATTACACTCCTTTAGATGCAAAGTGGATGACTGAGTCCGATCTTAAGGACTACCCAGACATCTTGCACAGTTATGTTGACGCTCTACAGTTGAGGTCAACTGTTTAGAACCAAGAGGGATGTAACTAAGTCAGACTTTGTAAATAATTAATTGATTTACGAGAAAAGAATTATCTAAATAAGAATAGATTTAGCAGTTCTGGGCCTCATGTGCGCCCAAGTTTGGGCCAGTGCACCTCAGGGAGACCCTAGCAGAAAAATACCCTGAAGCCCTAGTGATTGGGAAATCGGGTCTTCAATAAAGGGGTAGATAGTAGCCTTAGATTTCAGGCTTAGAAAATTACGCGCGCTAGTGCAAGCATAGGAATGAGATGGGGTCCTTAGAATAATAACCCTGATGCCTGATTATTTTACGGCCTTAGGATAAGTTAGTTAAAAGTATTCTTAAATGATTTGCGCTAGACCAAATGGCCGGACAAGTGCAAATAGGTAATGCCAGAGCATTGCTGGTATGGCAATGCGCTAGGGAGCATATAACGTTTTCATTTGTTGCATCTATGTGTGCAGTTGTGCACTTAATTGCACATTTCATCAACTAGCATAGGATTTTTAAAGTCAAAAGTTGAATGGTTTAAAAATTTTAAAGTAAGTGTGCCACTTGGCACACTTTCCCATGCATTCTCTCTCTCTCTCTCTCTCTCTCTCTCTCTCTCTCTCTCTCTCTCTCTCTCTCCCTCTCTTCATGCTAGCGCCCCCTCTTCTGGGAGGCTATAAGAGAGCAGCCCCTCCCCCTCTTGCCAGGTTGGCAGTGCACTACCCTCCCCAAGTTGACCATCCTCTACGCAGTGAAGCTCTCCATTGAAGCTTGAGAGCAGCACCTTGTGGTGTATGTGGCAGAGTTACCGGGGAACGCCCCTACCAAGGCTTGGAACGCCGTTCCGGCGTTCCAACCGGTTGCAGGTGCCCGGAACGGCCAGGCGTTCCGACAGACCAGGGAATACCGGAACTGCAGGGGGGAACGGGGCCGGAACGTCTCGGAACGGCCCGGAACGGCAGCAATGGTAAGAAAGCATAAAGGGGCAGATTTTGGGTGTGTGTTTTTCCTTATAAATTGCTCCCCCCTCACCCCTTTCCTTCCCAAATGCAACAAGCCGCAAGGCTCTCTCTCTCTTCCTCTACCCTCGCGCTCGGGCCTCAAGCTCTCTCTCTTGGGCTTACCCTCAATTTTCAACTCTCCCTTCGTCTCAAGAAGTGAAGCCTCTCTCAAGCTCTGTATCTCAAGCATGCATGTGTCTGTTGTGAACGTACTATGACCGCGCATTACCACACGATGCAATCAAGTCATAATAAGGTGGAATGGTATGTTTTTTGTGAGTATTAGAGTCAAAGGACTCTAACACTACTTGTATTCAAAGTTCAAACACACAACGCTAAAAATTGCATTATTTGGGTGTTTTTTAATGCCTCCCGTTCCGCGTCGTTCCCGTTTCGGACCCCTTGCCGTTCCCCCGTTCCGCAGGGAGGCCCGTCGCTATTGCCGTTCCACATTGCGGGTAACTATGGTATGTGGAGCCTCTGAGCACCCATCATCTAGAACAAGGCCTCTCATGGTTGCATGCAGCTTTGGGAGGAGTTTCATCGCGTAAAGTAGTAGAAAACTCTTTTTCTCCCTTGTCTAGCTGCTGCAAATTCCATGTTTTCAGCCCCTAATCACTTGTATTAGGGTGAATTTCAGCAAAGTCTTAATAGAATCTTATTCCCCACTACCTACTCTACACATACATCAAGTTTGGAGCATTTCCATCGCGAAAAGGACCTCCGTTTTGGCATTGGAACGCGCTCAGGTAACAATTTTTGGTTATGTGCAGAAAATTACAGCAAGCGCGTGTGTGTTTTGCATGTTTCTGTGGTTGGTTGATTGCAGGAATGATTACGTCCAAAGTGGCACAGTTAGCGGAAGATAGACCCTTATTCGTGAGAGCTTCCGATGAGTTTTGTGGAAGGTAGACTCTCCCCTACAAGAGCTTCCCAAAATCTCGCAGAAGAGGATAGATCCTCTCAGTAGTCAGAGAGCAGTTCTTCTACTCTCTCAGTCAGAAGCACAAAAAGGCCAAGAAAGAATAGAGGACGGGCTTTCGCCCCGTTCCTGTGCTTGTAAAGATTCTCCCTTAGTAATAAAGATATTCTCTTTATGGGGGGGGACCAGCCCATCTTTTGGTCCCCAATGAAGTGTCAAGCTTTCTCTCTCTCTCTCTCTCTAATTCTCTTGAGTGTTTGAAGTACAATTAATAGTCAGTTTACGCTTCCGAATTTTTGTGACAATCAGCCTGGCGACAACAGAATCCATAGCATTTTTGCAATAGAAACCAAATCTGCCCTAGCGTTTTTGGATCAGCCTCAAGCTCTAGCGTTTTGCAGTTTTCAGCCTTACGACATTGTGATATGGCCCTTGCAGGAGTAGATCTTTACCGCATCGTTTCCCCCGCAATAGATCAGCCCTAGCGTTAGCAGAAACATCAGACCTAGCCTAGCGTTTTTGCATTGGCAGACCTACATTAGCGTTTTGCAGATTCTCTGCGAACAGAAGTACCCTCTACATCAGCGTTTTCAGTTTTCAGCAGATAGATTCCGCACCGTAGCCCCAAACCTCGCAGATCTCACCTTCCCGCAGTAGATCCTCGCCGCACGGTCAGATCAGCCAGCGTTTGTAGATTCAGCCCGCTATTCGTAGATTTCAGCCCGTCTCGTCGTTGTCCTCATTGTTGTCGACATCGTCGGAAAGTCCATTGCATTATAGAGATTTGTGCAATCAATAGTAGACCGCTCTCGCCATAGAGAGTGGGGCCTTCGGAGGAGCGTCCGTGGGAAAGAGAAGAGCTCGGGTAAGAGAAGATCCTTCTCTAACACAGATTGCAAGCTAAAGAAGAACCTCAAGAACTCACGAACCTCAAGACCCTCAAGAACCCAAGAAACCAAGAACCACAAGAACTCAATTTCCTCGCAAACTTAAGAACCCAAGACTTCAGTGTATGGTCATCACCTGAAGCGGAATGGATACTTCCCATGGAGGTGATGAGCATGAGGGTGGTGAAGAAGAATTTTCCCCACCAGGAGGTTTTTCCGACCCTCCCCGTTTCTCATCTACGCCAAGGATTGTACCAAATCCTATGGAGGCTTTGGTCACGATGATGATGGGCAGGATGATACAACGAGAAGCGCAACGCGCCGCCTTGGAGCGCGAGTGTGAAGAAAGAAAGGCAATCTTGGATCGTGAACACGAAGTAAGAATGTCAGTCTTAGAGCGTGAGCGCGAGCAAGCACGCGTGGCGGCTGAAGAAAGAAAAGCAGAATTGGATCGCGAGCGCAAAGAAAGAAAAGCCGAATTGGATCTCGAGCGCGAAGAGAGACGGTTAGCCTTGGAGCGCGAGCGTGACCAAGCGCGCTTGGCGGCCGAAGATAGACGAGCAGCCTTGAAGTTAGAGCGTGAAGCGCAGAGAGACCAATGCATGCAAGAGTTGGTCCTATTGTTTTCTAATGTGCAGGCACAGATTGAAAAGAATCAGGAGAAGGAGACTCTCTCAGTCTTTTCTTCTTCAAAGCACGACACACATGATTTGTACGATCAAGATGTGATTATTCACGAGCATGATGATTTGCATGATAAGGTTGTGATTGTTCACAAGGATGATGGTTTAGTTGATACTTTTTCTAGTGAAGCTAACCTCATTGCAAATTCGATCAATCACGAAGAACGGATCTTGGCTCTCGAGTCGAGGTCTCAAAAGCCCCCACAGGAAGTATTATGTGTTCGAATGATTAGTCAGCACGCATCGTTTGAGTGTTTCATTCGTGATATTTTCCTGTATTTTAGTCACCGTCCTTATGTGATCCCTTTTCATAAGCATGCCATATGGTACGATGAACACGATTCACTCATGAATGAGCACGGATGTATGCGGATTACTCATGAAAAGATGAAATGTTTGCATTCAAGGAATTCACATTCCATGTCTCTTCCTTCGCATGACACAGTGTCACGTGCACATCTAACCCTATGTGTACGTGGACAAGCTACTTCATGACATGGATTCAATTCAGTTCAATTCAGCTAGCCTAGCTTAGGAAGCGATCTGGCACTTTTGTGAGTCTGTTTGTAGACCATGCATGTCTAGACACTTAGATTAGATGCATATCCTCTAGTTTTACACAACATGATCATCAGATTTCCATCAGAACCCCTAAGGAGCATTTTTACAGTGCATAGACCTATTTTCCCTATTTTTGACATTTTTCACTTATTATTTTTAAGTGATTTTTGTTGGGAACTGGGTAGGGCAATTTAGCAAGCCAAGTACATAAGAAACCTAGCGCTAGCACTTTCTAGTAGAAGAGGCAGCAGGAACTTCGCGTTCAACAGGCACCTTCTCAGCAAGACCACCTTTCCGCAACCGACCTAGCGTTTTGAAGTTTTCAGCCCATCTGAAAGCCTAGCGTTTTTGCATGACAGATCAGCCCTAGCATTAGCAGATTCCATAGCAACATAGCAGATCAGCCCTAGCGTTAGCAGATTTCTCCAGCAGGATAGAACCAGCCCTAGCGTTTTTGGTTTGCAGATCAGCCTCGGCATTGTGCAGATCCATCGTGACCGAATCTCAGTAAGCACCAGCGTTTTCAGTTTTCAGCAGTCAGACATCGCAGTCAAAGTCCCAAACCTTGCAGATCTCACCATCCCGCAACAGATCCTCGTCGCACGGCAGATCCAGCACAGTTTGCAGATTCAGCCCGGAAAACGGAGATTTTAGTATCTGCGTTTTGAGCGCGTCGTCGTTGCATCGTTGTCATCGCCGTCATCACCGACATAGAGTCAGAATTCAGCAGATACAAGCTTTGCAGATTTCGGCCCTTAGCATTTTCAGATGTAAGCCCGTCTCGTCGTCGTCCTCATCGTCGTCGACATCGTCGGGAAATCCAAGCATTGTAGAGATTTGTGCAATCAATAGTAGACCGCTCTCGCCATAGAGAGTCGGGCCTTCGGAGGAGGGTTTGACAACATTCTGGTGTCGCATGCTTCTCTTTCTATCTCTCAGTCTCAGCACCTTCATTCACAGTGTTTGCCACTTTATTTTGTGATCATTTGTACTCTCTCGCTAAAGGAACGGAAGGCTCTTTCTTCCGTAAGTAAAAGGAACCTTGAGCACAGTTCGGAGCACTCATCTTGAGCAAAGTTCAACATTCACTTCCGCTGCACCTTACATTGGTATCAGAGCTTTGGCAGTGTTCTGTATCACTCAAGGAAAGAACCACAAGAACCACATATTTTTTTTGCTTGTTGCGATCGCACGTAACCCAAGTCCACTTGGGCGTGTCGATTCCTAATCGTGTTTTTGAAGAGTACAGGAAACCCAAGAAAGGACTTGTTCAGCCTCCCCTTGTTTCCCTCCCCTTGTTTCTCTTTTCACTTATTGAGAGCGGACCGTGCACTTAGCGGTTGGCCAATCGACGTGAGGTGGGAAAAAGCAACCTTGGTCTGAGCGCAAGGCCGCCAAGGGGTGCGCCCGCCGGAAAGAGAGGAGCTCGGGTGAAGAGAAGATCCTTCTCTAACACAGATTGCAAGCGAAAGAAGAACCTCAAGAACCTTAAGAACTCAAGACCCTCAAGAACCCAAGAACCACAAGACCCCAAGTTCCTCGTGAACTTAAGAACCCAAGATTTTAGTGTATGGTCATTACCCGAAGCGGAATGGATATTTCGCATGGAGGTGATGAGCATGGCAGTGGCGAAGAAGAATTTTCCCCACCATGAGGTTTTTCTGACCCTCCCCCTTCTCCATCTACGCCAAGGATTGCACTAACTCCTATGGAGGCTTTCGACAAGATGATGATAGACAGGAAGCTAGAAAGCGACAAAAGAATGGCCGCTATAGAGCGTAAATACGAAGAAAGAATGGCAGCCATTGCACGTGAACGCGAAGAAAGAATGGCAGCCGTAGAGTGTGAGAGCGAGCAAGCACGCTTGGAAGCCAAAGAAAGACAAGCGGAATTGGATTGTGAGCGCGAAGAAAGACAAGTAGAATTTGATCGCGAGAACAAAGCGATGAGCGACCAACACATGCAAGAGTTGTTCCGACTCTTTTCTAATGTGCAAGTACAGATTGCAAAGGATCACGAGAAGGAGACTCTTTCAGTCTCTTCTTTTATAAAGCATGACACACATGATTTGCTTAATAATGATAAGCATAATGATTTGCATGATCAAGATGTGATTACTCACAAGCATGATGATTTACAAGAAAAAGATGTGATTGTTCACAAGGATGATGGTTTAGTTGATGCTTTTTCTAGCGAAGCTAACTTCGTTGCAGATTCGATCAATCACGAAGAACCGATCTTGGCTCTCGAGTCGAGGTCCACAGAACCCCCACAGGAAGATTCGATCCATTACGAAGAACCGATCTTGGCTCTTGAGTCGAGGTCCAAAGCACTCCCACAGGAAGTATGATGTGTTCCAATGATTAGTTAGCACGCATTGTTCGAGTGTTTCATTCGTGATGCTTTCCTGTATTTTAGTCACCGTCCTTATGTGATCCCTTTCCATAGGCATGACGTATTGTACGATGAGCACGATTCCCTCATGAATGAGCACGGATGTATGCGGATTACTCATGAAAAGATGAAATGTTTGCACCCAAGGAATTCACATTCCATGTCTCTTCCTTGGCATGACACAGTATCAGAAAGAGCACAAGAAGGATTGAGCATTAAGCATGGGCATTTCCATTGTGATTTGCCACAGTTGATTGATTTAGATCAGAAAGTCGAGATTTGACCCCATTATTTGCGTGTGTTTGATGAATGGTTTGGCACTCCGTCACTTTGTTCATTTGCATTGCATGCACAATTTTTTCGAAGGAATAATATTTTTCCAGTCACTTTACATGGAATGGGTATCTTCATGTTTTTGTGTTGGAAGTGGTTTCAGAAATTTTCATCCTCGGAGATTCTTGAAGAAGGTAGACGCATGACTATAGACGAAGTTGAAGCATTGAAGGGACCACAAATGACTTTGTGTCCCTTTCGGCGCGGCCCAAAGAGCAAGCTTTGCAGACCTTTATGAAGTTCAAGTATTGCACGACCCGCACAGCAGAGTGGGCCGGCGAAGAGTCCTTTCCAGGATTCCGGATGTTATTGGCAATCTCCCTCAATGCCATTCAGTTCGGTACCGGTACCTCACTTTGAAAAGGAGGGGATGTCACGTACACATCTAACCCTATGTGTACATGAGCAAGCTACTTCATGACATTGATTCAGTTCAATTAGCCTAGCTTAGGAAGTGATCTGGCACTTTTGTGAGTCTGTTCGTAGACCGCGGATGTCTAGACACTTAGATTAGATGCATATCCTCTGGTTGCACACAGCAGGATCATCAGATTTCCATCAGAATCCATCAGGAGCGTTTTTACAGTGCATAGACCTATTTTCCCTATTTTTGACATTTTTCACTTATTATTTTTAAGTGACTTTTGTTGGGAACTGGGTAGGGCAATTTAGCAAGCCAAGTACAGAAACCTAGCGCTAGCACTTTATGGTAGAAGAGGCAGTAGGACCTTCGCGTTCAACAGGCACCTTCTCAGCAAGACCACCTTCCCGCAACCGACTTAGCGTTTTCAACCCATCTGAAAGCCTAGCGTTTTTGCATGACAGATCAGCCCCGGCGATAGCAAGATAGCAGATCAGCCCTAGCGTTAGCAGATTCCATAGCAACATAGCAGATCAGCCCTAGCGTTAGCAGATTCCACAGCAACACAGCAGATCAGCCCTAGCGTTAGTAGATTTCTCCAGCAGGACAGAACCAGCCCTAGCGTTTTTGGTTTGTAGATCAGCCTCGGTGTTTTCAGTTTTCAACAGTGAGACATTGCAGTAGAAGTCCCAAACCTCGCAGATCTCGCCATCCCGCAGCAGATCCTCGCCGCACGGTCAGATTCAGCGCAGTTTGCAGATTCATCCCGGAAAACGCAGATTTCAGCATCTGCGTTTTCAACGTGTCGTCGTTGCATCGTCGTCATCGCCGTCATCACCAATATAGAGTCAATTCAGTAGATACAAGATTTGCAGATTTCAGCCCGTCTCGTCGTCGACATCGTTGGCAAGTCCAAGCATTGTAGAGATTTGTGCAATCAATAGTAGACCGCTCTCGCCATAGAGAGTGGGGCCTTCGGAGGAGGGTTTGACAACATTCTGGTGTCGTATTCTTCTCTTTTATCTCTCAGTCTCAGCACCTTCATTCATAGTGTTTGCCACTTTATTTTGTGATCATTTGTACTCTCTCTCTAAAGGAACGGAAGGCTCTGCCTTCCGTAAGTAAAAGGAACCTTGAGCACAGTTCGGAGCACTCATCTTGAGCAAAGTTCAACATTCACTACAGTCTCAGAAAAAGCACAAGAAGGATTGAGCATCAAGCATCGGCATTTCCATTGTGATTGCCACAGTTGATAGATTTAGATCAGAAAGACAAGTTTTGATTCCATTGTTTGCGTGTGTTTGATGAACGGTTTGGCACTCTGTCTATATGTTCATCTACATTGCATGCACAGTCTTTAAAGAGGACTAGAATTTTTCCAGTCACTTTACATGGAATTTGTATGTTCATGTTTTTGTGTTGGAAGTGGTTTCAGGAATTTTTATCCTTGGAGATTGTTGAAGAAGGTGGACGCATGACTATAGACGAAGTTGAAGCATTGAAGGAGCCACATATGACTTTGTGTTGCTTTCGACGCGGCCCAAAGAAGCAAGCGTTGCAGACCTTTATGAAGTTCAAGTATCGCATGACCCACGCATCAGAGTGGCCCGACGAAGAGTCCTTTCCAGGATTCCAGACGTTGTTGGCGATCTCCCTCGACGCCATACAGTTTGGTACTAGTACCTGAAGGAGGGGATGTCACGTGCACATCTAACCCTATGTGTACGTGGACAAGCTACTTCATGACAAGGGTTCAGTTCAGTTAGCTTAGGAAGTGTTCTGGCACTTTTGTGAGTCTGTTTGCAGATCGTGCATGTCCAAGCACTTAAGAGTAGATGCATATCCTCTGGTTGCACATAACATGATCATCTGATTACCATCAGAACCCATCAGGAGCAGTTTTGCAATGCACAAACCTATTTTCCCTATTTTAGCCATTTTTCACTTATTATTAATAAGTGACTTTGTTGGGAAACTGGGTAGGGCAAATTGACCATGTATATAAGAAAACCTAGCGCTAGCGATTTCTGGGAGAAGAGCCAGCAGGGACCAGGCGTCCGACAATGCACCTTCTCAGCAAGACTTCCCCGGCAAGAGGACCTAGCGTTTTCAACCACAAGAATCAACCAACGCTTTTTTATCAACTGCAGATCAGCTTGGCGAGAGCAGAATTCATAGCGTTTTTGCAACAGAAACCAAATCTGCCTTAGCGTTTTTGAATCAGCCTCAAGCTCTAGCGTTTTGCAGATTTCAGCCTTGCGACATCGCGACATGGCCCTTGCGGTAGCAGATCTTCACCGCATCGTTTCCCCTGCCCGACAGATCAGCCCTAGCAATAGCAGAAACAACAGGCCTAGCCTAGTGTTTTTGCATTTGCAGACCTACATCAACGTTTTGCAGATTCTCTGCGACAGAAGTACCCTCTACATCAGCGTTTTCAGTTTTCAGCAGATAGATTCCGCACCGCAGCCCCCAAACCTCGCAGATCTCACCTTCCCGCAATAGATCCTCGCCGCACGATCAGATGAGCCAGCATTTGCAGATTCAGCCCGTTGTTCGCAGATTTTAGCATCTGCGTTTTCAACGCGTCGTCACCGCCGTCGTCACCAACATAGAGTCAGAATTCAACAAATACAAGATTTGCAGATTTCAGCCATTAGCGTTTTCAGATTTCAGCCCGTCTCGTCGTCGTCGACATCATCGGAAAGTCCATTGCATTGTAGAGATTTGTGCAATCAATAGTAGACCGCTCTCGCCATAGAGAGTGGGGCTTTCGGAGAAGGGGGTTTGACAACATTTTGGTGTCGTATTCTTCTCTCTCTATCTCTCAATCTCAGTACCTTCATTCACAGTGTTTCCCACTTTGTTTGTGACCACTTGCTCTCTCTCAGTAAAGGAACGGAAGGCTCTCCCTTCCGTAAGTAAAAGGAACCCTTGAGCACAGTTCGGAGCACTCACCTTGAGCAAAGTTCAACATTCACATCCGTTGCACCTTACACCTTGTTATAAGAAGGTCGATGCTTCGAATGTTTCCAAACAGGACATACGTTGAATTTCTGTCTTGAGTATGCCTCGACGTTCTCAGTGCAACCTTCTGCTTCCACAACTGACAGATCCCCGGGGCCACCTCCGGCCAAGAGGGCTAGACCTACTATTGAACTAGTACGCGATATTTATGGTATACACCTCGAGAGTTTTAATGAATTATGTAGAGAAGCTTATGAAAAAGTCAACAGCTTGAAAGCCCTTATTTTCTTTGACCTCGGAGCTATGGAGACCTTCATCCATCCAGAATTCTTGAAGCAGATGCACTTTGATTATGATGCAGAGGGTGGAGAAATTGAAGCTGAGCTAGCCACGGGGCAAACTCAGAAAGTGGTACCGCTCATTGGTGCTCTTCCAGTGACTATACAAGATTATCATGGAAAAGCAGATTTTCACATTATGAAGTTGGGCAATTGCGACGTTCTCTTGGGCATGCCCTGGCACGACAAGAATGATGCAACTCTCCAGGTTCGGAACCGAACCATCACCGTGATGCAAGAGGGTAAGCCAGTTGTCCTCAAAAGTTCGGTTGTTTAAACACAGCCCTGAATGACCTCTCTAGTTGTTTTCTAGTTAGATACTTTTGAACATTGTTTGAGAAAATATTGTTTGAAGTATGTTTGGAATGGACGCTATCTGTTTTTAACTTGTCTTGGTGCCGATTTGAATTGTTTGACTCTGGTTTTAAATACTGGTTTCAATGATTGGTGATTTTTAATCCCGGGTACATAAGCGAGAAATACTGTTTTGGTATTGTTTGAACCTCGGAATGACGCAGGCCGATGCCTAGGGAGCGTTTCGTTGTATGTTTGAAAACCTCGGAACGACGCAGACTGATGTCTGCGGAGCGTTCCATTGGATGCTAGAAAACCTCGGAACGACGCAAGTCGATGCCTGGGGAGCGTTTCGTTGTATGTTTGAAAACCTCGGAATGACGTAGGCCGATGTCTGGGGAGTGTTCTGTTGTATGCTAGAAAACCTCCGAATGACACGGGCCGATGCCTGGGGAGCGTTTGGTTGTATGCTTGAACCTCCAAGCGACGCAGACTGCGGTCTGGAGAGCATTTGGTTGTACAGTCCTCTGAGGTCATATGGCCCGGACCTTTTTAGGTTATTTGCGAGGTGAGTGACGAGGTAGCCGTTGAGTAGCTTCATACCGCAAACCGTTTGTCTCGGAGGAGTGCTCAGCGGCGCTGTTTGTTGTGTCTTGTAACATGCATATGTAAGCATTTGTGCTGCATTGTTAGGTGTAGCGGAATGAATGTTTGAACTTTGCTCAAGATGAGTGCTCCGAACTGTGCTCAAGGTTCCTTTTGTTCTTATGGAAGGGAGAGCCTTCCGTTCTTAATGAGAGAGTGCAATGATCACAAACAAAGTGAATGGACACTGTGCGTGAAAGTGTATGAGACTGAGAGATGGAAAGAGAAGAGAAATATGACACCAGAGATGTTGTAAAACCCTCCTCCGAAGGCCCCACTCTCGTCGGCGAGAGTGGTCTACTATTGATTGCACAAACTGGTACAATGGGAATGCATGTGACTGATGCAAGTCTAGGCTAGATCGATGACGACGACGGTGATGGCGAGACCGATCTAAGGGCTGAAATCTGATGGTCTTTATCTGCTGTCCAAAAACGCTAATGGGCTGAAATTGGTGCAAATCCAAAACGCTGGTTTTGGGGCTGATTTCTGCTGATCTTTGTCGCTGAAAATTTGCAGGTCTTAGGGCTGAAAACTGATGTTCTTTAGGGCTGAAACTACCGGTCTTTGTCTGCTGAGAATGGCGGTCTTATCAGCTGAAAACGCTAAGCCAGAAGTGGGCGATGATGGAGATCTGGAAACGCCACTGATGGGGGTGTGTGGGCGATGATCATCATGATGAAAAACGCCAAGGGGTTGATATCTGTGGCGATGGATACTGCCGAAAACGCCAATGTCTGGAGTCTGCTGGGCGATGATGTCCAAAAACGCTAGGTTGATGGATCTTCTTGCTTGGAGGGGGAACCACCAAGGGGGTCTTGCTTGAGAAGTTGCCTGTTGAGCGGTGAAGCTCGTGCTACCTCTTCTGCCAAATAGTGCTAGTTTAGGTTTGCTTATATACAAACTTACTCAATTTGCCCTACCTACTTTCCAACAAAAGTCACTTAAAAATAATAAGTGAAAAATATCAAAAATAGGTAAAATAGGCTAAATGCACTGGAAAATTCCCCTGAAGGATTCTGATGGGAATGCTTATGATCATGCTGTGTGCAACGAGAGGATATGCATCTACACTAAGTGACTGGGCATGCACGGTCTACGAATAGACTCATAAAAGTGCCAGATCACTTATAATCTAGACTGACTGGATTGAATTGAACCCTGATCATGTTGTAGCTTGTCCACGGACACATAGGGTTGGATGTGTCACGTGACATGCATTGTGATGTGCCAACTATTGAATATTCCTAATTGGATGAGATTGCTTGGGTATGTAATTTTAGTTCATCAAGACACCCGTGGAAGATCAGTGTGGTGTAATTTTACTACGTCGGAATATCGAGAGTTTCGATTTGGACAATAGGAGAAGCCAACTCCTTGATCAAAAGAGCCAAAAGGAGAAGCTAACTCCTTAACAAAAAGAGCAAACTGATGGTCCCTCGCGGAATGACCCTCGGAATTTTTTTGAGCTAACTTGAGTTGTTTTGCAGATATGTTGTAATCGCGGACAATTACTTTCTTTCAAGAAGGGGAGATGTCACAAACTGCTGACATGTCGAAGCCCTGAAGAATGGGGCCAACATGCAGATGTCGGCCGAGGGGCCTAAACCCTAAGAAGAACAAGTAGCAGAAGAAGAAGTCCTACCAACTTATGGGACCCCATCCGATGGGGCCCCTGTCACAAACGGGAGCGCATAACAATATAAAATATACTCGGATAAATAGAATTTATCACTTAATATTGAAGCCAAAGAATATATAGAGAGAAACAAATAGAGAGAGAGAGAGAGAGAGAGAGAGAGAGAGAGAGAGAGAGAGAGAGAGAGAGAGAGAGAGAGTGAGAAGATCGACACAGTACTGGGGACCAAAAGATGGGCTGCCCCCCCCCCCCCCCCCCCCCCCTAATAGTATCTTTATTAATGAGAAGAAGTCTATACAAGCACTTGAACTGAACGTATTACCACGTTCGTTCTAGAATAAGACTTGATGGTTCCCGGAAGCCTCGGTTTCCGATTCCTAGGGCAAAACCCTATTCCAAGGAACTTCCATTCCTTATTCCAAATCCTTGAGAACCAAGGTTCTCGCCTCTGGATCTCACCTTCCAGACTCAGGGCATGACATCCCTGCAACTCTTCTTTCCAACTTTGTTTCCAGAGTCCTCTTCCCGCAGAACAACTTTGCTTTCTCGGACACGAAGTCCTTACTTGGGAATCCCAACTTCCGGATCACAACTTGAGAGACTACCTCTCTCCGATCCGTGGATCTACTTTCCAAACTTGGGTACGAAACCCTTGGGCTGATCTGTCTCTAGTTCACAGAGCTCATGCCTTCCTTTGCTCCTACTCCCTCACGAAGAGGAAGTACACTCTGATACCACTGTCACAAACGGGAGCGCATAGCAATATAAAATAAATAGAATTTATCACTTAATATTGAAGCCAAAGGATATAGAGAGAAATAAATAGAGAGAGAGAGAGAGAGAGAGAGAGAGAGAGAGTGACAAGATCGACACAGTACTGGGGACCAGAAGATGGGCTGGTCCCCCCCCCTCCCCCCCTAAATAGTATCTTTATTACTGAGGAGAAGTCTATACAAGCACTTGAACCGAACGTATTACCACTTTCGTTCTAGAATAACACTTGATGGTTCCCAGAAGCCTCGGCTTCCGATTCCTAGGGCAAAACCCTATTCCAAGGAACTTCCGTTCCTTATTCCAAATCCTTGAGAACCAAGGTCCTCGCCTCTGGATCTCACCTTCCAGACTCAGGGCATGACATCCCTGCAACTCTTTTTTCCAACTCTATTTCTAGAGTCCTCTTCCCGCAGAACAACTCTGCTTTCTCGGACACAAAGTCCTTACTTAGGAATCCCAACTTCCGGATCACAACTCGAGAGACTACCTCTCTCCGATCCGTGGATCTACTTCCCAAACTTGGGTACGAAACCCTTGGGCTGATCTGGCTCTAGTTCAGAGAGGCTCATGCCTTCCTTTGCTCCTACTCCCTCACGAAGAGGAAGTACACCTGCAATCAAATACTCAGAGATCATAACATGAAAATCGTTACCTTCAAAGTCTCGACGCTCAAAACGCAACTTGGTTCTCGAAAAGCAATTCCCCGAAAGAGATCTCTACATAGAAAATCCTCTCTTCCAATCCTACACACAAAAGAGGTGTGTTCTCGGGTTCCTTCTCGTAAATCAGCCCCATC
This sequence comes from Adiantum capillus-veneris, assembly GCF_014529385.1. Classification (NCBI taxonomy): domain Eukaryota; kingdom Viridiplantae; phylum Streptophyta; class Polypodiopsida; order Polypodiales; family Pteridaceae; genus Adiantum; species Adiantum capillus-veneris. Next base: position 170,511,392 of record NC_140933.1, read on the forward strand.
TACGACGTTTATGGGCTGAAAACAGAGAAAAACAGCAGCTTGTCGCGATGGAAACATGCTCCGTAGGCACTTCTTCGCGAGGGAACTCGCGCATTGGGTCTTGGTTAGGTGCAGCGGAATGAATGTTGTATTTTCTCAAGATTAATTATCTTTATTGCTCAAGGTTCCTTTTAGTTCTTAGGGAAAGAGAGAGCTTTCCGTCCTATGATCACGAACAAAGTGAATGGATATTGTGCGTGCAAGTGAATGAGATCGAGAGAAGGAGAGAGAAGAGATACGACACCAGAGAGGTGGTAAAACCCTCCTCCGAAGGCCCCACTCTCGTCGGCAAGAGCGGTCTACTTTGATTGTACAAAGGTGTACAATGCGTATGCAATGGACTGATGCAACTTAGACTATGCCGATGACGACAACGGTGGTGACAACGACGACTTGATGGCTGAAATCTGAGATCTTCTAATCGCTGAATTTCGTGGACGGCTTCGGGGCTGAAATTCTCTGTTTTTGTTGAAGGTTTTATGCTGAATAAAAACACTGAGGTGATGCACCTTATGGCTGCGTTTTTGGGTCAATGTCCTAGGCTGAAAGACGCTGGATTAGCAGGGTTTTCCCATGCTGAAAATGGCAGCATCTGCAGGTCTTCAAGCGTTAGTGGGTGGCTGAAAACGTTGGAAAAGGGCAGGTTTTCCAAGGCTGAAAAAACGCTGCTGGCGTTAGTAGTTTGCTGAGTCAAAATCGCTATGGGCTGGGTCTGTTGCTGATGGTAAAAAACGCCAGGAAGAGAACTTGATGGCGACGGGTTGCTAAGGGAGAAAACCCCAAGGATGGGGTTAGGATGGCGATGGTAATCTGCTGGGGGTGCTGAGGGGGGGGTTCTGCTGAGAAGTTGCCTGTTGAGCAGGAAGCTCCTGCTACCTCTTCTGCCAGAAAGTGCTAACTTGGGTTTGCTTATATATTAACTTAGCAAAATTGCCCTACCTACTTTTGTTTGAAAGTCACTTTAAAAAAATAAGTGAAAATAACCAAAAATAGGAAAATAGGCTAAATGCATTGGAAAATTCCCCTAACTGAATCTGATGGATTTTGATGGGAATTCTGATGATCATGCTGTGTGCAACCGGAGGATATGCATCTATACTTAGTGACTAGGCATGCACGGTCTACGAATAGACTCACAAAGTGCCAGATCACTGCTAATCTAAACTGACTTGACTGACGGGAACCCTGCCAGTCTTCTGAATCTCCTTCCTTGCTTCAACTTCGTCTAGAGATCTGCTTCTTTCGTCTTCAAGAATCTTCATGGCTGAAAATTCCTGAAACCATCTCCAACACAAAACCATGAACATACCCATTCCATGTAAAGTGAAGGAAAAAATTCTTGCCTTCTCTAAAGACTGTGTATGCAATGTAGATGAACATAGAGACGGAGTGACAACCCGTTCATCAAACACATGCAAACAATGCGATCGAATCTTTTCTGTTTGATCGAAATCAATCAACTGTGACAAATCACAATGGAAATGCCCATGCTTGGTGCTCATACTATCATGTGCTCTTTCTTCAACTGTGTCATACCAAGGAAGAGACATGGAATGCGACTTCCTGAAATACATACTTTTCAGCTTTTCATGAAAAATCCGCATACATTAGTGCTCATCCATGAGAGAAATGTGCTCAACATACAATATGTCATGCCTAGGAAAAGGGATCACATAACGATGCTGACTGAAATACAGGAAACCTTCACGAATGAAACACTCGAACAATGCGTGCGTATCAATCATGCGAACACACAATACTTCCTGTGAGGGTTCTTTGGACCAAGGCTTGAGAGCCAAGATCGCTTCTTCGGGATCTATCGAATCTTCTTGTGGGGGATGTGTGGACCTCGACTCGAAAGCCAAGATCGATCCTTCGTGATTGATCGAATCTGCAACGAGGTTAGCTTTGCTAGAAAAAGCATTCACTAATACCTCATCCTTGTGAACAATCACATCATCTTCATGCAATTCATCATGCTTGTCTTTTTTATCCAAATCATCATGCAAATCATTATCATTCACATCATCATGCTTCTCATAATCATGCAAATCCTGTGTGTCATGCTGTGGAGAAAAAGAGATTGAGAGAATCTCCTTATCTTGTATCTTTTCAACCTTGTCTTGCATATTAGCAATGAGAGATGGAGAAGGAGCAATGTCCTCTCCATGAATGACAATGGGAGAATCGCTTTTGGCATTGAGAGTGAAGGTGTTAGTCTCCCAATCAATGAGAGGGTTATTATCACAAAACCATCGATGCCCAAAATCATATCACATCCTGAGAGAGGAGAAACAACAAATCTTCTGGTGAAGGCAGCTTTTTGAATTGCAAACAACACATCAAGGCATTCCTCCGTGATGAGAGCGTCCATACCGGGAAGAAATCCAGAGACCTCCATAGGAGATCTCGGACTAACTTCGAGGCGGACTCTCTCAACAAGAGAGGGACTGATCACATCACGCATACTACCTGGGTCAAACAATATGACAAAACGGTGCCCCGACGTACGACCATAACATTTAATGAGAGAATCATCAATGGGAGGGTCCTGAGAAACTTTGGGCACACCCGTGTTATCATTCATTGCATTGACAGATGTAGTGGGTGTTGTGGGTTCTTTAGATTCATTCGATTCAAGTTTAGGACATGTTCTTTTTATGTGACCCTTAATGTGACAATGAAAACAATGACCTTCCTTAGAATATGTGCTTTGTTCTTCCGACGTGATGTACATTGTATCCTCCTACAATTCCTTGTGCTACCTTTTCATCTGGAGTAAGCTTAGGTTTAGCAATTGTGTTAGCCTTACCCTTAGATTCATTGGAAGAATTCTTTGCTTAGGTTTAGCAATTGTGTTAGCCTTACCCTTAGATTCATTGGAAGAATTCTTTGATGAGATACTGTTGGAAGATTGGTTCGAAGAGTTACCATTCTTACCGTTCTTACCGTTCTGAGGGTTCTGAGAAGTCTGCGAGGTACTTGTGGAAGTCTTGTTCTCCTTGGACTTTCCCTTGTTGTGCTTCATCTCCTGTGCGAGAGCAATCGCTACCGCCTTGTTGAGATCGATTGGATCGAGTACCTCGACATCGTACTTGATATACTCGTCCAATCCAAAGAGAAAAGCCTCTTTGCGCTCATCATTCGACATGCGTAGTTGGGTACCTAGCTGCAAAACACGATTAGAAAAGGACATAACCAGCATACCATTTTGCTTGAGAGCGTGCCAATCGTCCTTCAATCGTGCAAGGTACTGAGGTGGCATAAACTGTGCCTTGAGCTTGTCTTGGAAATCAGCCCAACTAAAAGAGAGGGGCGTGAAATCGTCGGCTGCCTCTAGGTGCGCGGCTAGCTGTGCCTCTTGCCATGCGTGGTACCAATTGATGGCATCACCGGCAAGGTACATAGCTGCCGTCAAAACTTTGCTATTTCCTGTCTTCTTAGTTGTCGCAAAATAAGCATTAAATTGATGCAACCAAGAATGAATAACTGTAGTATCCATCTTACCGTCATACTTACTGAAAGTCAGCTTCTCTGTGACTGGATGGTTGGAATCCGCATCGTGCCTTGCGCCACTCGATGAACTCCCACGATCTTTGGGTGGTTCGGTCTTCGAGGCTAGGACTTGGGTAAGCAACTCTTGAGTGCGTAGCTCTCGTCGAGCTTCACGCTCGGCCTCCAAGGCTGCGGCTCGTGCTGTCGCTTCCTCCTTTCGTAGTTCTTTTCTTTCTTTTCTTGCGTCGCGTTCGCGTTCTAAGGCAATGCGATTTTCTTCTTGTTGTGCGGCAAATCTTGCGTTTCTTTCGTTACGCTCGCGGTCCTTGGCTGCTTGGTCTGCGGCCATTCTTGCAATTCTGTCGTCGTGCTCACGGTCTTTGGCTGCTTGGTCTGCGGCCATTCTTGCAATTCTGTCGTCGCGCTCACGGTCCTGAGCAAGGCGATTTGCTTCTTGTCTATCCATCATGGCCATCATCTGCTTGACCATTTCCTCCATAGGGTTTGGTGCACTTGGTGGCGTAGATGGCGAAGGGGGAGGGTTGAAGAAATCATCTCCGGGTGGGGACGAGTCTTCGTCGCCTCTCTCATGCTCATCACCTGTATGTGAAGTATCCATTTCGCTTCGGGTGACGACCATGCACTATGATCTTGGGTTCTTAAGCTCGCGAGGAACTTGTTTTCTTGAAAGTTGAGGGTCTTGGTTCTTGGGTTCTTGGGTTCTTGAGGATCTTGAGGTTCTTGAGGTTTTCTTTCGCTTGCAAATCGCGTTGGAGAAGGATCTTCTCTTCACCCGAGTTCTACCCTTTTTTGCGGGCGCACCCCTTGGCGGCCTTGCGCTCACACCAAGGTTGCTTTTTCCCACCTCACGTCGATTGGCCGGCCGCTAAGTGCACGGTCCGCTCTCAATGAGTGAAAAGAGACACAAGGGGAGGCTGGACAAGCCCTTCTTTGTTGGGATTCTTGTCACTCTTCAACAAAACACGATTAGGAATCGCCACGCCCAAGCGAACTTGGGTTCATGCGATTGCAACAAGCAAAAAAAATTATTGTGGTTCTTGTGGTTCTTTCCTTGAGTAATGCAGAACACTTCCAAAGCTCTGATACCAATGTTAGGTGCAGCGGAATGAATGTTGTATTTTCTCAAGATTAGTGATCTTTATTGCTCAAGGTTCCTTTTAGTTCTTAGGGAAAGAAAGAGCTTTCCGTCTTATGGAGAATGCTATGATCACGAACAAAGTGAATGGGTATTGTGTGTGCAAGTGAATGAGACTGAGAGAAGGAGAGAGAAGAGATACGACACCCGAGAGGTTGTAAAACCGTCCTCCGAAGGCCCCACCCTCGTCAGCGAGAGTGGTCTACTTTGATTGCACAAAGGTGTACAATGCGTATGCAATGGACTGATGCAACTTTGGACTATGCCGATGACGACGACGGTGGTGACGACGACGACTTGATGGCTGAAATCTGAGATCTTCTAATCGCTGAATTTCGTGGACGGTTTCGGGGCTGAAATTCTCTGTTTTTGTCGAAGGTTTTATGCTGAATAAAAACGCTGAGGTGATGCACCTTATGGCTGTGTTTTGGGTCAATGTCCTAGGCTGAAAAACGCTGGATTAGCAGGGTTTTCCCATGCTGAAAATGGCAGCATCTGCAAGTCTTCAAGCGTTAGTGGGTGGCTGAAAACGCTGGAAAAGGCCAGGTTTTCCAAGGCTGAAAAAACGCTGCTAGCGTTAGTAGTTTGCTGAGTCAAAATCGCTATGGGCTGGGTCTGCTGCTGATGGTAAAAAACGCCAGGAAGAGAACTTGATGGCGACGGGTTGCCAAGGATGGGGTGAGGATGGCGATGGTAATCTACTGGGGGTGCTGAGTGGGGGGTTCTGCTGAGAAGTTGCCTGTTGAGCGGGAAGCTCCTACTGCCTCTTCTGCCAAAAAGTGCTAACTTGGGTTTGCTTATATATTAACTTAGCAAAATTGCCCTACCTACTTTTGTTGGAAAGTCACTTAAAAATAATAAGTGATAGGAAAATAGGCTAAATGCACTGGAAAATTCCCCTAACTGAATCTGATGGATTGTGATGGGAATTCTGATGATCATGCTGTGTGCAACCGGAGGATATGCATCTATACTCAGTGACTGGGCATGCACGGTCTACGAATAGACTCACAAAGTGCCAGATCACTACTAATCTAAACTGACGGGAACCCTGCTATGGTGTAGCTTGTCCACGGACACATAGGGTTGGGATGTGTCACGTGACATCACCGACAAATGTCTTCTTTGCGGGTAAACTCTGCAGCAGCATCTCCTTGCAAAAATTGATCCCCCTCTTTGAGTGAGGGCATGTGATGCTTTTATAGCTCCTGGCCACGGGCACGAATAGCTACTCGCGTAGAGATCGCGGCTGGTTTTTTTTTTCGCTGTTCTGTCAGAAAAAGAGAGAGAGAAAACGCTGGCTGATCTGTTGCCTTATTTATCAGATGGCTGTCCACTTATTAAGTGGGCGGCCGGCGATTTTAAAAATAGTCTGAATCTGCCCAAAACTCAATAAAACCTTATAAGTTAAAAACAATGCTTTCACAGCACTTCCCAGGCGTCCCTGGATGCAATCACACGCACAATTGCAATGTAGACATAGACTTCCTCGCGGGAAAGCATTTGCTTTCCCGAAAAGCAATCCCGCTTTCTCAGAAAGCATCTGTTTTTCCTCAAAGTTTCCTCTGAACCCATCTTCATTCAAGTACTTGCTTTTCCTTGTGCACAATTCCAACAGAGTTCGGAATTTCCTCTTGACTATGGATATCCCCTTTCCGATGCACCTGTCACCCACCTTGTGACGCATCAAGAATACCCATCACCTAGTTCTTTCCTACCGAACTTACGGTACAATCTCCTTCGCGATGCTCTATGTCACCCATCCTATGACGCATCAGAGATGTCCGTTCCCAGATGGTCGGATACTTCTTTCCGATGCTCCCTGTCACCCATCCGATGTGACGCATCAGAAGCACCAGTTTCTGGTGGCCCTACAGATATTCCCTTTCACAGTGCTCCCGTCATTACTTTGAATGACGCACTAGGAATACTCTGTACTCGGATGTCTCCAGTAAGAAAAACCCTCTCACTTAAAATTCCAATAATTCATTTAGAATTATTTTCCCTTGGTGTTCCAAACGAGAAACCCTCTCACTTATAAATCCAATAATTCATTTATAATTATTTTTCTGTCAGATAAAGCCAATTTAGCAACATCCCTCTCACTTATAAACAGTTGTCCTCAACTGTAGAGATCCAATTGAACTGCCCGGAGAGAAACCGGAAAAATTCAAAATTTTGCAGTTGAGTTGGTCCTTTCTCAAAAGAGAACTTAAAAATTAAATTAAACAAAAATTCAAGAATTCAATACTTACCTTACCAGCTTATGTCCTTCCTCTAGTACCTCGAGGATATCCTTCACCAATCATCAAACTTACGAGTCATGTAAGAACTCGTCATTCGTGTCTTTCTAAAAGATTGGAAGTTTCCTCGTTCAAGAATCTGTTAACTCACTTTCGCCTTCTCAACCTCGAGAAGAATAATCCTCCTAGAAATCAATCTAGGTATTTGTCCTTGCGCATAATCCTGCGCTATTAGTCCAGAGGGTATTAAACCTCTTGTGTCTTCCCACATAGGGAATGCCCAAGTCATAGAGCATTAATCTCGATGTCTTTCTTTCACAATTTGCGATCACCTTAAAGAAGGTTCTTGTTCCGGGGCGTCGCTCAACGCAGGTGGCACTTCCTTCCAATCTTTTTCCTCTGCGAGTTATTACCACCAACAGTGTTTTCCCGACGCCCATTAGCGTCTCTTACTTACAAAATCATAAAAAATGATTCACCTTGCGAGCATCAATGACGTCTTGCAAAATCTCAGGCAGATAGAATTCTAGCCATAGCATTTTCTGAACGTATGTTCAAACCCGGTTCACAATAGAGCGAACCCTCTTTGATTCTTACCATTTTGAAACGGTCGGCGAACTATATTCTTACAAACATAATAGTTCGAATTTATTCCAACAGCGCGTAAATGCTACTTGACCTGCTCATGGAGAAGCATATACCGCAACCAAAAGTTGCTACTGTAATGGTAAAAGCACATATCGTACTCAATGATCAACGACCATCAGAAAACCTCTTCTCCGTAGAGAAACGCAAATTCCTTCTACCGAACACATCTCAAATAGAGATTCTCGTGTCGGAATATCCTTGCGCGCAAAAAGGCGCTCAAGAGAGTATAACAAACTCGTCCAGTTCCTTGGCATAGGTCTGCATCTTCGTGTGTTATCCATGTACTCAAAGGTGTACATAAGTTTTAGTGAGCCTGGGAAATTACCTTCCCTTCGTAAGATCCTTAGAGCAAAGACGCTCAACCTAACAATCCCTTGGCTCAATCTTAGAGCAAAATCCGCTCATCAAATAAACTAGAATTTCAATGCTTGGATTCCTCGGCACAAGCCGTAGTCGTCACTTGTTCCTTCCCTCGTAAAGAGAGTGTTCATTCACTTGTGCGAAAAGCACTACCATGTCTTCCCTGACCGGGTAGGGGGTGTTGGTTCATAAGCTTAGTGAAAGCTTTTCTTGGTTGAAAGCTCGGAATGGTTTCTTCCTTTCTGCAGTCCTACCCGCAATAGCAGGTAATTTGTTGGTGAACTACCGGATACGAGATCAATAGTTGACCTTCCGGATGGTTGAGCAAACCAATTCATCTCAGAAAACAATGTTTCAAATTGATCCTACTCTCATAAATACTCGAGAGTGATTGTCCCGGTTAGACACATGCATATCTCGTGCATAAAAGCAATACGCATTTTATGAGTTCCTCAAAGATTTAACTTTGATCAAAGACCTGTCCTCTCACTTAAAGTTTTAGGGTCAAAAACTCAGGAGTTAGATTGAATTCCCTTACTCCAAACTTTCTCCGGAGAGCAATGTATCCTTTGAGGAGAGGTAACAAAAATTCGTTGTTTCTGTGTTCAATGGTTCTTCTCCCACTGCGGGGATTGTATTCTATGTACACTAAGGTGTACACTTTCAGCTTTTATTGCTGACTCCACCATCTGCTGCAAAGTATCTTGCAGATGCGTTTACAAAATTCGGGCAAAAGTCCTTCGTTAAATTTGTTCATCTTTCCTTCCTCAGAGAGGATCTCGCTCGTGTTCCTATTGGGCAAACCAATCCCAATCTTCTTGAATGCTTTCCTCAAAGCGTAGAGGGAAAAAAAATTTGTCGGAAAATTCAACCTTGAATTGAATCCAAGTCTTGTTGTAGCAATCCCCTTGAGGTATTTCGTCACATGCCTCACCTTCGACACTTCTCAGAAATTGCGGTCTGCAAAGGCAACTTCAAATTGTCGAATGAAAGCAGTAGTTTTCAGGACATCTTCCCTTTTGTCAAAAGTATCAAACTTGACTGGAGTGTTCCTAGCTCTAGAGACCTTCGTATCCTCCCCGAGATGACGGGATTTCTTGGCTATGGTTCTGGATTGATGTTCATGGATATCTTCTGGGTTCTGAACGATCTTGAGAAATCCGCTCCTTGGATTCTCTAGGTTCTTGAGCATCATGCTCTTGTCGCCTTCTCAAAGAATCCCAAGTCTTGTGTCGACTTCTTGCAGAGAGAAAAAGAAATTTCCAACTCTGCGAGCTTTTTCCTGCAGGACTTAGGGTTCTGTCTGCTTACATCTCTCTTGGGTTGTCATGGCTTCTTCCTGTATCTTCCCAGAGTTGTCCTCCTTTACAGAGAAAGAGAGGAGACCATGTCTGATACCACTGTCACAAACGGGAGCGCATAGCAATATAAAATATACTCGGATAAATAGAATTTATCACTTAATATTGAAGCCATAGGATATATATATATATATATATATATATATATATATATATATATATATATATATATATATATATATATATATATATATATATATATATATATATATATATATATATATATATATATATATATAGAGAGAGAGAGAGAGAGAGAGAGAGAGAGAGAGAGAGAGTGAGAAGATCGACACAGAAGACCCCCCCCCCCCCCCCCCCCCCCCCCGTAATAGTATCTTTATTACTGAGGAGAAGTCTATACAAGCACTTGAACCGAACGTATTACCACGTTCGTTCAGAATAAGACTTTATGGTTCCCGGAAGCCTCGGCTTCTGATTCCTAGGGCAAAACCCTATTCCAAGGAACTTCCGTTCCTTATTCCAAATCCTTGAGAACCAAGGTCCTCGCCTCTGGATCTCACCTTCCAGACTCAGGGCATGACATCCCTGCAACTCTTTTTTCCAACTCTATTTCCAGAGTCCTCTTCTCGCAGAACAACTCTGCTTTCTCGGACACGAAGTCCTTACTTGGGAATCGCAACTTCCGGATCACAACTCAAGAGACTACCTCTCTCCGATCCGTGGATCTACTTCCCAAACTTGGGTACGAAACCCTTGGGCTGATCTGGCTCTAGTTCAGAGAGGCTCATGCCTTCCTTTGCTCCTACTCCCTCACGAAGAGGAAGTACACCTGCAATCAAGTACTTAGAGATCATAACATGAAAATCGTTACCTTCAAAGTCTCGACGCTCGAAACGCAACTCGGTTCTCGAAAAGCAATTCCCCGGAAGAGATCTATCTCTACATAGAAAATCCTCTCTTCCAATCCTACACACAAAAGAGGTGTGTTCTTGGGTTCCTTCTCGTAAATCAGCCCCGTCTACTATGTTTATGGGCTGAAAACAAAGAAAAACAGCAGCTTGTCGCGATGGAAACACCCTCCGTAGGCACTTCTTCGCGAGGGAACTCGCGCACTTGGTCTTGGCGACATCGGGTACACTTGGGACAGTCATGGGCATCACCAGCAAATGTGTTCTTTACGGGTGAACTCTGCAGCAGCATCTTCTTCTTGCGAAAACTGATCCTCCTCTCTGAGTGAGGGCATGTGATGCTTTTATAGCTCCTAGCCACGGGCACGAATAGCTACTCGCGTAGAGATCGCGGCCGTTTTTTTTTTTCATTTTTTTTTTCGCTGGTCTACTTGAAAAAGAGAGAGAAAACGCTGGCTGATCTGTTGCCTTATTTATGAGATGGCTGCCCACTTATTAAGTGGGCGGCCAGCGATTTTAAAAATAGTCTGAATCTGCCCAAAAACTCAATAAAACCTTATAAGTTAAAAACAATGCTTTCACAGCACTTCCCAGGCGTCCCTGGATGCAATCACACTTACAGTTGCAATGCAGACATAGACTTCCTCGCAGGAAAGTATCTGCTTTCCCGAAAAGCAATCCCGCTTTCTCAAAAAGCATCTGTTTTTCCTCAAAGTTTCCTTTGAACCCATCTTCATTCAAGTGCTTGCTTTTCCTTGTGCACAATTCCAACAGAGTTCGGAATTTCCTCTTGACTATGGATATCCCCTTTCCGATGCACCCGTCACCCACCTTGTGACGCATCAAGAATACCCATCACCTAGTCCTTTCCTACCGAACTTACGGTACAATCTCCTTCGCGATGCTCTATGTCACCCATCCTATGAGAACTACTCTTATGAAGATTTGGAGCTAAGAGAGTCTCATAGTACTCAACTTCAAGTACTGTTAGGCAAATTTCTGAAGTCCAAATGTCCTAGTCTGAAAAATCCCTTGGTTGGAAAGAAAGATTTTTTGATAACTATCTTTACCTCCCCTGACTTAGATAAGATTGGATTAAGCTCTATTTTGAGATCTCAAGAAGCTTTGGATGCTCTCCCTCCTTGTGTGAGAAAGGTATGGAACCATCCTGTCGTAGCTTTCAAATATGTGAAAACTTTAGGACAAAAAGCTTTCAACTATAGTGACATAGGACGTAATCTTAAAAAGCAAGAGAGGCTTGCAATCTCAAGTATTGATTGCCCTTGTAGTAAAACTGCCTTTTCTTCTTACGTAAATGGAGCTTTGGGTCATGTAGTTACTGCCGATTGTTCTATCCTTCCTTCGGATTCCTTGAAAGACGTTTTCTCAAGAGGTACTAAATATAGGCTTCCTTCCTCAAACGACTCTTGCCTTCTCAAAGCCATAGAAAAAGGAATTTCTAGTTTCGTAGTAAAGTTTGAAGAGTCTTTAGGAGTTCACAAGGTATTTTTACCCATTGGAAGTCTCTAATCTTCAAGAAAGCTTCTTTGAAATTAGCATCTTGCTCTCGGAACGTTTCTTCAGGAAGGAACAACTTATCTTCTTCTGATCGTGATGCTCTTAGGAAATTTCATCGTGATTTTGTAATCTCTTATGTAGATAAGTGCTCTAATAACTTTGTTGTTACGTGCAAAAAGTTCTATTTAGAATGCTTGTTAGGTGAAGTAAACTCTCAGACTTACAGTGATTGTGATCTTTCAATGCAAGAGGTTATCTTGAAACATCAAGACTTTTGTAAGTCTTTTGGTTTCAAGTGCCAGCCTAAATTACCTTTTTTATATACCGTTTGGAAGTTCCACAAGAACCCTATAAAGCCTAGATTTATAGCTGCTTCTTGTAACACCTCTTTGACCGAGGTTTCAAAATGGCTTAGTTATTGTTTCAAAGTCATTTTACCTAGCGTAAATGAATTGTGGAATAATATGCTTAAGGAAGCAGACGTACCTACCGATTCAAGTTGGATTTTAAATGATTCAATAGGTGTAATTCCTGTTTTAAAGTTTTTGAACTCTTCAAGAAGCCTCAAGGAGAAATCTTCTCCTTTATGTCTCCAAACTTTTGACTTTACAACGCTATACACGAAGCTAAATTTGGAGGACCTTAAATTTAGAGTCAAGTCTCTTATTTCAAAAGTTTTTGCGTACAAGCTTGAGAAGGATAGGTACAAGGCATTGCTAGTAGAAAAGTCAGCCTTGAACTTTGACTTCTTATGGCTGAAAAATAAGAATGTAGATGTAGACAAAGAAAGAAAGAGATTCACCAAGATTGTAGATGACATTGACATCATATCTTGGTTAGATTTTCTTTTGGACAATTTATATATAACCATCGGCGACTCTCTTTTCAAGCAAACAATTGGTATCCCTATGGGTACCAATTGTGCTGTTTTTCTTGCTAATTTCTATCTTTTTACTTATGAGTTTGATTTTATGGAGCGTCTTGTCCTTGCTAACACTTGCCCAATATTTTTGCACAAGTTATGCAATGTAAGACGCTTTGTAGATGATCTTTTTGTCTCTGACGTTCCTTCTTTTCAAGATTTTATGTACTTGAATTCGAGTTCTGTAGGCGGAGGAATTTATCCCAAGGAGTTTTGTGAACTTAACTGTACCACAAATAGTGATTGTTGTGCCTTTTTAGACCTTAAGATTTTTCAGACTCCCTTGGGATTAGAAGTAGGTATCTATGATAAGCGCCTTGAACTAGAATATGCCAATCTAAAAATCATCCGCATGCCTCACATTTCTTCGAACATTTCTCTTTTAGCTAAGTACGGTGTCATTTGCTCTCAACTATTTAGATTTTCTCGTCTTTGTTCTAGTAAATCTACTTTTGTTGTTCAATCTTGCCATCTTATTTCTTTACTAGTTGAAAAAGGATACTCATTCAAAAGAATCATGAAAAAAGTTCGTTCATTTTTGCATCGTAGTAAGTTTATTTTTAGTGTTTCTTCCTTTGGAATGTTCAAGATAATCAGTAGTAAATTCAATAGAAGTGGGGAGCTAAAAAGCCCACTTATTGTTTGACTTAATAACACCTTATGTTGTTGTTTTGATCTTTAGCACTTCTAGTATTTTCACTATAGCTTGACAATTGCTAGCCTTTATCATGGCTGAGTATGCCCATCACCTCCGGAGGGTGATAGAAACTCAGCTCGTTGGTTTTGTAGAGTACGTTCAAAGCATGAATGACCTCTATATAAACCTGCACCTACTCTTGGGCACTGACGACGTGAGTAGGGATGTCATAGCTGTTGTCCAAGCTATGCATGATAAAGGTGATAATCTTATTCTTCCTGTTTGGACAAGCAGTGAAGTTGAGATCACATATTGTCAAGTTTGGTTCTTTGCTCTTCGTAGGTTTGTAGTCGTATTCATTTTTCGATTTCATATTTAGCTTACCTGAGGACTTAAGAATGTGTTCCGTTATAAGTTGTTGTGTGAAGTTTGATTTCTAGGATTAAGTTTTTAAGATGTCTTATCCTTTTTTTTTGCTTAAAGTTGAGTACTTGTTTTAAGCTAAGTAAGTTGCGTCAACTTATTTTACACATGCCTTTTCTAAAAACATTTTTAAGTTAATAATGTTTTGTTTTATCTAGTTTTGTTTCGAAGCAAACAAAGTGATTTAGTTTGTTTGTTTGTTTGTTTTTGTTTTTCTCTTCTTTTTGTGTGTCCCTCGCTTTTATAGTTTTATGAGTGCTTTATTCCCTCTTATAATTCGTGAGTTCAGACTATTTTGAACTTATGTATATATATAGAGTATGCAGTTGAGTCTCATCGAGACGAGAAACATCTGTCTGCATAATGTTCTGGATAGTGACCAAAGCACGTTGCACTTTTTTTTTTTTTTGCCTGGCTACATATTTTCCCACATGTTGTATACATTCTTGCATGCCATAGCAAAAACAATTCCAGGCGCATAACGCATCCACTTCCCCTTGACGTATTTCATCAATAAGAGAATTTACATCAGAAACAAATATGGGATGGTCAAGCAATGTGTTGTTAACCATAAGTGGCCACATGAATCCAGCATCGGATGTATCCATTTGTTCACAATCAGCCAATGTGAGCAAAACAGGGAAGTGATCAGAAAGGGACATCTGTATATCCACTCTAACTTGTGCTGTAGAGGGCAGCCAATCTTGCAGTATGAAGTAGAATCGATCGAGTCGCAACCAGGAGGATAAGTGGGCCTGAGAGTGAAATGTGAAGGGTTGAGGTGTGTGGCCAGTAGCTGTCCACAAATCGGACAAAAGGTAAAGGGAGTGCATGTCCTCCCAAGAATCCCGCTCAGCCTGAGAGAGAATAGTAGCAGGAGAAGTAGTGTCCTCGGAGTGACATACCATATTGAAATCCCCTCCTAAGAGGCCTTGGGAGAGCTCGCAATGTTTCAGCCATTGCCATAGCTGGGTACGAGAACCTGCATTGTTGTCTGCATATACATTGACCAAGGTCAAAGGCCCCCAAGGGGATGTGATCGAGAATATAGAGCAACGACCAGTGGGGTGGTCTAATAGCCAGATGGGTTGCAAAGAGCTTTTGAATACATGTCAGTACACCTGAGTAGGAGGAGGAACGACCTCCGTAGAAACATTGATACCCTCTGTAATGCAGGGTTTGGCCAGCTCGATGATGAAGTTTATGCTCTTGTACGAAGCATACATCTAAATCCATAGAAAGAAGCCAGCGGTTGAAAGTGTAGATTTTGGAGGGATCATTTAACCCTTTCACATTGTATGTGGCTAATTTCATTGAGAGCTTTGAACAGTTTGTGTGTCTCCTTCGCTATCAGTGTCCACCATATTGACTTCGAGTTGAGTCGCAGATCTATCTTGGGAGCCTTGTTGTTTTTTGGCTGACTCGTGCTGAACCAAAATGGCTGCTAAAGTCTCTGGGGATGGCATGTCCTCCATGAGGGCATTATAAAAGTTCATGGATGTATAACCTGATGAAAAACCTCTACTTTTGAAGGTTTACCTAGATGGAGTAAAGCCTTCATTATCTGTTGCTACCCGTTTTCCCTTGTCCGGAATGCCTCTAGGTTTAGCTGATGTCGAGGGTACTGAGGAGTTGGAACCTGGGGTTTTGAACAGGGTTGTTTTCCCCTTGAAATTGACTGATTTGTTGCTAGGATTGGTGGGTTTAGCTGCCCCTGGTGCACTTGCATAGGCGGGGGTGATAGGGGTATTGGGTTCAGAGTATGGAGAAGCATTTCTCTCTGTCTGAGGAGTTTTCCCAAAGATTTTCTCCCGAGGAACCATCGTTTTGCTTCCAAGGTAAAGAGGGGATGAGATCCACTGTAGGAGAGAGCATTGTGGGGCAGTTCTTGGAAAAGTGGCCCAACTGACCGCAATGAAAGCAAGAGCCTGCAAGACTACCCCACTTCAAATAAATGACCAACTTTCCGACTGTCTCGAGATCGATTTCGAGGGTCTCGGGAAACTTGTGGTTGGTTTGCCAAAGGATGCAGGCTTTATTGCGGTTCGGGCAGTGAATTGTGCGGGAGAACAAGACTTTCCCCAATGATTCAGCCAACTCCCCTAAACAAGGCCACAGGAAGGTGGGAAGATCAACGAATTCAACCCAAACTGGGCATTTGGTCAGAAGCTCGTCTTTAATCTGCTTAATGGGCTGCCAAGGTATAATGTGCACTATCTGGCCACAAAGCACAATGGTGGACGCAGATCAACGAATTCAACCCAAACTGGGCATTTGGTCAGAAGCTCGTCTTTAATCTGCTTAATGGGCTGCCAAGGTATAATGTGCACTATCTGGCCACAAAGCACAATGGTGGACGCAGACAGAAAGGCTAACTGATCCTCTTTTCTGTAAAACAATATCTCGAACAATCCTGTACCCGAGTAAATATTTTGTCCACAGCAGCCCTCTTGAAGCCAACGTCGATATTGTATCCAATATCTTGCATTGTAGGTAACTTCCCTGTGAAGAAGAGAACCACAGCCCTGTCTTTGAATATGGACAGGTGCGGCCAGACTATTGTTGGCTTCAAGGTAACCTTATGCTCACCTTTAATGTTGGCGTCAAGAGTTAGCACATCGCGTAAAACGCTGGCCATGAGTGTCGGGTCGTATTCGACAAAGGAAGTACCTAAGACAGCATGGTTGGCGGCATGGCGAGGGTCCAGCTGGAAAGCGGGCGGGAGGGGGGGAGCCATGGCCAGAAAACGTGCGCTAGGAGTAGTTGGGGCACTCGTCGAAGCAGGCGAAGGTCATGGCTCTGCTGCGCGACTCATTTTCTCTCTCTCTCTCTCGCTCTCTCTCTCTCTCTCTCTCTCTCTCTCTCTCTCTCTCTCTCTCTCTCTCTCTCTCTCACGCTTCTGCACACGCGCACCCTCACAGGAACGAGGTCCCACCTCATACCAGCCTTGTAGGTGAGCAACAAAGTGAGGTGCACTGCCGAGTACAGGTACATTTACCTCAAGTACGGACGGGCACAGCCACAAAACAGCCCTCACTCCCTAATCTGCTCCTGGGAGATACCGGAGCTACCACCGGACATGAAATTGAACTCCCTCTCTCAGCCATAGTAACAGGGAATGGCCGTTTTCAGGTCTTCTTTCCCCGTTCCCATTCCAAGTTCGCGTTCCGAATCCCCGTTCCGTGTTTCAAACGTGACTACCCGTAACAGGGAATGGCATTTTGTTCTACGTTCCCATTCCGCGTTCCCGTTCCGTTTTCGCGTTCCTGGTAACTAGGCTCTCAGCTCCTGGACAGGAAACGGGTCCAAGGGAGCTGGCATGAGAGGATAATGTTGCCTATGGAAGAGGTTTGGTGAAGATGTCAGCAGCGTTATCCCAGGGCGGAATGTACTGTAGTTGGATAGAGTCATCCTTGGTCTTCTCACGAACTGTATCTCTATATGCTTGGTCTAGGCATGGAACACCGAGTTCCTCGCAAAGGCTATACAACTCTGGTTGTCTGAGTATATAATGGTCATCTACTGCGGAAAGCCCATCTCCAAAAGTAGCCTCCGAATCCGCATTGACCACATGTAGCACTGCCTCTGTGAAAGCCTTCAAGTGCTTGCTCATTTCTTGTGCACAATTCTAACTTGGTACGGAATCCCCCTTGACTACGTAATATTCCCTTTCTGATGCTCCCGTCACCCACCCTGTGAGGCATTAAGAATACCCATCACCTAGTCCTTTCTCATCGAACTTGCGGTACAATCTCCTTTGTGAGCATCAGAGATGTCTGTTCCGGATGGTCAAATACTTCCTCTCGATGCTCACTGTCACCCATCCGATGTGACGCATCATATGTACCCGTTCTTAATGGCCCTATAGATATTCCCGTTAGCAATGCTCTCGTCATTTCTCTAAATGACACACTAGAAATATCTGTACTCGTGTGTTTCAAGCTAGAAAAACCCTCACTTATATTTCGAATAATTTATTTACAATTACTTTTTTGCTTGAGAATCTAGACTTGGTGATCAACCCGCTTTGAGTGGATGAACATGATGGTAGATCCCCCTTGGGTAGAGGAAATAATTTTATTCATAGCACATGCTTGAGCAGCGGGAACTGGTGGTAAACTTGCTATGAGGGGATGAATTCATGTTTTCATGAATGCATCTGCAAGGTGTGCTTTGTGGCATTGGCACTCACATTTGCATGGCATTGTGTTGGATATATGAAGCATAATTTTTTGGAAATTTTATTCTAGTGCATCAAAAAGTTTCTGATTGGATGATGTAGAAGGATAGTCTTAGTGCATCAAGAGTTCTAACGTGAGTGAGATAAAGTGGATAAACTAGTGCATCAACAATTCTGAAAGGGTGAGATGACTAGATAGATCATCACTTTGGAATATCTAGAGTTCTGAAAAGGATGAGATGACTACAAAGATCACTATTCTGGAATATCCCAACAGTTTTGAAATGGATGAGACGTCTAGATAGAATCTGATTGTGGTGTGTGGATGCATGTTGAAGAATGTGTTGTCCCAATAGGGGCATGCTTGCATGAAGTCAATGTCTGCTCAAGAATTGGATTTCTCTTTATAGGTGTAATTGAAGGCAATTACTTTTCTCTGAAGGAAGGGGTGTATGTCACATGTCACAAATTGCTGACATGTCAAGCCACTGAAGAACAGAGCCGACATGTCGTGCCGCCACCAACCCAAAGATTTCAAGGATGGCGGCACGACAATCAAATTTTTCACTTTTTTCCGGGGAAAAAGATTGGAAGAAAGCATCGCAGTTCCTACAACAATTTGACAAAATCTATGCTTTGGAGAACTATACAGAAGAATCCAAGATTTCTCAAGCAGCGGGATTTCTTAAAGATAATGCTATGCAATGGTGGAGCTTAATCGCGACACAACCGCATACTCCAAGGATATGGCAAGCTTTCAAAAAAAAATTTGCACGTAGTTACATGACTTCTATGTTCTAAGTCCAGATTAGGTCAGAATGGGGCAACTTGAAAATGCTTGCCACAGAGACCATGGAGGACTATAACCAAAGGTTTCTCGACGTCTACCTTCTGATGTCCTCTAAGTTCATTCCCTTGGAGGACCAATGCGAGCGCTACACCATTGGATTACCATCACCATTACTGGAATATTGTTTGTCCAAGCAAGTTTCAACCATGCAAGAGCTTATGGAAAAAATGATGAAAGGAAAGTTGGAGTTTACCACGGAAGCAACTCCGACCACTAACCAGAATTCTCGGTAACAACGAACAAATTCTCGAGAATCCCATGGAAACCAGCCTCAACGGCCTCGTCTACAGTCTGACACACCGTCAACGAGACGCCTTGTTACAAGAAGGCCGATGCTTCAAATGTTTCCAAACAGGGCATACGTTCAATACATGTCGTGAGGGAGCCTCGACGTCCTCAGAGCAACCTTCTACTCCCACGTCAGACAGATCCCTGGGGCCACCTCCGGCTAAGAGGGCTAGAATTGCTATTCCGGTATTTATGGTATACACCTCGAGAGTTCTAATGAATTATGCAGAGCTTATGGAAAAGCCAACGGCTTGAAAGCCTTGATCTTCTTTGATCTCGGAGCTATGGAGAACTTCATCCATCCAGAATTCTTGAAGCAAATGCATTTTGATTATGATGCAGAGGGTGGAGAAATTGAAGCTGAGCTAGCCATGGGGAAAACTCAGAAAGTGGTACCGCTCATTGGTGCTCTTCCAGTAACTATCCAAGATTATCATGCAAAGGCCGATTTCCACATTATGAAGTTGTGCAACTGCGATGTTCTCTTGGGCATGCCCTGACACGACAAGAATGATGCGAATCTCCAGGTTTGGAACCGAACCATCACCGTGATACAGAAGAGTAAGCCAGTCATCCTCAAAGTTCGGTTGTCCGAACAAAACCCTCAATGAACTCTGTAGTTGTTTTATAGTTAGATACTTTTGAACATTGTTTGAGAAAATATTGTTTGAAATTTGTTTAAAATGGATGTCTTGGTACCGATTTGAACTATTTGACTCTGGTTTTAATACTGGTTTCATTGATTGGTGATTTTACTCCCGGGTGGAGAAGTGAAAAATACTGTTTTGGTATTGTTTGAACCGCAGAACGACACAGGCCGATGTCTGGGGAGCGTTTTGTTGTACGTTTGAAAACCTAGGAACGACGCAGGCCGATGTCTAGGGAGCGTTCCATTGTATGTTAGAAAACCTCCAAACGACGCAGATCGATGTCTGGGGAGCGTTCCATCATTTGCTAGAAAACCTCCAAACGGCGCAAACCGATGTCTGGGGAGCGTTTGGTTGTATGCTTGAACCTCCAAGCAACGTAGACTGCGGTGTGGGGAGCGTTTGGTTGTACAGTCCTCTGAGCTCATGGCTCGGACCTTTTTATGTTATTTGCGGGGACAGTGATGAGGTAGTCGTTGAGTAGCTTCATACCGCGACCATTTGTCTCGGGGGAGTGCTCAACGGTGCTGTTTGTTGTGTCTTGTAACATGCATATGTGAGCATTTACGTTGCATTGTGATGTGCTAACTACTGAATATTCCTAACTAGATGAGATTGGCTAGGTATGTAATTTTAGTGCATCAAGACACCCGTGGAAGATCAATGCGGTCTGGGTGTGATGGCTAATTTTACTACGTCGGAATATCAAGAGTTCCGATCAAGACGAAAGGAGAAGCCAACTCCTTGATCAAAAGAGCCGAGAGGAGAAGCCAACTCCTTAACAAAAAGAGCAAACTGATTGTCCCTCAGATTGTCCCTCGGAAATTTTCAAGCTAACTTGTTGTTTTGCAGATATGTTGTAATCGCGGACGATTACTTTCTTTCAAGAAGGGGGGATGTCACAAATTGCTGACGTGTCAAGCCACTGAAGAACGGAGCCGACTTGTAGATCCCGGTCGAGGGGCGTAAACCCTAAGTGAAGATGCAGAAGCAGCAGATTTCAGCAATTCACGCTGGCTTGCTGATGTGGCAGATTGTACGGATTTCGCGTTGGCATGTTGATGTGGCAACCTATACGGATTTCCACAATTTGCGTTGCTGACGTGGTAGTTGTATGGATTTCCGTAAATCACGTTGGCAGCTTTCGAACATTTGCTTTTGGACCAGATGCTTTTGAGTTTGAAGGCTTTTCATGTAAACTGCTTTTAATGGCCAAGGGCCTTTAAATATGAGGCTAGGGCTCATTCTCTGGCACGCTTCACTGAGAGCGTGGAGTACCGGCTTGTACTGTGTTGATGCAATATAAAGAAATACAGAAAGGGGCGCCAAGGTTTGGGGCCAATACTTTCTGGGGTGGAATTCCGCCACTTCGTGTCGCGTGTGCTCTCTCTCTTTCAGTTTCGTTGTTATTGAAGTGCTAAAAGTCTGTTCAGTCTGTTCTTTTCTATTGGGACGTGGTGCCCGTCTTGTGACATCACAACTCGGTTACAGTGGCTTTCCGGAGCTTAGTCGGAGGTGGGCCCAAACTAGAGCTTAGCAACGCGGGAGTTGCGGCAGAAAATCAGTGGGATTCGTGGTGCGTTTTCCGGCGCTGACGTGGCCTCCGCATGGACAGGTGACGATGTGACCGCATGGACTAGGAGCTTTTGGGCGCTAGTTTTAAAGCACTTGACTCTTTGGATTGCTTGCTTTTGATAACAGTTGATTTTGGGACTTTTCAGCCGTGTAAAAGCAAGAGGCTAAGTGCCTATAAAAGTGAGGCCTGGTGCGAGTTCTAGGCATCCTAGTTGGAGCTAGATTCGCACCAGCAGCTGTATCTATGAAGGTCAATAAATAAAGAAATACCCCAAGGGTTACCTAGTTGAGGGGCCAGTGTATCTGGGACTGCACCTTTGTCACTTCGTGTCTGGTCTCAAGTGTGAAGCTCTCTTTCGGTTCAAGTGTTCAGAGTGCCAAAGTCTGTTCCAATTGTTATTCTTCGTCGGCATGTGGTGCCCTGGCCCCTTATGGTTACAACCTGCCTCTTCTGCTTCTTCCTCAACGTCCTCTACTACTTCAACTTCCACTTCCTTGTACCTTCTTTTTGATGGCTGGGAGGTGCTGCTTTCATGGTGATTTGCTACAGTACTGGATCGGACTCAGAAAAGTCGACTCATGCTCTGATATCATTGAGACTGACTGGCCACTTGAACAGGCGGTGAGAGCTGCAGCCATGTCAGATCTAACTGAAAACAATATATAGACTTTACTTGAAATAACGCTGGAGTCAAGACAGTGTAGGGTGGAGTTCCCTTCTTAGACGCACTGCCGGCCTTTACTTCATAGGCACTTCATAAGCCCAGGGGGCCCCAATAGCATCCAAAGCAATCTGCTATTTACAACATGGCCTCGGCCAATAAACATTGCATGGAACTGCAAATAAGCTTGCTTAACGAATTGCCATATCAGCAGGCCATCAGGTTGCCACATCATCTAGTCATGTCACCTGTCAGTACAGATTGCCACGTCAGCAGTCCCGAGATCTCTCGCTCTCTACTCAAGGGAGAGGCTCTCTGTGAGAGAGAGAGAGAATTTTTACCCTGAATTTGCTCACCAGCTTATTTATTATTTTAAACACAAATCTTTTTCTACAACAACTGCCAACAACCAGGGAACATAATGGCATGCCTTGCTTTTTAAAATTTAGTAATTTGCTCTGTTTGCATTCGATGAAGAGAACATCATTGCTGTAAATATGGTCTGTGGTCGTCTTTCATTGACCTTGTGTTGATTTTTTGTCAAGGTAAGGGACATTACTACCAATGCTAATTGGAAGGGGGCATACCAGTATGAGATTCCAGTTTTAGCACGGGTTAATGAAGATGACTCAGAGGTTTGTAATCGTTAACATTTGTTCTTGCATGTGCACTTGAATGTCTCTGATATCAAACTGTCTTCCTTTCACAGTATGTCTGATTTTTATTTTTATTTTTACTTGAATTGATTTAGACGGTGCTTCCACGGCTTTCTCCTCGACTTAGCATTGAGCTGGTCCAGAAGAAGCTTTCTGCAGCACTAAGCTAGTTGGTGAGTATCATTTTGCAAGGCCAGATACACGGCCCCAGGAACAAGGTGCAGCTTGATGTCTACTTCTGCAACACCCAACAGTTATCCTTGGAAGGGCAATATAAAGGTCATCCTGTGCAGGATAGTTCAAAGGCAACATCTGTTTGGATTTGAAAAGCTAGAGAAGAAGGGTATCTTTGAACACCATTACCAAAAGCTATCTTTGCGTTGAATGTTATTGCTCTTGTAGTAATGCTTGGTTGCGCACATAGAGAGAGAAATGAAATGAAATGAAATGTTATATTAACGTCTTCAAAAGGCCAAAATGACCTATGAGACCAATCAGTTACAAAATAGTGAATCTAATACCATGTCTGGGTACAAAAGAACTAGAAAAGAACTAGAAGTGGAACAAAATACTACTACTACAATCTAAAACTACATGGGTGTAGCAGCTGATACAATAGGTACCCGGTAAACTGGATGTAACAGTGTGTGAAACAAAGATGGAAGAAAAGGTGAGGATCCATCCTCATCTGCACTCTGGATGTCGAGAGAGTATGGCTCGAATCTTCTGTTGTAGTCTCCGTCGATGCTGTGTAGCTCCTCTCCTCAGTCGCGGTCGTCTGTATCTCTGTAGCTCCAATGCTCGGTCGATGAGAGTGCTAGTAGTGGTCGAATGAGTGTGGGACGAGCTCTGCAGTGGTGGCTGCTCCTCTGGCTGTCCCATATCTAGTGAAAAGAAATCTGTAATGTGTCTCTGGGACTGCCTCTCTCTAGCTCTCCCCAGTAAAGTGTCTCTATACCTGTGTAACTCAAGTAGATATAGTCCAAGACATCTCTGATCCTCATAACTCATGACCCTAGATAGAGGACCAAAACCCTCTCTGAATAAGCAGTGGAAACGCCCCCGTATCTCATAGAACACTGTGCAATGACATATGTAGTGCAACTCTGTCTCTGGCTCTCTCTGGCATAATCGGCATATCCTGCTGTCTGCTGGTATCCCTCTGAATCTACCAGTCTCAATCTCGAGCTGATGTGAGGATGTGCGTATCTGACCAATGGCACAACGCAAACCATGAGACATATGTGTGTCCATGTAGCTGGGTCGAATCACAAACCCATCTCCTGTGAGGTGGAGAAGATGCTCTCTATAGAAAGCCATCTTCGTGCTCAACTCCTGAGGCGGCTCTATCCATGTCCTCCTGGTGTCGAGCTGGATCAGGTCCTGACGAATGAGTCTAGTGATCTCCACCCGTGTAAGAGACAGCGAGGGTGCCTGAAGAGAATACTGGAAAGGGGGCAACCTGTCCATGGTGAAGAGAGAGAGAGTAGTGGGATGTAGTCAATTAAGTCACATGTTTGTATTCCATAGTTTTTCCATACATAAACCACATGGCACATGCAAAATGGTATGGAAGTGTGGAAAAAGTATGGTGCAGATCCCCGAGATATTATGTATGCGTCTAGTATATGGGACAATATAAACATGCTACTTGTGACAAATATTTAGTGTTTGCAGCACAAAACTTGACAGCCACTGCATCAAAAATTTTGCGCACACACATCACTCTGGCTATTGTCAAAGGTATATATAATGCTTTGGTTCATCTTGTAGATTAAGTATGGTAAATATGTAAGTATGTTTGGTTGTAGACATAATAGCATATGCATAATAACATGAGTAGGACAATCACTATGTTGTATCCCATTGCAACCCATCTTGCTCATGAATAGACTAAGTCAATCATGTGTGGATTGATTGGGTTTCGTAAGGTGCAGTAAAGAGTGCCTTGGAGACAGCATAGATTTAATATGAGTTGAGCCACTCTCCTCTAGGATCTGTCATCTCTCTATGTTTGAGCCTTGGTATCAAGTAGCTTGGTGCTTTCTATAACTTGCAAGTTGCTACAGAGGTTTTCAATATTCTAATTCACATCAGAATTAGTACATACACGAACAATTCCCTTGTATCCCAGTGCAACTATTCTTGCCCATGTTGTATGTAGCCTACTATTTGTTAAGCGATCGTTAGGGCTAACAATAGCTGTGAGCACTTACCCATTTATGTCGTCGTATGTACTTGTAGTCCTTTCTCTGATGTAAATAACAAGCCTCTCCCTTGTTTCAAGGACCCCACATGGTCCAACTTGTTCTTTACATGGGTCTTGGCATATTATTTCGTGCTCTTGCAATTGGTAAGCTTCTCTTCCTTTTGATGCTACAAGTTTTTCAAGTTGCTATCCAATGTAATTTGTTCTTTAATTGAGTGTGATTCAATATTTCTCATTACATATAACAGAATAATCTGTTGTCAAGAATACTAGATTGAGGAGTTTAGGCAATCTAATGTGAATGTTGATCAAGTAAGTAGGATCCTATCATATTATTGCTTGATGCCACCAAATATTGCAATCTCTTTGATTGGTGCGCGCAGCAATAAAATTGTACAAAACCAGTAGCGCATGATTTTTTATGTTGATAAGGAACTTAAATCTAACAAGCTTTGCGTTGGTATAATAGAAACAGATTTTATACGTAAGACTCACATTGTAAATTTCAAATAGGTAAGAAACATGTTGCAAAACGACACTAGAGCTAGCATAGGTCGAAACATATGTAGTCTCAAGCTCCACATTGAGTTCATATGTTTGCATACTTCACCTCATCCTCGTAGAGATATGGAGATCCCTAACATTCTTTTTATGAAGATCAATTGAGTCATCATGATTTTTAGTTTCTTTGGGTATGTCGTCTATAGATTTTATGAATAAATGGTTGCTTGAGTAGACCCGTTATACTCTCTCTCTCTCTCTCTCTCTCTCTCTCTCTCTCTCTCTCTATTCAATCGTGTCATGTGTGAGGTCTATCTGAGACTTGGAGACAGTCTACTATGGTGCCTATCTTAAGGCAGGTGATCCTATGGAGCCTGGAAACTATTACAATTGGACACACATTGGCACAATTGTATGCATCTATCCTTGAGCAACAGATGAGCAGAGAGTGAGGGCATACGAGCAGCGGGACATGCGGGTTTTAGGAGAGTCTTCTCCACTCTTGACCATATTATGACACTCAAAGCCATCATTGAGGAGGGTAGGGCACATGGGAGACGGATTTATGGTAGCTTTATGGATTTTCGCAAAGCATTTAACATGATGCCCAGAGCCAAATTGATGCGTAGACTACAAGACATGGGAGTGTCCATTGAGTTGATTTGGGGGATCATGGCTCTATGCAAATCGTGGTGGGACATGTATGCACTCCGGAGGGGATATCTGATTTAGTTCACTCCACTATTGGAGTGAAACAAGGCAATCCATTGTGTCCTACTCTATTTGGTATGTATATGTATATAGATGAGGTTTATTACATTGGCAGAGAGTGTGACATAGGTGCCCAACTGGTAGGGACATGCCATTGTTGTTATATGAAATTGTGTTGATCTCTAACTCACTAGAGGGTATGCAACAACATTTTGATGCATTACATAGTTTTGTGGAGGATAGTGGATTCTAAGAACCTTAGTAAAACCAAGGTTATGGTGTTTAACACAACACCGTAGCGGATCAGGAGATCAACACCTACATTCACTTGTAGGACGTTGTGGAGTACACAAATGCATACACTTTGAAAGGGTGGTGGTAATGCGTGTGCTAGTTTCCACCCAACCATGCTATCTTATAGCCTTTCCCTAGCTTACACACTGTCCGGCCGTGCCAGTGGCCTTGCCCGCAGGACCCATGTCCTTACATTTACCCCCCCCCCCCCCCCCCCCCCTTGGAGAATCGTTTTCGTCCTCGAAAACGAACGTAAGAAAAAGTTTCTTAAGTGCGGAGATATTCTCCCATGTAGAACCTTCTTCAAGTCTATCTAGCCATTTTACCAACACATATCGTCTGACATGGTGTCTGGTGCGAAGCTCATGAGAATCCAAAATCTTTTCGGACTCATGAGAAATGCTTGGCGGTTCGATAAGGTCAACTAACATGCGTGTGTCAATGACATTATCATTCTGTCCTCTCTGTTTTCGTAAACAACTAACATGAAAAACAGGATAAACTCGTGAGTGCTCTGGAAGAGCTAACTTATAGGCCACTTGACCTATACCTTTGAGAATGGTAAACGATCCACAATAGCGTGGTGAAAGTTTAGCAAATTTTCTCGTCTTCAGACTTTTTAAATGCTCTGAAACTTTTACAAAAACCTTGTCTTCTTAGTCGAAAGTAGCAAGACGATGATGCTCATCTACGTACTTCTTATATCGATCTTGAACTTGCTTAACATTATATCGAGCAACTCGAAGCATGTCAAAATGGTCTTGGAGAAAATCCTTCGCTTGTTGTATCTTCTCCTTAGCCAACCCCATCGTAACGGGTGATCTAGGTTGAAATCCATATAAAAGCATAAATGGACTAAACTCTGTAGTCACATGCTTTGAACTATTATAAGCAAAATCCAATATAGGTAAGTAGTCTTCCCAATTGGTTTGCTTCTTGCTAACGTATGCTCATAGTATATCCTCCAGCACTTGATTAACTCTTTCGGTTTGACCATCCATTTCTGGATGATCAGCCGTACTTAGATTAAGTTTAGTTTTCAACTTTTGAAACACAGCTCTCCAGAAGTAATTATCGAACTTTCGATCTCTGTCACTAATGATACTAGCGGGAAGACCAAAGAGTTTATATATATGCTCTACAAATAGCTTTGCTAATTCCAGTGTCTTAACCGTAGTTTTAGTGGGAATGACCAAAGAGTTTATATATATGCTCTACAAATAGTTGTGCTAATTCCGGTGTCTTAACCGTAGTTTTAGTGGGAATGAATCGACCCATCTTTGTGAAACGGTATACAATTACTCATATGGCATCATGGCCACGATTTGTAGTAGGTAGTCCTACTACAAAATCCATACAGATACTCTCCCACTTACCGTCTTACAAATACCTGGATGACCAGCATTGGATTACCTCTATGGATTTTGTAGTCCTACTACAAAATCCATAGAGATACTCTCCCACTTACCATCTTACGAATACTTGGATGACCAGCATTTGGACTATCGTGACACTCAAATAAGATTTGGCTCCTAGTGTCTGAGTCCTTTGACACACGTACTCTACCTTTGTGGAGTAAGTAGTCATTATCATTGAAAAAATTCTTCCACTACTTAAGCTCTTCCTGAGTAGGGGTGGAGCTTTGTGCGTTGGAGTTTTTATATGTGCGTGCAGAAACATATTGATATGGCTGTACAAAGACATGTGAGTGTGAGGGATCCTTTTTTTAAAATTACACTCCACACTTTAGCATATGATTATATGATTGATCTTGTGCACAGTTGCCACACAATGACTCCAAAAATTCACTTTTTATTTCCGTGAAAACAAGTGAATTAATTTGAGGCATCCGACTTAGTGCATTCGCTACTAGATTATATTGCCCCTTGCGATATCATAGCCTACAATTATAATCTTGAAGGATTTTTGCCCATCTATCTTTACGGTCCTTCGATCCGTTTGAGTAGTAAATCATTTGATACTCTCATAGTCAAAAACTACTTCAAACTTGGCACCATATAAATATTATCGTCACTTTCGTAAAGCGTAAATTATGGCGTAGAGCTCTCTCTCATAGACATAATAATTTTGTTGAGCTCTATCTAACTTTTTACTTTCAAAGGCTATAGGTCTTCTCTCCAAAAGAAGTACCGCGCCAATTGCTAAGTGGGTCAACGATTGCTAGGATGGGAGCATTGGCTAGCTACCTTGAGCTGTTCAAAATTGCGTTTTTGGGCTTCTTCCCAAGAAAAGGTCTTACCTTTTTCTTTAAGTTGATCCGTCATAGGAACAAAGATTTTGGCATAATCACGGATATATTGTCGATAAAATCCAACTATGTCTAAAAATATTTGAAGCTCCTTAATCGTGTTGGGATGTGGCCATCTAAGAATGGCAGCGACCTTGTCAGTATCCATTTTGATGGCAGAACAAGAGTGAGGTAATGTATCTTTGTTTTAAAGAAATGGCACTTGCTTTGCTTAGCATACAGCGCATGAGCTCGTAGCTGTTCGAACACTAATTGTAAGTGTTCTATGTGTTCATCTTCACTTTTACTATAAATGAGAATGTCATCAAGGAAAACCACAATAGATTTTCCAAGATAGGGACATAAGACACTATCCATGAGTGTCATAAATGTAGCTGGAGCATTGGTTAAACCAAAAAGGATAACCAAAATTTTAAAATGCCCGAACCGTGTCTTAAAGACAGTTTTGGAGATATCTTGCAAAAGGATACGCACCTGGTGGTATCTTGAACGAAGATCTATCTTTGTATAGTATCTTGCCCCATGGAGTTGATCAAACAACTCATCCACTCTTTGCAAAGGATACTTGTTCTTGATGGTTATGGCGTTTAATCCGCTATAATCTACGCACATGCGCATAGTACCATCTTTCTTTTTTACCAATAGAATTGGTGATGTCCAAGGCGAAGTGCTAGGTCTCATGAAACCACGGGCGAGGTAGTCAGCCAACTGACTCTCAACCTCCTTGGCTTCTTTAGCACTCATACAATAAGGTGGTTTATTCACCGGTTTAGTGCCTGGCAAGACATCTATGCCATGTTGTACATCACGTGTAGGGGGTAAATCCGGTGGTAAATCACTTGAGAACACATTACTATACTCCGTGAGTAAGTGATTCAGGTTTTGCCGTGCAAAAGAAAGTAAACT
Source organism: Adiantum capillus-veneris (assembly GCF_014529385.1). Lineage (NCBI taxonomy): Eukaryota > Viridiplantae > Streptophyta > Polypodiopsida > Polypodiales > Pteridaceae > Adiantum > Adiantum capillus-veneris. The sequence continues at coordinate 170,540,811 of NC_140933.1, forward strand.
AGAGTTATGCTTGGATGGAGAATCTTGTAATTCTTGTAATGTTTGTTTTACAACAGTTGCACGTTGCTCTATAGAATTAAAATTGAGAGCACTTTGCTTGTTAGATTTGTTAACACTTTGCTTATCATTAGAATTCATTGCACTTTGAATACCCTTACTAGAATTCACCACACTTTGCTCTTGAGAATTCACAAGACTTGGAGACAAGCAGTAACACAAAAAGACTTCATCTATTAAATCTGCTTTTTGCAAAATAAAAAACTCGTTGTACATATAAGAGGTGAAGATGGTATATTTTTCTCACCAAGCAAAAGTACATGTTTACCATTGGCCATAAAGGATAAGAAGTTGTGTTCATAACTAGTGTGCAATGTGTTTCTTAAACCATGCAGCCACTCCTGTCCTAAAACTGCATTAGCACGGTCCATGTTCATAACTTGAAAGTCAAGGGTCATCGTATGATCTTGAACAACCGTGTCCCATACTTCTTTATCATTGCCAGACATTTGTTCGACCACATACTTGTGAGAGAAGGGAGTCTGTGTAGGCTTCAATTTCTTGACTAGCTTATAGTTCAGGAAGTTATGAGTTGCACCATTATCCACTAAAATAGGAACACGTTGTTCGTTAATAGTGTCATGCATGCGAATCAAATCATGGGGGCCAAAGGTGGGTTGCCACATTGAAGCAGGCACACAACACTTCTGCTTTTCTTCCATATGAAGAACCTCTACAGCATAATATTTAGGAGATGAATCTAATGTGAGACATTGCGATCTCGTGATAGCTTAGGCTTCTTAGCCTCTTGTGGGCGTGGAGATGTAGATTGTCTCTTATTCCTCTTGGAACGTGTGGGACATCTACCTCGCCATTGGCTCTTAGCCACGCTGCTCTTAACAAAAGTATTCTTAGAGTAGGGAACATTTTCTTTCCTCTCTTGGTCATCATCATATATTTGGGCATGACTGATGGCTTCTTCCAAAGTTTTTGGATGTTGGGTCTTGACATGAAGACGATAGTCTTTGTCAAGATCCCTATTAAAACCCCGTACCTTTTGGAATTCATCTAGACCTTTTAGTTTAATATGATTTTTTGATACTTTGAAAGGTACTGTGTGAGAGATAGGCCAGACATGCGGCATGCATCCCATGCTAACTAATTCTTGTCTTCTTCATCTGAGTCCAAATACTCTTTGGAAAAAGAAGCTTGAACCGTAGCCCAAGAGGGAGGACGAGCATCTATTGGAAATGTCATCCACCACTTATAGGCCTTGCCTTTAAGAGATAGATTTGTTTCCACAGCCGTCTTTATATTCAGGGTGTGTCTCAATCTATGAATACCACTCCATTTGTGTAGGAACGTTGACCGCATCCTTGTTGCGATCAGGCTCTTCCCCAACTTGTGGCTCCTTGAGCCGTCTGTGAATTCATAAATTTCACAAGTAGCTCCGTAAGACTTGTAACATTTGCATTGAGTGCAGAGAAGTTGCGTTCAAGTATGCTTTGGCGATTTTTCAAAGTCTTGAAAGCAGCCATATCTACAAGGCTATGATCTCCTAGATCATCATCGTCATGCATATTAGTGTCAGCACCAATGGTGCCCTGATTTTGATCTACGTGCTCAAAATTAAAAGTGTGTGTAGATGGGATATCCTCACTAGCCATGGTAAACACACACTAATGTAAAGAGAGAAAAAAAAACGTCAACTTGTACCTTGTGAAATTGAAGTCTTGGTGTTTTGTATGCTCCGTGATTTGCGTTGCATGCAAACCTCGCCTTGCGAGAATTGTAACGCTTCACGTGTCATTCGTTGTAAGAACACCTTTGTTGATTCTTCACAAAAACTCGTCGTTTTTGTGAAGGCTTTTGTTCACTTTGAAGCTACCTCCTTCAGGAACAAAGAACTTTTGGAGGAAACTTGATTTCCTCTAAGAAGTGAAAAGGAAGGGTGAAACTACTTCCTTGAAGTTTGAAGCTTTCCCTTTCCTTTTAGTTTTCTTTTCAACACAAGTATGCTATTTTTCCTTGTTATACACAACAAGGGTCAATATCTTGATGGTAAAGTGTTGGTCTCTTATCCTCATGGATTGGGTTCAACCCTCCTTCATGCAAGAGTTGAGCGGGCCTTCCTACTCGCGCAGCCAACGGCGCCAACAGAAGCTTTCGGAGCCTCGGTGTCATAGAGTTGTTGGTCAAGTTTGCCTTGGTCATCCGCTGTGGGTGGGGCGGTCGCAGACGGCTGTCGTTGTTTCTCTACGCGCGCTGTGCACGAGAAACTATGTCTGTCTTCTTTTTGTTGCACAACGGAGATGTCATGTCTACAGAACGTGGGAGAGAAGTAGCGCGTCGCATGCACATGCACCCCACTTTTTCCCTTCCCAAAAATAGCTCGGATACCAGTGAATGGGCGGTGGTAATGCATGTGCTAGTCTCCACCCAATCGTGCTATCTTATAGCCTGTCCCTAGCGCACACACTGTCCGACCCCGTGTCGATGGCCTTGCCCGTAGGACCCATGTCCTTACACATTTATCTTGGCGTAGTCTTCATTGGCCAAATTTTTCTTTGAAGAGAGCTGCAGAGACGAGGCTAACCAGAGCGTATGCGGCCTTGGGAGGATCGAGAGAATGTGTTTGCAGGTTCTATTTTATAAGTATTTATGGCGGATAATGAAAAGAGTCGTTCATAATTAAATGATTATAAATAACTCGAGAAAGATAACCAAATACAAATACAAAATAAATACTTGATTCATACTTGAACTTTGTACAAAAGTGCTTTTATATAGAGCTACATAGGCCACACAATAACAATATTGTCATATGGTTATACATGTAGACTGACACACGGTAGGCAACACAACGCACACATATAGTTTGACACATGGAGAGCGGTCACACATGGGAGTTGTTATAAAGCTTTTAGGTAGAAGAGATTGTTCACACAAGAGATGCAACAAAAGCTTGCATCGTAACAATCCTCCCCTATGTGTGTTTCGGTTGCATATCACTCACACAAGATTATCCTCCCCTCAAGGTGAGGCATACAAAACACAAGCCTCCCCTTGAACAAAAGTAGGTGGAGACACACACAATCGTCCCCTAGACACACAGAGGGTAAGGCACGCAAGAGAGAATTCTCACATCACATTTTGTTTGTTGTCTTTTAAAGAATTTTCTCCCCATGTACTGCAAATTTTCTTGTAATTTGTCGCCGTTGTCCTTCCCATATCTTGAAGTTGTTGTTGTTGATGTTTTGATCTTAGGCAGAATGTGAAAATACAAAGGAAGACACAATGCACACATATGTACAATGGAGGGCAAAACCACGTGGAAAGAAGCCCTCGAATTAAACGATTTTTGAATTATTTTGAATATGTAGGAGAATGTCCCTCAGCTGCTATCCCTTCGTTATAGAGGAATCCAGTTGATCTTGGATACCTCATATACAAGCAAAGCTTCGGCAAGATCATTTTCTACTACTTCTTCTTTGGGCTCTGGTAGAGAAATGGAGACCTTTGTCTGTTGTGGAGGGCAAGCCAGTGGGAATGAGGCCATTAGTGGAGAAGCTCTTAAATTTTTTTTAAAGGTCCGATGCTAACGGGCAGGGGTCTATGTGAATGGCCTCTTAAAGAAAAAGCCAATTAAACCAAAAAAAGGCTCTGAAGACGAAGTCTACTCGTGGCCGTTGGCAAATCGACAGAGAGGACAGCAAACGAGGAGCTCCAACAGGACGATGGCCAACTATGGACAAATCCGGCCAACGATTTGTGGTCGATGGACTGCACAGGCTCGCTGACGTGGCTTGATGAGAGCGAAGCAGCAAATGTGCCCAACAGATGTGGCTCGTTGGTTAATATGATGACAGGCTGTAGACGACGCAACCATGAGCGGGTTGGTGGGCAGGAGCTGGTTGGTGATAGTCGTCTATTCGAAGGCCTGAAGCAAAGTTGGGTTGGGATGCTGAGGCATCGAATGGGCATCAACAACATGGCAGGGCTAAGAACCTGCAGGCTGAGCATGATGACGACGAGGCAGTGGTGGGTCAATGAGCGACAGTAGGGCCGCTTGTTAGGGGAGGATAAGTGGTGATGAGGCCAACAGGTGGTGCAGATAATTAGGTAAAGGCTGATGACGAGGCACTAGTGGCGAGGGTAGTGTGTGTAAAAGGGTTGATAGTAGGCGATGCAAGCACTGTGCGCGCGCGCGCGCACACACACAATTGAAGAAGGTGATTCGAAAGGCTAATGATCTCCAAATTCAAAAGTCGATAGCTCTGCTGCAACTGGACACACTCCAATGTAGTGGGATAGGGCCTTCAATTATAAAGCCTTTAATAAAAATTCATTAAATGGAAAGAGAGGAATTGCTTACACCTAGCATGCATGCATATAGATACGCTTTAAAAAAGGAGAAAAAGAGGGTATTAGATAGTTTTATTATTTGAAAACAATCCTAATGATAGTTAAATAAAACCTTACATTACGCTCTGATACCACTTGTAGGGATTTAGGGCGGATAATGAAAAGAGCCGTTCATAATCAAAAGATGATAATTAACTATTAAAAATAACTCGAGAAAGATAACCAAATACAAATGCAAAATAAATACTTGATTTGAACTTTGTACAAAAGTGCTCTTTTATAGAGCTACGTAGGCCACACAATATTGATACATGTTTATACTTGTAGACTGACACATGGTAGGCAACACAATACACACATGTAGTTTGACACATGGAGGGGTTACACATGAGAGTTGTTACAAAGCTTTTAGGTAGAGGAGATTGTTCACCCAAGAGATGCAACAAAAGCCCGCATCCCAACAAATTCCAAGAACCCCGAACAAAGCTCAGACTCTTTGATACCTTGGTAGCTTTAGCTATGCTCTATGGGGTTCAGGTTTGGAGACCCTCTGTGGGTCAGGATGGGTGGAGAGGTATGGAGAGGCCCTTGGTATCTATAATCTCTGGGCTGATTAGAGCCAAGGCCCCCGTGCCACACGAGATCATTAGAGTAGAGTTAGCACCCCCCTCTATGGAGATAGAGGCGCTTACCAGATCAATCTCCTTTCTGCACATCTTATAAAATACTACCAGAGACAAATTGTCAGATTGGCCCTTGAGTCCTTCAGACAATTAGCTTTACAGGGGGACACATCATGTTGGTATGCACAGATGTCACCATGGTTCTAGATACATGGCTTCAGCATGGATAGACTGCCTCCCTTCCAGTATTCCCTTGATGCACCATTGTTGTCTCTTACACCGGTGAAGATTACTAGACTCATTCGCCAAGACCTAACCCATTTGGACACTAGGAGAACATGGAGAGAGCCGACATAGGAGTTGGGCACGAAGATGGCTTTCTATAGAGAGCATCTTCTCTAACTCACAAGGGATGGGTTTGTGACTCAATCCAGCTATGTGGATACACATGGGTTACGGTGTGCCATTGGTTAGATACAAACATCCTCACACCAGCTTGAGATTGAGACTGGTAGATTCAGAGGGATACCAACAGCTAGAAGGATATGCCACCTATGCCATACAAAAGCCAAAGACGAAGACATATTATGTATGTCAATGCATAGTGTATTACGAGATACGAAGTCGCTTCCACTATCTATTCAAAGACTTCTCGAGAGTCATGAGCTATCTGGACCAGAGATATCTTGGCTTGTATCTACTTGAGTTACACAAATATAAAGATATTTTACTGAGGAGATATGGGGAGAGACAATCTGAGAGACAGATTATTGATTTCTTCACACCGGACACTGGACAGATAGAGGAGCAGCCACCACTGCAAAACTCAGCTCATACTCACACCCGCGGTACAATCATTGACCGAGCATTGGAGCTAGGGAGATCGAGATGCCCATGATTGAGGAGAGAAGCTTCACAATATCGATGGAGACTACAATAAGAGGTTCGAGCCATATTATCTCGACATCCACAGTACAGATGAGGATGGATTCATCACCCATTGTATCTTTCTCTTGTATTGGGCACCCATTGTATTAGTGATCACACATACCCCACACATTTCCAGCTAGTAGCACTTCTAGATTCATTTTAGTATCTCTTTTTTCGTACTCAGACGTGGTACCAGATTCACCACTTTGTTATGGATTGGTTTCATAGGTCATTTTGGCCTTTTGAAGACCTTAATATATCATTTCATTTCATTCTCTCTCTCTCTCTCTCTCTCTCTCTCAAAATTCTCTTCTTCTTCTTCTTCTCTCTCTAAATCCTAAGTGAATGCTCACCAAAACCCTAGTTAGAGTCGCTCATACAAGCAAGGCCTAGGTTGGTTAGTTTCTTTCATTTAAATTAGCATCAAATTAAAGCTCTCAAACTTGCCACGGTAGTTGAAGAAAACCAAGAAGTATTGAACTTTGCTTATTGTAATGCTCCCCTAAAAACACTGTATGAGTTCATTGCCTTCATTTAAAAAAATAGAAACAAAATCTACTACCAACTCATACATACGATTTAATTAAAACAATTACTTAATATTGTGAAGTGCATGAGTGGAAGGCAAGATTGGACTGAATTGAGTGTATCCCATACAAGCATAAGCACCTCCTTATATTGAGAATATGAGGGAGTACAACCGACTACGCATTATCTTGCCACACAAGACATGGGTTCAAACCAAGGTCGTCCGACCACACACCACACCTCCCCCTTAGGGAGAAAAAGATAGGCCTCTTTTTACAATATTAGGTTAAGGATGGACTTGAGAGGAGGGATCAACTCCGATGCCTCATCTGGGGGGAGTGATCATACAACGGCCTATTAAGGACTAGGGACTGAACTTGGGTGTTAGACTCGACATCATCCCAACATCATCAAGGCATGGAACTCATGCATCTCGCTTATGCAAACATTAGGTAGCTATCCCAATGTAATGGACAAAACGAGGAAGAACAAAATTGGAGGCTGAGTGTGATATTTTTGTAACATACATCCATCTCCATAAGGGATTCGATGAGCTTGACTCGATGCTTTATTGAACATAATCTAAGAGCTAAATGGGACAAGTGTTTAAAGAAACTAGTAGTGAGTTGACAGTGGACATCAGCAAAAATGCCAAACTGAGCATGATGAAAACTAAGAAAATTTGAGGATAAGTTAATGAACTTGGGTTTGCTTCGGCCAAATGATTCCCTTGATGAACCTTATTGAGAGCACCTCCTTCTTTAGATGGCTGCAGTCAAGCACCTCTGCAACAATGCAACCAAGCTGTAGCAACTCACTTTCTTGTTTTTTCGATGGTTCCATTGTGGCCAGGATGCGACCCGCATCATAAAACTGAGTCCAAATTAGATGAAGGTATCTGCTTTGTATATCATAAGAAGTTTTGGACAACTTCTCACAATAATTTCTACATTGTGACTTACTTCAACATCATGAGCTTTTGTGAGGGAGGCACCACATACCTAGCTAGGTACGATTGGGGGCAAGGGACCGCCGGCCCGGTGGAGGGGGGGGGGGGGGGGGGGGAGGTGTTCCCCTGGCCCCAATCGTACCTAGCTAGGTATGCGGTGCCTCTCGAGCAAAAGCTCATGATGTTATGCATTGTATGAAAAACATTGGGAAAGACTTCGTTTTCCTACAGGAGAAAATTTTCTAAATCTTCTTGTGTATAAGATTTGCTGATTCTGACCATGGATTTTGTATCATCATCTGCATCAGCATGAGGGTGCATCGTCATGTGGACTTTGATAGTGACCTCTAGCTCCTTGTCTTCATTGCATTGTCTGACACAATTCTTGAGACTTCATAAAAAATGACCTGTTTGTGTAAGGCTTTGATCAGGGCAAGTACACCTGAGTGCCAAAAAGCGTAGCAATTCCATATTCTGCACCAGGTGCGACAGGTTGGTGATGATGAACACATGAGTAGTAGTTTGTGCAGGTATCAAAAGCAGCAAGAGGACGACAACCTGCTCAGACTATTGAGGTGTAGTAGGTTTCTTGGGCGGTACAAGTAATATATGGTGACGCTGGTGCTGAGCAACCAGAAGAAGAAGACGATGAGTTGCTTATGTGTATGACTTCAAGAGCTGCTTGGTCGGTGCCCTCCCTTGTTGATTATAAAAGGCCACCGCCTACTACATGATAGACTATGAGGGGCCAGCACGTAGAAAGCGAGCATATTTGGCATGAAAAAGAGCCGGAAGGGCTACGTTGTTGTTGCTCAAGGCCGGCCTCCTAAACTTCTTGATCGACACTTAATCCAGCAGAGATGGCTGGGCTGCCTTCTTAGTTTCTGAGATTTAGTGGGCTGAGGGGTGGCTTTAAGATTGAGGACTCGATGACTGCTACAAAACCTCAACACACACAAGGGCTACACGACAGACTCCAGCTGGCAGCAGCTGCCTAATCGGGCTAAAGCACACGAATCTAAAGCTCTTGGACAGGGGACCAATCCAAGGGAGTGGCATGAGCGGATAATGCTGCTTGTGGTAGAGGTTTGGTGAGGTTTGGTGTGTTCCAACGTAGGAACATACTAAGGTGAATAGAGTCATCCTTGGTCTTCTCACAAACATAATGGTACTATATCTTTATATGCTTGGTCCAAACATCAAAAATTGGGTTCCTTGAAATACAAGTCTACCTAGTCTTTGTCGTAGAGGAATTATCGCCCATAGCTTTGATCCATATTTCTTCCTTTTCAATATCATCACCATCTCCCTTAAAAGAGAGTGGTTGCATTTGTTTAAGCAATAACTTGTTTCCTTGTATTTTTGGGTAAAATAGATTTGTCGTACATCTACAAATATCTTCCTATATTAGAATCTCTCCCTACCATACCAAGGAAACTAAACTTCACACACGCGTAGGCAACAAGGCTGCATTCCAAATATTTACATATTTGCTAACTGCAGGTTGAATTGAGAAAGTTCTTATTAAAGTGCATACCTCTCTCTCTCTCTCTCTCTCTCTCTCTCTCTCTCTCTCTCTCTCTCTCTCTGTGTGTGCAGTTGTCTCATCAAATCCTAAAATGAATGGCTCACCCAAACTCCTAGTTAGATGCTAAGTCACAGGTTAATCATTTTCTTTTGTTTGAACTAGCATCAAATTACAGGAATGCTCTCATAACTTCAATTACTCAAAACTTACCACAGCAGTTGAAGTAAATCAAGAAGTATTGAACTCTACTTATTGTAATGCTCCCCTGAAAACATCGTATTTGTTCACCGCCTTCATCATGAGCCGAAACAATATCTGCTTCCAATACATACAGAAAATACTTGAAAGAATCACTTAGGACGACATGAAAATTTGCTTGAGGGCCGCTCAACTAATGATTGTACATTATTCCACGTAAACCAAAGAACTACGAATGGAATTACTCCAAGGCCATCCAAGCCCTGTGCACCCCTGAAATCGAAGATATACAATACCCCGCCTTGATGTAAATCATAAATGGATCTCCAATTGACCCAGACTAGAAGACCTAAAAGGTAATAAGTTACATTATGAAGCTTTGGTTGGGGCAAAAAGCAGATTGCGAAAGACAATTTCATTCACAAAATTGTACAGCACTGGTTTGCCTTTTTTGCCTGCTTGTAGAATACCTGCAACAAGTTATGCAAAATCAATCTTCAAGAGAAACACTTGACAGATACCTTCAGCAAAATAATGAGAACCGTGGACCAAAATTCACCTGGGATGCCATGCTCAAGTCCGAACTCTTCTCAACAAGAGAATCCAGCTTTTCCCCTCGCTCAAGGACACTGTCAATAGTCCGGTGCTGCACAGAAGTACCAAACTTTTTTAGTCCTGAAGCTGAGACCAGACATTCTAAGCAGCGAAACCTTGTTGTCATTGACAAAAATGCCGACCAGAATATGCTTCGTCTCATCTAATTCCCGCTGTATTTTCAGAAGTTTGTCGGCTTCTGTAGGATCCTGCCAAGGCCAAACAAAATCTATTCACAACCTTGAAAAGAGAGCTTGCATGCTACCTACTCGGGTTCCTCTCATTCAACATACCTGATACTTGACTAAGGCTTCATTCAAGAAGGGCCAAGACTCTGCTTTGTCTGCTGCGACGGTTAACCAAGAATTTCCAAAAACTCGTTCATACTCATCCAGTACCTAAATGCAACACAATAAAAGATCAAAATATGTTCACAAACTGCTTTCTTGACAGATTCGAAAGGCACATAGAACAACATTGAAGTGTTGAGTGCACAACGAAATACTAAGTTCATGGGGCGAGAGAAAAACTAGCAGCTACTAAGTTCATGGGGCGAGAGAGAAACTAGCAGCTACTAAGTTCATGGGGCGAGAAAGAAACCAGCAGACCCTTAGCTAGACTGAGGCCTTAAGAAATAAGACCCTCCCATTTGCAAATATTGTGTAGATGATTTGACCAGACTAGGGACCCGTATCGCCATGTAGTGCAGTATCGTCAAGTGTTATTTGCCGAAGAAGTAAGGGACCCCATACTATCGTCCAAGGATTTGGACTGACACTAGAGGGTACAGCCCTATCGTGGTTCCAAAGCTTGCAAGTTTACAACCCAATATCTTGTTCGACTTCAAAATATTAGTCCAAGTTATTAAAGCCATACTGGACAAAACTGGTATATGTTCACAATGCCTAGAATCTAGAAACGCCACACAAGGACGGGTACAGCCACAAAGAAGCCCTCACTCACAAGATCTAGACAGGAAACCCAAGAGATCACCTCCAAAACTCTAACCAAAGGGTGTTTATGTCCTTTTTCTGCATTTAAAATTCAGAGACATAATGAATTGCGGCCTGTTCCACGATATATTCTACCATATCTTCTCAAGCAGTTCACTTAACAAATCAACATGTTCATCTCAACATCTATGTAACATGTATGATAGTCACATTTTTCACTGTGATGTCCCTAAAGCTCATCGTTACAGGTTGGAAAGTAAGGCTCACAGAAACTCGCTGTATACATAGTACAGTTCGAAGGGTGGGGTGACGGATGGAGAACCGAAAAGTAAAACTAAGGGTTCACAGCAGCTATCATACCACTAAAAGTAGGTCCACCCATGGGATCCAATGTAAGGGGGTGATGTGGAGAAGGCCTCTATAAACTCTGGGCTCTGAACAGCTCACACTGGAGCCTTGTCGCACTACCAACTTGGCCACTGCAAATCAATGTTCAACGGCAAGCATTTTGGGACTAGATGGTGCACAACTGTTGGATGTTGGGAGCAGACAGTCGCAATATAGTTCCTAGATTAATAGGACCAGGATAGAGAGGCTATTCCAAAGCTGGCAGTCCAGAGAGCTTTGTGTCGGAGTATGTTGCCGAAGAGAGAAATGAAATGAAATGAAATGTTATATTAACGTCTTCAAAAGGCCATAATGACCTATGAGACCCGAAAGTTACAAAGTGGTGGATCTGATACAAAGTCAGAGTAACAAAATAACCTAACAACAGTACAAAACAAAGATATTTACTATGGGGTCCTAAGTTGATCGATGTGAACCAAGCAAAAGACCAAGCAAAAAATGGGTGGCTTGTTGGGATAGCTGAATCACAAGAGATCTAGCATCGGTCGTTGGCGAATCTCATCAAATTCCTCCATGGTTAGTAGTCTGACCGGGCGTCCTGCATGTCTGGCCAGCGTGCTCTGAATTTTCTGTCGTAGCCTCCGTCGATGTTGTGTAGTTCTTCGCAGTCGTGGGCGCCTGGATTTCCCCAGTTCAATCGCTCAGTCAATCAGTGTGCCTCTGGTATGAGACGAGGGGGAGCTCTGCTGTGGGACTGGCTCTTGCGGCTGTCCCGTGTCTGCTCTGAAGAAGTCTGTGATCCGTCTTTGAGACTCGCTAGCCTCGCCATTCATCAGGCTATCTCTGTGTCTGCGCAACTCGAGCAAGAACAAACACAGGCATCTCTGATCTTCGTATCCCATGACTCTTGAGAGTGGTCCAAAACCTTCTCTGAACAAGCAATGGAAGCGGCCTCGTATCTCGTAGTAGACGGGGCAACGACATGTATAGTGTAGCTCTGTCTCAGGTTCCATGTTACACAAGGGGCATGTCCTGTCCTCTGCTGGTACTCCGCTGTATCTCCCCGTCTCAATCCGCAACTGGTGAGAAGATGTGCGTAACTGGCCAATAGCACATCGTATCCCATGAGACAAGTGGGTATCCATGTATCTGGGTCTCGCCACAAAACCATCTTCCGTAAGCTGGAGAAGGTGGTCTTTGTAAAAAGCCATCTTCGTGCCCAATTCCTGTGCTGGTTGTATCCATGTCCTTCTGGTGTCTAGCTGGGTCAGGTCTTGGCGTATGAGCTTGGTGATCTCTGACTGTGTAAGGGTGAGAGATGGTGCATCCAATGAGTAATGGAATGGTGGCAGCCGGTCTATGCTGAACCCATGTGCCTGAAACCATGATGTCATCTCCCCATACCAGCATGTTGTATCTCCTTGTATGGCTAACTGTCGAGAGGCTTCAAGTGCTATGCGAGCATATCTGTCTCGAGGAAGTGCCCATGTGCGGTTTATGAAGGAGACTGATCTGGTGAGCGCCTCCACCACAAGTGGGGGGGCCGCTAGCTCTGCTCGGATAATGGCCCGTGGTACTGATGCCTTGGCTCTAATGAGCCGCGAGATCATAGAGACGATAGGTTTCTCCATGTTCCCCCATCCGTCTGAGCGACCCGTCCTTCCGTGGTGATCCAGTGAAGGTCCCCATATCTCGGTTCCATAGAGCAATGCTGAAGCCACCAAGGTGTCAAAGAGCCAGAGCTTCGTCCGGGGCTCCTGAAACTGAACCTGCGAACACATCCTCTCCAATCTACCCAATGCTGCGTGGGCTCTGGTAAGTGAGTGAGAATGTAGGTCCGCCAAAAACCACTCCAAGGTAAGTGTAAGCGTCTGTGTACTCCACAGTCTCCTGGCCGTATGTGAGTGTGGGTGCTGACCTCCTGATCCACTGTGGGGTGGTATTAAACACCATAACCTTGCTTTTACCCAGGTTGACAGACAAACCACTTTCGTGGGCAAACGTATGCAGAGCATCCAATTGACGTTGCATTCCCTCTGGGGATTCGGAGATCAACACTATGTCATCAGCATATAACAAAAGTGGAATCCATGTCCCTGTCAACTGAGCACCTTTATCCCCATCGCTGTCAATGTAGTCAGAAATCTCATCCACATACATACCGAAAAGAGTGGGAGAGAGCGGGCAGCCCTGCTTCACCCCAATAGTGGAGTGAACCGGTGTAGAAAGTCCCTCCGGGGTGCGTACATGCCCTACTACTGATCTGTACAATGCCATGATCCCCCAAATGAGTTCTGTGGATACTCCCATTCCTGTAATCTGCGCATCAGTCTAGCTCTGGGTACCGTGTCGAAAGCTTTGCGAAAGTCCACAAAGCTACAATAGATCCGTCTCCCATGAGATCTGCCTTCCTCGATGATGGCCCTGAGTGTTAGGATATGGTCAAGAGTAGAGAAGCCTCTCCTGAATCCTACCTGCCCAGTTGCACGTATTCCTTCCCTCTCTGGCCATCTACTCAGCTGTTGCTCAAGAATGGATGCATACAACCGTGCCAGTGTGTGCCCAATCATAATAGTGCGATAATTCCCAGGCTCCATGGGGTCTCCTGATTTGAAGATAGGTACGATTGTAGATAGGCTCCAAGTGTCCGGTAGGCCCTCACACATGGCACGGTTAAACATAACTGCTAGAAGCTCTGTTAGTAGGTCTTTGGCATGCATGAAATGCTCAACTACTAGGCCCTCATGATCATATGCTCTCCCAGTCTTCATCCTGTCAATGGCTTTCTTCACCATCTCAGCAGTGAAAAAGACACATGTATGTGGGCATGGGTCGGGGGGGTTGGGGAGGGGCGGCTGTCCACGTACTGTGTACAAAGATGATGCGTACTGACCCCAGGTCCCTGTGGAGGAAATAGCGGGGGACTGCTCATGAAAGAGCCGCCACGCCTCACGCAAGTCTTGACTCAAGAATAGCTGATATAGATCCTGCTCGAGTCTAGCCAAAAAAGCCCTCTTCTTCCGCCGCACCAGGCGTCGGAAGTCCATCTGTGACTGTCTGTGAGTGACGTCCCCCAACAGCACCTCCCTCTGAAGTCTGGCTCTAGTCTGGCGGCACTCCTCATCGTACCAGCTGTTCTGAGGCATGCTCCCAAATCGGCGGCTCTGCTCAGGCTGGGTGTGTGGGTATGCTTCAGCTGCTGCCTCATGTAGTGTCTGTGTCAGTATAGTAGTTAGCTCCTCCAGAGGTTGCCCCGGGTCCTCAGTGCATAGGCGTCTGTAGATTCCGTCCATGTATACAGAGTCCGTCTCCCTTGTGAATGTGTAGCGAGTAGGGACTGCTACTCGTGGCCTGTGTGCTGCACTGAAATGGAAGGAGATGGTCATTGACACCAGAGCATGATCCACCGCCACTCCGACCGGTCTGGGCCCAACTGTGAGATCCTCAATACTAGAGATGAGATTCGCTTGTGCCATGACATAGTCCACCATGCTGGCTCCATGTCTGTGTGGGAAGCAAGTAAAGCCTCTCGCAGCAGGAAATCTCTGTAGGCCGTTCAAGATGGCCAATCCATGTGCAGTGCCCATGTCTATCAGGTGTCGCCCATACTCAGTATATTCCATATCGTGTGATAGTCTCGAAAGGCCCGTCTCTGCCACATCTATCTCTCTTAGCATCTCCTCTGAAGTATCATAAAACACTGCCTGGTGATGGGCAGTCCTAGCATTGAAGTCCCCGAGGATGATAATGTCACCGTCCCTAGAGAACTCCCATATGTCACCATCCAAAATAGAGAAAGGGGACTGTCCTTTGGGTGGTGCATACACTGATGTACTCGGGGGAAAGTAACAAATAGCTAGATAGAGGTATCTGCCTGTCTCTGCTTTCAGTCTCACCCACATGTACCTAGCATGCTCGTCCCTGCGGGCTATATGTATCAGTGGCTGCAGATCCTCTCTAAATAACATTGTCACTCCTCCCGAGCCCCGCCCTCTGTGCTCTGAGCGTGTCTCCTGTCTGTAGGCTGTCTCCCACCTATATCCACTGATGTGAGGCATGGATTGCGGAGGGGCCTGGTGTGTCTCAGAGTAGAAGATGATGTCTCTTCCATTAAAGCTATCCTCAAAAGCACCCACATCAAGACGCATAGATCCATTGCAGTTCCAGGCAGCTACTTTGAGTGTGGTCCCATAAGTTTCGCACCGTCATGTGGAGCGTCGCTCAAGTATTACCACTTTTCCGTCTCGGTAAAAAGCGATCTTGCCTTTTCCCCTTGCCGCTCTAATCTCCGGCATTACTTCCTGCATATGAGCGATCTGCGAGAGGGTGAGATCGTCCCCAAGAAAGATGCCAGTCTCTTTAAGAGTCTCTTTAAGAGGTGGTCTTTTCTTCAAGAATGACTTCTTTGATTCCATGGAGGGAAAACGGAGGATGAGTGCTCTTTCTTTTGAGGTTTCTCCACTGCCTCTATTTTTCTTTATGTTGCCCACTCTCCATGCCCTTGTGTGTGTCGGCTCATGAATCCCCATCAAGGCTGTGAGTTCTTTTACTTCTTCGTCCACATTGCCTTTGTCTGTAAGACCGCAAATTCTCACATGTAAAGCGCGCACCCTTCTTCTCTGCTCCTCCTCTAGTGTCTGGTTAATGATGTTGTTGGGTGTGGACCTGGGCATTATCTCCTTGTCTTTTCCTTTCTTGGCCACCTTGATCCATTTCTCGCCTTCGTCTGCCTTCTGTTGGGTTTTGGTAAGAACATCCACCCAAGAAGTCGTCATTTCTTTGTGCTGTTCTTCTCCCTCTTTGATGGCCCGTACTTGTTCCTTGATCGTGTTAATTACTGAGGGTTGCAGTTCGCCCTCTTCCAGTGTGTTTCTTGATCGGGCTTCGACAAGTTCTTTCTTGAGTGACGTGATCTCTTCCTCTTGGGTCGTCACTCGGTCTTCCAACGTGCTTATCTTGCTCTCTTGGATCAGCACACGTCCTTCGAGAATGTTTATTGTGCCCCAGAGATTGCGGTTCATCTTGGTGATGGTCTCCGTCATTTCCTCTTTGCATTTTCGAATGGCATCCTCTAGGGGGTCAGCTTTTTCGTTCGTCTTCCTCATGTTTGATCGTCGTCCGCAAGGGGGTTAGATGCGCGTGTGCACCCACTCTAGCAGCACGCGCCGCACTGGATGTACGTGTGCACCCACACTGGCGGCGATCGCGACGAGCGGCGGAGCGCGAGGCGGTGTGGCCCGGTGCCCTCAATATGTTCAGCTCTGTGTGTGTGTGTGTGTGTGTGTGTGTGTGTGTGTGTGTGTGTGTGTGTGTGTGTGTGTGTGTGTGTGTGTGTGTGTGTGTGTGTGTGTGTGTGTGTGTGTGTGTGCGCGCGCCTTGAAAACAAAAGTGAAGGAGAGGGGGGGGAGGGGGGGTGTAGAAATGAAATGTTATACTAAAGTCCTCAAAAGGCCATAATGACCTATGGGGCCCAAAAGTTAAAAAGTGGTGGGAGCGGGGACGGGAGAGGGAGAGAGAGAGAGAGAGAGAGAGAGAGAGAGAGAGAGAGAGAGAGAGAGGCAGCACGATAGAGTAAAACGCGGGAGGGGGGGCAGCGGGTGGGGGGAGAGAGAGAGGCAGTACGATAGAGTTAAAAAGGGGGTTAAAAAGTTAGTACATTAAAAGATTAAAAGCTTAAAAAGTTAAAAGGTTAATGGGGTTGAAAGGTTTAAAAGCTTTAAAGGTTAAAAAGAGAGAGAGAGAGAGAGAGAGAGAGAGAGAGAGAGAGAGAGACAGTGCGATAGAGAGAGAGAGAGAAACAATAATGTGTGTGTGTGTATGAGAGAGAGAGAGAGAGAGAGAGAGAGAGAGAGAGATTTGCGGCTCAAAACTGTGGAAAACAGCTGGTGGAGCATCTTCCTTCCCTATTTGATCAACTGCAGCAGCCAGCCGGGTGCTGTTTGTCGACCCATCACAGCCTCTGCGCCGTTCCTTGTCTTTGCCAGCCTTTTGCCCTCTTGCAATCCAACCCCACTTTCAACGTGCGCGCACACACACATCCTACACTTTCGTGGGTTTCGAGGGGTGAGGTGAAAAGGTTAGTGAGTGAGTGTTGGGATTGGGTATTTGCAGTTTACAGCAGGCTCTACTTTCTGGAGTGTTATGGTACTATCATTTCTCATCTCAAAAGATCTATAGCACAAGATTGGTGACCGTATTGAGGTTCTCTCTCAAAGGGACTGTTGGCTGTCTGGTCGAAAGCACCTACGCTTGAGTCAAGATCCGAGAGTAGCTAAAGTGCAATCTAGCCGCTTCGGATGAAGGCACGGTGGAGGACGCCATCCTAATGGACAGAGGTACCTTCATTGCTGTTTTCTCATCACAGGAGCTTCCCTCTAGGGCCATCAGCCGCACTCTCTTGCTTTCAAAAACAAACTGATTTTTCTACATCCGTGGTATGATAATTTTACATTAGCTGCTTTTGAGGACAAATTGTATAATGTGCAACGGAAGTGATTTATGGTGAACGCTCACGATGAGTGCTCACTGCGTATTCAAGGTTCCTTTCACTGCATGAGAGAGTTCCTTTTACTTCATGTGAGAGATGTGCAACAGACTAGAGAGAGAAGAGAAAATGATATTGTGAGTGAAGGTTCTGTGAGTGATACAGAGAAGAAGATTAACACCGAAAGGTATTTGCTTTAGATTGCACAAATGCTGATACAATGGTCCTAGATGTTGATATGCACATGGGATCTTGCTGATGATGCTTGGTTTTGCGAGGATAAGGGCTGAAATGCAAAAACGTTAGTGGAATTGATGGGATCTGCAACCATCGTTGAGGCTATGGCTGATGTCAAGGGTGGGCTGAAAACTGAAAAAACGCTGGCTGATCTGAGGGCTGAATCTAAAAACGCTGGTGTGAGTGGCTCTGTGACGGTACAGCAAGGTTATGGCTGAAAACTAAAGCTGGTACTGATGGGGTGTTGTAGGCTGATTTCATGATGTATGCTGATTCTCGTGCAAAAACGGTACAGGATGCTGGGTGCGGAGGCTAGCAAAACGCCAAGGAGATGGTGCTCTGCTCTGAGGACGCTATATGCCCATGGGGGTGCTGACTTACGATCAAGTGGTGACCTTTATATCTAATAAATGCTGGGTCAGACAATCTCACAATTAAATCCCACAATTTGGCTCTTACAAGAGGTGCTTCATATGCAATTAATTTCCTAGAGTTGGCACTAATGACTATGGGAACACTCCCAAGTGCCTACACCTAGCAGGTAGTGGTTGTGCTCATGTGCAATTCGGGGGCATGCAACTAATCAGAGGGTTGGATGTGCACGTGACAAGATGCCGAGTCCCTAAATACCTTGTAAATAATGCTTTCCAAAGCTCCCTATACAGTTTTGGTTGTCGCTAGATATGTTGAGGCAAATGGGTTCTATTTTTGGGATTCCATTTATGTACATAGTACAAACCCACACATCTGTGCTCCACAAAGTTTCTAGATACCATCACTTTTGAGTGGAAAAGGGTGTTACACTTGCAGAAAACTGTGGTTACGCGTAGATTGAACCAGTGCCTTGGATGTCATGAGACGGGGCATGGATTGCCTTAGAGGGTGACAACAGAGACAGACTTGTCCCGACTCGCACGAGGATGGCCTCATAGCCACAACAGAACCAATATAGTTCTACAAACCACAAGGACTCTGCACGACAACATGATAGAAATCAGAGGGTAGATGTACATGTGACAACATGCCAACATTGTAAATATTGCTTTCCAAAGCTATCTACAAGTTTTGGTTGCTAGGTATGTTGAGGCAAATGGGTTCTATTTTTGGGATTATGTACTTAGTACAAACCCACACATCTGTGCTCCACAAAGTTTCTAGATACCATCACTTTTGAGTGGAAAAGGGTGTTACACTCATAGAAAATTGTGGTTACGGGTAGATTGAACCAGTGCCTTAGATGTCATGAGATGGGGCATGGATTGCCTTAGATGGTGACAACAGAGACAGACTTGTCGCACGAGGATGGCCTCACAGCCACAACGGACCCAATATCGTTCTACACAACACAAGGACTCTGCACGACAGCATGATAGAAATTAGAGGGGTCACAATCAAAAGCTACATAGTGTCGATTAGTGAAGCCGGCCTATAGCCTTACTAGAGGGCGGTAAACTTTAGCTTTCACTCGTAACTATGTCGTCGAAATTTCCCTGCACTTTATGACACAAAGAAACTTCACAATTGAACTTGTAACTAGAATTCACAATGTCAAAACAATCCACGACTTAGTAGCTAGAGCACTCCCAAGTAGACAATAACACTATGTAGGCCCCAAAGACTGGCGCCCCTTTCGGTACTTCTTTATTCAATTGCAAATAAACAACCCGAACACTTACACCAAACTCTCACCAAGCTGTCCAAACCTGTCCAGGGCTGAAATTGCAGGTTTTCGAGCCAATTTCAGCAACATAACGGTGCCAAAACCCCTGTCAGTCAAAGTACACGTCTAGGATTGTCAAAACCTTTGACCTTTGCTCTATTGAAGTGAACTCAGTTGGGGAATACGTGGGTTGTAAACCAAAGGCTTCAAGGTAAAGCTGCACTACATTTATTCACTCTATTAGTTCACTGTCACGTGACACATCCAACCCTATGTGTCCGTGGACAAGCTACAGCATGACCATCCAGTGCATTAGACCTATTTTCCTTATTTTTAACATTTTTCACTTATTATTTTTAAGTGACTTTTGTTGGGAACTAGGTAGGGCAATTTTGCTAAGATAATATATAAGCAAACCTATTGCTAGGCTTATCTGGCAGAAGAGAGACAGGGCACAGGCAAGCAATTGCAGCAGGCATCTACCTCTCTCTCTCTCTCAAGCAAGACCAACCCAAGAACCTTGGCGTTTTCTCTCATGAGCACAGCCAGCGTTTTCAGCACTTAGACTCGGTGTTTTTTCAGCCCATACACCTGGCGCTCCCAGCATAATAGCCAGCGTTTGTGAAGCTGCAGTTTTCAGCGATTTTCGGTCCGCTGTCCCAGCGATTTCAGCCCCCCATTAGCGGCGTTTTTGGACTTGGACAGCCAGCGTTTTTCAGCAATAAGGACCAGCAACTAAAGCCAGCAAAAACAGCGATCTATCCACCATCAGATCCAGTGTTTTTGGACCAGTACAGCAGCGGTTTTACACCTGCAGAGCAGTTAGTGCTTTTGGACCAGCAAGGGGCAGCGTTTTGCGACAGCAAATCAGCCCATAAGGTATAGCAAAAGGAAAGTCAGTTCAGCCAATCACAGTTGTCGTCCTGTCGTCTGTACAGCATTCAGTTTTCAGCCTTAGCATCACTTAGAGTTGCATCAGTGTCTTGTACCAGATTTGTGCAATCAATAGCGTAGACCTCTCTCCATGGCGAGAGAGGGGCCCTTGGAGGAGGGTTTTACAACTTTCCGGTGTCGTATTCTCTTCTCTTTCTATCTCTCAGTCTCAGCACCTTTATTCACAGTGTTCATCACTTTGTTTGTGTCCATTGCACTCTCTCACTAAAGGAACGGAAGGCTCTCCCTTCCGTAAGTAAAAGGAAACCTTGAGCACAGTTCGGAGCACTCATCTTGAGCAAAGTTTCAACATTCACTTCCGCTGCAAGTTACATTGGTCTCAGAGCTTTGGCAATGTTCTGTATCACTCAAGAAAAGAACCACAAATTATCTTTTTGCTTGTTGCGGTCGCACGTAACCCAAGTCCACTTGGGCGTGTCAATTTCTAATCGTGTTTTTGAAGAGTGACAGGAAACCCAAGAAAGAAGGGCTTGTCCAGCCTCCCCTTGTGCCTCTTTTCACTCATTGAGAGTGAACCGTGCACTTAGCGACCGGCCAATCGACGTGAGGTGGGAAAAAGCAACCTTGGTGTGAGCGCAAGGCCGCCAAGGGGTGCGCCCGTGGAAAAGAGCACAACTCGGGTGAAGTGAAGATCCTTCTCTAACACAGATTGCAAGCGAAAGAAGAACCTCAAGAACCTTAAGAACTCAAGATCCCCAAGAACCCAAGACCCACAAGAACCCAAGTTCCTTGTGAACTTAAGAACCCAAGACTTCAAGTGTATGGTCATCACCCGAAGCGGAATGGATACTTCGCATGGAGGTGGTGAGCATGGGAGTGGTGAAGAAGAGTTTTCCCCACCAGGAGGTTTTCCCGACCCTCCTCCTTCGCCATCTACGCCATGAGTTCTACCGAATCCTATAGAGGCTTTGATCAAGTCGATGATGGACATGATGGCACAACAAGAAGCCAAATCACGTTGCCTTGAAGCACGAGCGCGAAGCACGCGAAGAAAGACGAGCGGCCTTGGAGGCCGATCGTGAGGCACAAAGAGAATTACGCATGCAAGAGTTTGTACGACATGTTCTCGCCTCGAAGTCTGAGCTAGCGAAAGATGTTGGTAGTTCATCAAGTGGCGCAAGCCGAGATTCGGACTCCAACAACCGAGTCACAGAGAAGATCCAATTCAGTAAGTATGATGGTAAGATGGATGCTACGGTTATTCATTCTTGGTTGCATCAATTTGATGTTTATTTTGCGACAACTAAGAAGACAGGAAATAGCAAGGTTTTGACGGCAACTATGTACCTTGCCGGTGATGTCATCAATTGGTACCACGCATGGCAAGAGGCACAGTTAGCAACGCACCTAGAGGAAGCCGATGAATTCACGCCCCTTTCCTTCAATTGGGCCGACTTCCAAGACAAGCTCAAAGCGCGGTTTATGCCACCACAGTACCTCGCACGATTGAAGGACAATTGGTGCGGTCTCAAGCAAAATGGTATGCCAGTTATGTCTTTCTCTAATTGTGTTTTGCAGCATTCAATTACGCAAATCGGATGCGGAGCGCAAGGAGGCATTCCTTTATGGATTGGACGAGTATATCAAGTATGATGTCGAGGTGCTTGAGCCAATCGATCTCAACAAGGCGATAGCGATTGCTCTCGCACAGGAGATGAAGCACAACAAGGGAAAGCCTAAGGAAAACAAGACTTCCACAAGTACCTCTAAGACTTCTCCGACTTCTCAAAACGGTAAGAACGGTAAGAATGGTAAGAACGGTAACTCTTCTAACCAATCTTCCAATAGTCTCTCAGAAAAGAATTCTCAAAATGAACCTAAGGGTAAAGCTAACACAATTGCTAAACCTAAATTTTAGGAGGATACATCACATCGGAAAGAGCAAAGCACTTATCCTAAGGAAGGTCGTTGTTTCCATTGTCACATTAAGGGTCACGTAAAAAGAACATGTCCTAAGCTTGACTCTAATGAATCTAAAGAATCCACATAACCCACTTCCTCTATCAATGCAATAAACGACAACACGAGTGTGCCCCAAGTTCCTCATGACCCTCCCATTGATGAGTTTCTCATTAAATGTTATGGTCATATGACGGGGCAACGTTCTGTCATATTGTTTGACCCAGGCAATATCCATGATGTGATTAGTCCCTCTCTTGTTGAGAGAGCCCGCCTAGAGGTTAGTCAGAAATCTCCTCTCAAGGTCTTTTGCTTCACTCCCGGTATGGACTCTCTCATCAAAAGAGTGCCTTGATGTGTTGTTTACGGGTCAACGGGCCACTTTCCATAGAAAAATTTTAGTCTCTCTTCTCTCAGGATGTGATATGATTTTGGGCATTAGATGGTCTCGTGAGCGTAACCCTCTCATTGATTGGGCGGAAACTACGTTCACTTTCAATGCCAAAAGTGACTCTCCCATTGTCATTCGTGGAGAGCAAGTTGTTCATTCTTCATCTCTCATTTCTAATGTGCAGGCGAAGATTGAAAGGATCCAGATGTTGCTAAATTGGCTTTATCCGACAGAAAAATAATTCTAAATGAATTATTGGATTTATAAGTGAGAGGGTTTTCTCGCTTGGAACACCTAATTCTAAATGAATTATTGGAATTTTAAGTGAGGGTTTTTCTCACTGGAGACATCCGAGTACAGAGTATTCCTAGTGCATCATTCAAAGTAATGACGGGAGCACTGTGAACGGGAATATCTGTAAGGCCACCAAGAACGGATACTTTTGATACATCACATCAGATGGGTGACAGGGAGCATCGGGAAGAAGTATCCGACCATCCGGAAATGGACATCTTTGATGCGTCATAGGATGGGTGACAGAGCATCACGAAGGAGATTGTACCGTAAGTTCGGTAGGAAAGGACTAGGTGATGGGTATTCCTGATGCGTCACAAGGTGGGTGACAGGTGCATCGGAAAGGAAATATCCATAGTCAAGAGGAAATTTCGAACTGTGTTGGAATTGTGCACAAGAAAAAGCAAGCACTTGAATGAAGATGGGTTCAGAGGAAACTTTGAGGAAAAACAGATGCTTTCCCGTGAGGAAGTCTATGTCTGCATTGCAACTATGCGTGAGATTGCATCCAAGGACGCTTAGGAAGTGCTGTGAAAGTATTGTTTTTAACTTATAAGCTTTTATTGAGTTTTTGGGTAGATTCAGACTATTTTTAAAATACGACGGCGCCCACTTAATAAGTGGGAGCCATCTAATATATAAGGCAAGAGATCAGCAAATGTTTTCTCTCTTTCTTTTTCTGACAAAACAGCGAAAAAAAAAAATTTAAAAAAAAAAAAAAACAGCCGCAATCTCTATGCGAGCAGCTATTTGTGCCCGTGGCCAAGAGCTATAAAAGCATCACATGCCCTCACTCAGGGGAGGATCAGTTTTTTGCAAGGAGATGCTGCTGCAGATTTCATCCGCAAAGAAGACATTGCCGGTGATGCCCATGGCTGCCCCAAGTGTACCAGACGTCACCAGGACCCAATGCGCGAGTTCCCTCGCGAAGAAGTGCCTAAGGAGCATGTTTCCATCGCGACATGATGTTTTTCTCTGTTTTCAGCCCATAAACGTCGTAAACGGGGCTGATTTACGAGAAGGAACCCGAGAACACTCTTCTTTTGTGTGTAGGATTGGAAGAGAGGATTTTCTATGCAGAGATCTCTTCCAGGGAATTGCTTTTCGCGAACCGAGTTGCGTTTCGAGCGTCGAGACTTTGAAGGTAACAATTTTCATGTTATGATCACTGAGTATTTGATTGCAGGTGTACTTCCTCTTCGTGAGGGAGTAGGAGCAGAGGAAGGCATGAGCCTCTGCAGGAGAAAAGCGCTCTGAGGAACTAGAGCCAAATCAACCCAAGGGTTTGGTACCCGAGTTTGGGAAGTAGATCCATGGATCGGAGAGAGGTAGTCTCTCAAGTTGTGATCCGGAAGTTGGGATTCCCAAGCAAGGACTTCGTGTCCGGAAAAGTAGAGTTGTTATGCGGGAAGAGGACTCTGGAAACAGAGTTGGAAAAGAGAGTTGCAGGGATGTCATGCCCTGATTCTGGAAGGTGAGATCCAGAGGCGAGAACCTTGGTTCTCAAGGATTTGGAATAAGGAACGGAAGTTCCTTGGAATAGGGTTTTGCCCTAGGAATCGGAAGCCAAGGCTTCCGGGAACCATCAAGTCTTATTCTAGAACGAACGTGGTAATACGTTCGGTTCAAGTGCTTGTATAGACTTCTCCTCAGTAATAAAGATACTATTACGAGGGGAGACCAACCCATCTTCTGGTCCCTAGTACTGTGTCGATCTTCTCACTCTCTATCTCTCTCTCTATCTATTTCTCTCTATATCCTTTGGCTTCAGTAATAAGTGATAAATTCTATTTATCCGAATGTATTTTATATTGTTATGCGCTCCCGTTTGTGACAATTCAGGAGACGGAGACTCTCTCAGTCTCGTCTTCTCCAAAGCACGACACACAAGATTTGCATGATGATAAGCATGATGATTTGGATGACAATGACAAGCATGATGATTTGCATGATGATCACGATGTGATTTCTCACGAGCATGATGATTTGTATGATCAAGACGTGATTGTTCACAAGGATGATGGTTTAGTTGATGCTTTTTCGAAGCTAACCTCGTTGCAAATTCGATCAATCACGAAGAATCAATCTTGGCTTTCGAGTCAAGGTCCACAGCACCCCCACAGGCAGATTCGATCGATCACGAAGAACCGATCTTGGCTCTCGAGCCTAGGTCCAGAGAACCCTCACAGGAAGTATTATGTGTACGAATGATTAGTCAGCAAACATTGTACGAGTGTTTCATTCGTGATCGTTTCCTGTATTTTAGTCAGCGTCTTTATGTGATCCCTTTTCCTAGGCATGACATATTGTACGTTGAGCACGATTCACTCATGGATGAGCACGGATGTATGCGGATTTCTCATGAAACGATGAAATGTTTGCATTCTAGGAAGTCACATTCGATGTCTCTTCCTTGGCATGACAAAGTCGCACAAGAAGAATTGAGCATCAAGCATCTGCATGTCCATTGTGATTTGCACAGTTGATTGATTTAGATCAGAAAGACGAGTTTGGATTCCATGTTTTGCATGTGTTTGATGAACGGTTTGGCACTCCGTCTCTTGTTTCATCTACATTGCATGCACAGTCTTTTAGGAAGATTAGATTTTTTCCAGTCACTTTACATGGAATGGGTATGTTCATGTTTTTCGGTTGAAAGAGTTTTCAAGAATTTTCAGCCTCGGAGATTCTTGAAGAAGGTAGACGCATGACTATGGACAAAGATGAAGCATTGAAGGAGCTACAGATGACTTTGTGTCGCTTTCGACGCGGCCCAAAGAAGCAAGCGTTGCAGACCTTTATGAAGTTCAAGTATCGCACGATCCACACATAAGAGTGGGCCGGCGAAGAGTCCTTTCCAGGATTCCGGATGTTATTGGCGATCTCCCTCGACGCCATACAGTTCGGTACCAATACCTCACTTTGAAAAAGAGGGGATGTCACGTGACACATCCAACTCTATGTGTCCGTGGACAAGCTACAGCATGACCAAGGTTCAGTTTAGTCAAGTCACTCTAGAATAGGAAGTGATCTTGCACTTTTGTGACTGTTCGCAGACCGTGCATGACCAGACACTTAGATTAGATGCATATCCTCTGGTTGCACACAGCATGATCATCAGCATTACCATCAGAATCCATCTGGAGCATTTTCCAGTGCATTAGACCTATTTTTCCTATTTTTGACATTTTTCACTTATTATTTTTAAGTGACTTTTGTTGGGAACTAGGTAGGGCAATTTTGCTAAGATAATATATAAGCAAACCTAGTGCTAGGCTTATCTGCACCATAACCAGCGTTTGTGAAGCTGCAGTTTTCAGCGATTTTCAGTCTGCTGTCCCAGCGATTTCAGCCCCCCATTAGCGGCGTTTTTGGACCTGGACAGCCAGCATTTCTCAGCAATAAGGACCAGCAACTAAAGCCAGCAAAAACAGCGCTCTATCCACCATCAGATCCAGTGTTTTTGGACCAATATAGAAGCGTTTTTACACATACAGCAGTTAGCGCTTTTGGACCAGCAAGGGGCAGCGTTTTGCGACAGCAAATCAGCCCATAAGGAATAGCAGAAGGAAAGTCAGTTCAGCCATTCACAATCGTTGTCCTGTCGTCTGTACAGCATTCAGTTTTCAGCCTTAGCATGCCTCGGTGTCTTGTACCAGATTTGTGCAATCAATAGCGTAGACCTCTCTCGCCATCGAGAGAGGGGCCCTTGGAGAAGGGTTTTACAACTTTCCCGTGTCGTTCTCTCTTCTCTTTCTATCTCTCAATCTCAGCACCTTTATTCACAGTGCTCACCACTTTGTTTGTGTCTATTGCACTCTCTCACTAAAGGAACGGAAGGCTCTCCCTTCCGTAAGTAAAAGGAAACCTTGAGCACAATTCGGAGCACTCATCTTGAGCAAAGTTCAACATTCACTTCCGCTGCAAGTTACATTCACTCTCTTCCATCCACTTTGCATCCATAGGTGAATAGTTTTTGAACTTCACCAAATAACCTCTAGCAACTTTTCCCTTAAATTTTTTGTCTTTATGTGCCAAAATCTGCTCAAGTACCAAGATCCCATCAAGTTCCTCAACTTCACGCTGATCTTCATTTCACACATCTCCCACAAAAGGTCTTAGAAGACTCACATGAAACGCATTAAGGATCTTCCAATTGTCTGGCAATTTCAGTCTGTATCCAACATCGTTGATCTTGTCGATCACTCGAAAAGGCCCATAGTAGCACATGTTGGGCTTTGGAAACGACCTTTCCTTGCCCAACATCTTCTTTAATCTTGCCTTTTCAAATCACAATAGAATCCAATCACCAGGTGAAAACAAGAGTTCACGTCGATGACAATCAACAACCCTTTTCTGCTTTGCCTCAGACTTCTCCAAAGGCAAGCTTAATTTTCTTATACATTTCATTGATAATTTCTACCTATCGATCTCCTTCAAAAATCTTATCTTCTGTATGCAAAATGGGAGGACCTTTTTGCCACCCTCTAACAATTTCAAAGGGTGCCTTGCCTGTTGACGAATGCATTGTATTGTTGTATGCATACTCAAGCAAAGGTAAATTGTTGTTCCCACTTGCCCTTATTGTCTGACACTTTGTACTTTTGACAAGCTCACGTTTTGAGTTTTTAGCAATCAGACTCCGCAATAGACCCCCAAACCTCGCAGATCTCACCTTCCCGCAGCAGATCCTCGCCGCACGGTCAGATCCAGCGCAGTTTGCAGATTCAGCCCGGAGAACGCGGATTTCAACATCTGCGTTTTTAGCGCGTCGTCGTTGCATCGTCGTCATCGACATCATCACCGACATAAGAGTCAAAATTCAGCAGATAAAGATTTGCAGATTTCAGCCATTAGCATTTTCAAATTTCAACCCGTCTCGTCGTCGTCCTCATTGTCGTTGACATCGTTGGCAAGTCCAAGCATTGTAGAGATTTGTGCAATCAATAGCATAGATGGCGAGAGAGGGGCCCTTGGAGGAGGGTTTGACAACTTGTCTGGTGTCGTATTCTTCTCTCTCTATCTCTCGGTCTCAGCACCTTCATTCACACTGTTCACCACTTTGTTTATGTCCATTGCACTCTCTCACTAAAGGAACGGAAGGCTCTCCCTTCCGTAAGTAAAAGGAACCTTGAGCACAGTTTGGAGCACTCATCTTGGGCAAAGTTCAACATTCACTTCCGCTGCACCTTACACACAATCTGGTAAATAGGGGAAAATAGGGAGAGAGTAGAAAGGGGGGCACCGGATGCCCATAGGCTCAAGGGGAAAAATATACCAAGGCTGAGGAATGCTATTCCCAGCCTGCAGGACAACTGGATACCATGGAACCAAGCCCAAAACCGAGCTACACATGACCAGACAGCAATCTGGTCCAAAAGCTGGCGCTGAAATCAACCGACAAAAAATATGAAAATCCGTACAGTTGCCACGTCAACAGCCAACGCAGAGTGCGACGTCCGTACAGCCTGCCAGCGTGAATTACGAGCAATCCGTACAATCTAAGCCACATCAGCAATTCGCTATGCAAATCATCAATGTGTGTGTGTGTGTGTATGTGTGTGTGTGTGTGTGTGTGAGTTGCTTTATTTTATTATTATGCCCTAGGCACTGGATAGTGAGGTAGAGGTGGAATAGGCAAAGCAGCCCCAGACAGACCTCTTCAGGAGAGATTAATAAATCAGGATCGAGAGGATGTTCCAGTATAGCTCGACAAACTTGAAGAGCATGAGGACCAGTAGTCGAAGGCATTTAAGGATCACCCTTGGGTACCCCAAGATAGGATAGTTTAACAACCTTTGGATTCTTTGGGGATCTAGCCGTAGGTGCCTCTTAAGCAAGCGCTTTTGGGGGTGAGCAGGAGAGTGAGTTTCCTCAATTTGCAAAGGAGTTTGACTATTCAGCATGTTTTACATCACCAACAAATGTCCAAATTTTGTCTGCCCAGTTCTTTGCGATTGGTTTGTGGAGATTTCTAGATGCATCTTTGAGGAGTGGGTCACTATGTGTCGACATATATTTCCTGCGGGCCGTCGGATTTTCCTCCATCTAGATGGAGCACCCATGATCAGATCAAAGTGCGGGTTTTCCATGAGGGTTTCTTGTGGACGAGGGAGGCTGACTATGATACCTTACAAGAGCAAACAATGGTTGAGACCAACTACTTCATAGATATCAAACTTCTCTTTTCAAACTTGCCCCTTCTTAAAAGCAAGGGACCATTATTAATGAGCTCAGGAAATGCGTCGCCTATTTTTACAAGCGCCGCTTTGTAACTGTAGAGTTTTACATGAAAGAAGATTTCTAGATGCATCTTTGAGGAGCGGGCCACTATGTGTCGACATATGTTTCCAGCAGTTGTCAGGAGGCCATCGGATTTTCCTTGATCCAAATAGAGTCCTCGTGATCAAATCCAAAGTAAGGTTTTCCATGAGGGCTTCTTGTGGACGAAGGAGGCTGACTATGATACCTTACAAGAGCAGACACTGGTTGAGGCCAACTACTTCATAGATATCAAACTTCTCTTCTCAAACTTGCCCTTTCTTGAGGGCAAGGGACCACCATTAATGAGCTCAAAAAATATGTTGCCTATATTTACAAGCGCCGATTTGTAACCGTAGAGTTTTGCATGAAAATATCAACTTTGCATGGTCTGTGGAGACTTCTACATGCATCTTTGAAGAGTGGGTCACTATGTGTCAACTAATTTTCCTACGGTTGTCAGAAGGCCGTTGTCACAAGACGGGCACCACATGCTAATAGAAAAGAAACATACTAAACAGACTTTGAGCACTTCAATAACAACTGAACTGAGAGAGAGAGAGACGACACGCGACACGGAGTGGTGGAATTCCACCCCAGAGAGTATTGGCCCCAAACCCTGACGCCTCTTTTAGTATTTCTTTATATTGCATCATCAAAGTACAAGCCGGTACTCGACTTTGCACCTTCTCCAGGAAGCATGCCAGAGAATGAGCCCTTAGCACATCTTTAAAGGCCCTTGGCCTATGAAAAGCGGTTTACATGAAAAGCCTTCAAACTCAAAAGCTTTTGGTCCAAAGGCAATGCCAAAAAGCTTCCAGAGTAATTTACAAAAATCTGTAATGTCAACGCATTTTGCGGAAATCTGCTACATCAACACTGTCAGCGCAAATTGCGAAGATCCGTACAGTTTTGAAACGTCATCAACTATTGGCGCAAGTCTTTCTTTGTGTGTGTGTGGGTCGTGCTTTATTTTAATCCTTTGTGTCACTTGGGGCCCCATCGGACGGGGTCCACATAAGTTGGTAGGACTTCTTCTGTTACTTCTTCTTCTTAGGATTTAGGCCCCTCGGTTGACAGCTGTAAGTTGGCTCCATTCTTCAAGGCTTTGATACGTTAGCAGTTTGTGACATCTCCCCTTCTTGAAAGAGAGTAATCGTCCGCAATTACAACATATCTGCAAAACAACTCAAGTTAGCTCAAAAATTTCTGAGGGACAATCAATTTGCTCTTTTTGTTAAGGAGTTAGCTTCTCCTTTTGGCTCTTTTGATCAAGGAGTTGGCTTCTCCTTTCGTCCAGATTGGAACTCTCGATACTCCGACGTAGTAAAATTAGCCATCACACCCAAACCGCACTCATCTTCCAAGGGTGTCTTGATGCACTAAAATGACATACCCAAGCAATCTCATCCAATTAGGAATATTCAATGGTTGGCACATCACAATGCAGCACAAATGCTCACATATGCATGTTACAAGACATAGAAACATAAAGCCGCCGATGAACACTCCTCCCGCATAACCTAACAAGGGCCGGGCCGCGAGATATTCAACGACTCCCTCGTCACTCCTCCCGCATAACCTAACAAGGGCCGGGCCAGGAGATATTCAACGACTCCCTCATCAATCCTCCCACATAACCTAAAAAGGTCCGGGCCAGGAGATATAGAGGCCTTTTACAACCAAACACCCCCCAAGCCGCACCTTGCGTCGTTTGGAGGTGCTGAGAGTAACCACTACTCAGACTTCTTAATACTCCTCCCACATAACCATCCAGGTCCGGGCTGGGAGTCACAACAACAAAAATTATTTTACAAGCATACAACCAAACGCTCCCCAGGCATCGGCCTGCGTCGTTCGGAGGTTTTCTAACATACAACGGAACACCCCCCAGACATCGGCTTCCGTCGTTCCGAGGTTTTCAAACATGCAACGAAACGCTCCCCAAGCATCGGCCTGCATCGTTCCAAGGTTCAAACAATACCAAAACAGTATTTCTCACTTCTCCACCTGGGAGTTAAAATCACCAATCAAGGAAACCAGTATTAAAACCAGAGTCAAACATTTCAAATCGACACAGGTTCAAAACAGATACCATCCATTTCAAACAAATTCCAAGAGGATCACCAAACAAGTTCTCAATCAAATTTCAAACTTAAAAAGCAATCTCGACATAAGTCGAGCTCGAAAGTCGGTTGACTTTCCATCCTGAAACCTGCACCAAAAATTAGGATTAGGTTCATTCCATAAGGTCATAGCCGAGCACAGCATGGTCCATCGGCTCTTGGACAGACAGTGTTTCTTTGGCGGCGATTGTAGTCCCAAGATAGC
Source organism: Adiantum capillus-veneris (assembly GCF_014529385.1). Taxonomy (NCBI): domain Eukaryota; kingdom Viridiplantae; phylum Streptophyta; class Polypodiopsida; order Polypodiales; family Pteridaceae; genus Adiantum; species Adiantum capillus-veneris. The sequence continues at coordinate 170,572,335 of NC_140933.1, forward strand.
AATCGCATTGGACCTCCAAGGTCATCTGCTCGTGAAGGGACATCTACGGAGAGATGTCGAGAAATTTCAAGTTCTAATCTGCTAGGGTTTCCATGGCAAGCATTTCAGGATACCCCACTCTGCCAGAAGTTGCACTCCGAAGAAAGATTTCAGAAACCATATAACTTCAGGCAAAAAATTTCTTGAAAGCTTGCCAAGTCCTTGGACTCTAGAGTGTGCGGCCTGCTATAGACGTCAAGAAAAACAGTGACTCGAAACAAATCTGGATCCTTCTCTTGCAAGTGATCTTTATGACTTATGCCCTGTAAGCCATGAGCAATGAAGACGAGAGCGCGCCCGATGCACGATGAATGAACAGTGGGAGTGGCTAATAAGTCCGAGGTCGGGACCCAAAGATACTTCAAATAAAATTCCACTAGACTTTTGGAAGCGCCGGTTTGCTCTGTCTGCTCTTTGGTACGACCGGTATGCTTTCAGAAAAGCACACGCCTGATGCTCTAATACCACTGTCACAAGACGGGCACCACCTACCAATAGAAAAGAACAGACTGAACAGACTTTTAGCACTTCAATAATAACTGAATTGAGAGAGAGACGACGCGCGACACGGAGTGGCCGAATTCCACCTCAGAGAGTATTGGCCCCAAACCTTGGTGCCCCTTTCGGTATTTCTTTATATTGCATCATCAAAGTACAAGCCAATACTCCAGCCTCTGCACCTTCTCCAGGAAGCATGCCAGAGAATGAGCCCTTAGCACATACTTAAAGGCCCTTGGCCTATGAAAGCAATTTACATGAAAAGCCTTCAAATTCAAAAGCTTCTAGTCCAAAAGAAATGCCAAAAAGCTACCAACGTAATTTACGAAAATTCGTACAACCTGCCACGTCAGTATGTTAGCGCGTTTTGCGAAAATCTGCCACGTCAGCACTATCAACGCAAATTGCGGAGATCCGTACAGACCTGCCACGTCATCAGCTTTTGGCGCAAGTCTTTCTTTGCGTGTGTGTGTACGTGAGACCTGCTTTATTTTAATCCTTTATTTTAACCCCGTAAGTTGGTAGGACTTCTTCTTCTGTTACTTGTTCTTCTTAGGGTTAAAGCCCCTCAGCCGACATCTGTAAGTTGCCTCCATTCTTCAGGGCTTTGACACGTCAGCAGTTTGTGGCAGCCGTCAAATTTTCCTTGATCCAGATAGAGCACCCATGATCAAATCTAAAGTGCGGGTTTTCCATGAGGGTTTCTTGTGGATAAGGGAGGCTGACTATGAAACCTTACAAGAGCAAACAATGATTTGAGACGAACTACTTCATGATTATCAGACTTCTCTTTTCAAACTTGCCCTTTCTTGAGAGCAAGGGACCACCATTAATGAGCTCAGGAAATACGTAGATTGTATTAACAAGCGCCGATTTGTAACCATAGAGTTTTCAGAGGGTATGCAACTAATCAAAGGGTTAGATGTGACCGTGATAAGATGCCAAGTCCCTAAATACCTTGTAAATATTGCTTTCCAAAGCTATCTGCACAATTTTGGTTGGTAGATATGTTGAGGCACATGGGTTCTATTTTTGGCATTCCATTTATGTACTTAGTACAAACCCACATATCTGTGCTCTACAAAAATTCTAGATACCATCACTTTTGAGTGGAAAAGGGTGTCACACTTGCAAAAAAATGTGGTTACGAGTACCAGTGCCTTGGATGTGATGAGATGGGGCATCTGGTGAGGGATTGCCCTAAAGAGTGACAACACAGACAGACGAGGATGGCCCAATAGAGTTCTACACAACACGAGGACTCGGCACAACAACATGATAGAATCAGAAGGGTCATAGTCAACAGCTACATAGTGTTGATCAGACATTGACAAAGAAAGACAAGCAAGTAGGAAAATGCAAGCTATCCTTGTGTACAAAGGTAGTGAGGCAGAGGTTGGATGAGGCATAGCAACCCTAGATAGACACCCTTTCTTGAAAGCAAGAAACCACCATTAATGAGCTAAGGAAATACGTTGCATATATTTACAAGAGAGAATTTGTAACTTTTCATGAAAAGATCAATAAGTGCCATTTAGTCTCATCGCACAAGATATTTAGTGGCTCACAATAATTAAGACATAAAATCACCTTTTACAATGACTCCAATTGCATGGCAAAGCAAAGTTACCTCACACATTAGAACAAAATTCTTACATACCTTACTCACAACTGAAAAAGCACTCCGCATGGGGTATTGAGCATCAACAAAAGCAACACCACATAGCCCATTTCGATTGTAGGCATGCACCATGTACTCTAAAAAGAGAAAAACAGTAACTTCATTAGAGAGCCTTACACTCAATCCTCCAATTACAATATTACATGGAAATCACAAGATAATCGATTCCACAATATCAAAAACTGAGACTTTCAAAACCCCCATTGATCAAAACTCTACATCATGATCAAGTCCCTAAATGCAACTTCAGCTTTGAAACTAGCTCACGGAGCATAAGGCAAGTAATCGGATGCGAGGACCATCTGAGGCAGGCCTCCACAAATGCACACAAAAAAGGCTACGTGAGGGCAACTTACGCCTTCTACATTTCGTTAATTGGACAGTCAAAGTGCATGGGTACGTCAAATGCACTTGAGAGGGAACAACAGGGGGTGGGGGAGGCGGGGAGAGAGAGAGAGAGAGAGAGAGAGAGAGAGAGAGAGAACCTTCTTGTTGAACCGATTGGCGTTGGCCAGAGGGGGTGCGTTTGGCAATAGTGCGGGCAACAAAGACTATAAACTCTTTGGCACTGGGTCGCTGGAAGTAGTTAAAATGGGAAACATCAGAGGCATTGGCCAGCACCTTAGCCTCCTCCGCTCCCCCCAAGCACTTGAGCACCACGAGGGCAGTGATCTTCATCTCTCTCTCTCTCTCTCTCTCTCTCTCTCCGACACACACACACACACACACACACACACACACAGATCGTTTCCTTCTTGCGAGATCTGCTATCGTTATAACACAGCTTTCGTTGCACTCAATGTTTTGATTGCCCTCATCATCAAGGTCCGACTCTATTTAGCACGCTAAATAATCACGAAACCTCCGAGGGACGGAGGCAGCCCTATATAATTTAGGGAAAATTACCAAAATACACCTCTTATTTGTGGAAATTCCCAAAATACCCCTGAAATTTAAAGAATTCCCATATTACCCCCAACATTTTGTCATAAATTCCCCAAATACCCTTCAAATTTTCCAAAATTCCCAAAATACCCCTGGTTGTGAGATTAAATTTCTCCAAAGATAGAAAAACTTTGTAGATTTACATAAGAAGACTGGTTGTTTATCAATACAAGATGCTAAAAGTAGAATTTGAGCTGATTATGTAGGCTTCGGAGATGAATCACTTCATTATTTTTAGACATTATTGCCTTTTTTGCGAGGTAATTTGCGACAAATTACATGCTAAGCACTCAAAAACGAATTGCAATTGTCAAATAGGAATGAAGATTAGAAATCTTGAATAATCTAACCAAAATATATACAAGGGTATTTTGGGAATTTTTGAAATTTCAGGGGTATTTTGGGAATTTCCACAAAGTAATTTTTCCTATAATTTATTCGCAAGGTTTTGACATCCAATGAGTTATAGTGTAGTAGTAGTGCTATTGAGTGTGTGGCTGCTGAGTTTAATTCAAACACGCAAATCCATGTTTCGTGTTGAAAAGTGGACGATAGAGCTACTCTTTCGACCGGGGGGGGGAGGCTCACCAATTTTTTTGTGGGTCCGGACAAGTGCAATTTCCTTTTGCGCCAATGGGTAGCCTCCACTGTGGAGGCACGCTCCTTTTCAAATGTCTTCTGTCAGCTCTCGTGAACCCGGCCTAAGCACCCTCTCACGCTCATCCGCCCAATCGTGGAGGCATACTCAGCCCACGAGGTCACATAGGATGGTACCTAATGGATAAAGAATGCAAAGAGTTGATGTGGTTTAGGCCGGCCTCCAATCCCTCTACCTGTGTATTTGAGGGGTCAAGGTTGGCTAGCAATGCTCAAAAGATATTCCAACCAATCATGTTGCAAGCTTTTTGCTAAAATCAACTTGATTGCACAAAACTTATAGGAAATAATATCTTGTCCTCCTCCAATAAATGAAGACATCTACACCTATAGGATCCCTAAACTTACCAGTGTTTTAATGATAATAAAAATAATTCTAGAGTGAATTTGAACTCCATTCTAAAGCCTTCCTTTTGTGTTTACCTCTAGAGTAAATTTGAACTCCATTCCAGACCAGCTAACAAAAAAATGCAATTATAAGGTTTACGTCTTCTATAAAGAAGAGGAGTGAATGGAAGAAAAAACGTTAGATAAAGATGCTCACCCGCTCGACTATACAAGTAGTCAGAATAATCATAAGGGTCTGCACCTAATCTCAAACATAGAAGAAATTAAGAAGTCAATCATTAAAAAAATGTTCAAAAAGGTATGCTTATTGCCATTCAAGCCATATGGGAGCACTCCAAGTGAAAATCATTAGGAAGTGAACGGGGTATAGGAGGGCCTCTTTATTTGGCAATTTATGGAAATATTTAAAACTTAATCAAGTTTTGACTAAAGGCTAGAATGGTGGGCTACATAGCTTAGACATGCCTATTGTAGATTTTACTAGATCTTATTGGAGTTACTCTCCCACCCAAGAGTTACTCTTCCCTCTTTGTCTTCTTTCTTTTTTTCCTCCTTTCTCTTCCCTCAGCTGACAAGTGCAAATCTGCAATATTTATCCCTACTCTCTCTCTCTAAAAATGCCCTGACACCTCTCTCTCTCCTCTTATTCTCATGTTTGAACATGTTACCATATACATGTGGTACTGATGTGTGTGAACACACTAGGACCGCCGGGGCATTTTTCCCTCTTTAGGAGTTTTTTTCCCCCGTGCATTGTATATACGCCCATCACTCTAGGGCTATCTATCTTTCCATTGCACACTAAGTAACACACTCTCTATTGTGTGCCTTGAGTTTCCTTCGTCTTCTCCAAGCTGTGTGTGTTTCTCTGCAACCCTAATTCCAACAATTGGTATCAGAGCAGGTCACGTCCTCCCGGGCTTAGTCGCCAGCTGCTCCAGCGACTAAGTCCTCTCGGGCTTAGTCGCCAGCTGCTCCAGCACACGCCTGCTCACTTTCTCCAATTTCAGTGAGCTTTGGCGAGCGATCGCAGATCGACAAAAATTTGGGGAAAGCTCAAAGAGCTGAATCTGCTCATAATTTTGATTTGGGCTCATTTCGGCCTCCGTTTCCACTCAGGCAGTACTGCACAGGCTATTTCGTCATTTTGTGCAGAATTTCTGTCAGTGCCGTTTTCTGCATAACAGGTGCCTTATAGTCTTCTACGGTTTGTGCTATATAGCACAGGTTGTTCCCGCTCCGTTTCTCCTATTTTCGGGCAGTTTTCACATCAGGTGCAGCATTTACCATGGCTGACAACAACAACACAGATGTGTTCAAGATGTTTGCTACTGAGGATAGGTTGGATGAGGACAACTACCCTATGTGGGCTTATATGATGCAACATGTTCTTGTGTCAAAGGGTGTCTCGAACATTGTGCAGGGCATTGATATACGTCCGGGTTCTGAGGATGTAGGCGATGTTGAGGATGTTGCAGGTCTTGCTGCAAGGATTGCTGCTATTAGAGTTGTTTTGCCTACGGCAGAACAAGCTCGTTGGGATGTTAAGGATGCGCAGGCTCATGCATTGATTGCATTGTCTGTGAAGCGCACCATTGTTCCTCACATCCGTTCAGCAAAATCTGCAAAACAGGCTTGGGATATTTTAGCAGGTCTTTATGCAAGCCGCAATGAGGCTAAAATTGCTTTGCTGCGTAAAGAGCTGGAGTCGAAGATTATGCATGAGGAAGATGATATGGACACTTTCCTTGCTAGTGTCAAGGATATCAATGAGCAGCTTATTTCTGCAGGTGAAGTCATTTCAGTTAGTTCCCTTGTGCAGACTGTTCTTGATGCCTTATCAGATTCCTACCAGACTTTTGCTAGTACTTGGAGACTGATGACCCAAGGAAATCCTGAAGTTGTCAAGTTTGATGCATTATGCACATTGTTGTTGCAAGAGTCACTTTCCAGAAAAAACAGGACTAGGCAGCGTGCAGTTGAACAAGCTTTTATTGCTTCTCAAAGAAAGGGTGGTAACACTAATGCAGCCACTTCTTATGGTTTTGCTGCAAGTGGCAAAAATTATGTTCCTAATGCTTCTGCTGGCAGAAATTCGTCTAGAAATTCTGGTGATAAGGGCAAAAAGAAGACGCGCTACCATTATTGTAAAGCCAATGATCACTTGATCAAGTCGTGTCCTAAGTTGAAGGCCAAAGAGGCTAAGAAGAAAGAGGGTGGTTCCACTGCAAATGCTGGTTCCACTACAAATGCAGCCATTGTTGAGTCTTCTGTGAAAGGAGACTGTAATGCTGATGTTGATGCAGAATGGGCTTTTAGCGGAGAGTGCACTTACAATCCTGCTATCCATGATGAATGCTTGTTAGTTTGCTGCAGATTCACATGTGTGGTATTTCGACAGTGGTGCTACAAAGCACATTACCTCACATCGTGAATTGTTTACCTCTCTCGAGTTTGTCCCTCATGGGAATTCAGTCACTTGTGCCAACAACGCCTCCTTTCCCGTTCAAGGAGTTGGAAAGATTGTGCTCACTGCTACTAATGGCAGTTCCTTCACACTTGTTGATGCACTTTATGTACCTAGGATCAAGAAGAATCTCTTGTCTGTATCCGCACTTGCTAGACTTGCACTTGTAGTCAAATTTGTGGATGACAGATGTACAGTTCATGATCTCAGTTTTGGTGATGAAATTGTTGCATCTGGGCTTTTGTGCCGTGGGCTGTATAAGCTCACTTTGTATGACAAGTGTGGACAAAATTTTACAAATGCTGTTGCAGATTCAAGGGCTATTTCAGATGCAAAACTTTGGCATGCACGTTTTGGTCATCTGAATTTTGCCAGTTTGCTGCGTTTGCAGAAATCTGATATGGTTGCTTCTTTGCCACCTCTTGAAGCACCTATCAAACATGTTTGTGAAGGCTGTATTTTGGGTAAGATGCAGCGTTCTAAATTTCCAAAGGATGGTTCATTTCGGGCCACATGCAGGTTGCAGCTTGTGCATAGTGATGTTTGTGGGCCCATGCAAACTCCGTCCTTGGGCATTTACCTGTACTTCGTGACTTTCATTGACGATTACTCCAGGCATGCATGGGTATTTCCGCTTAAAGCGAAGTCCGAAGTTTTTATGTGCTTCAAACAATTTCTAGCTATGGCTGAAAATGTCTCGAAATGTACTATGGGCACCCTCCGTTCCGATCGAGGGGGGGAGTATATGTCTCATGAATTTAAAGCATTTCTAGCTAGTCGTGGGATAAAACACCAATGTACAGTACCTTATACACCTCAGCAAAATGGTGTTGCTGAGAGGAAAAACAAGTCACTGACGGAAATGGCACGATGTATGGTCAAAAGTCAAGCTTTGCTGCATTCTTTTTGGCTTGAGGCCATTATGCGTGCCACTTATGTACTTAACAGGTGTCCTACGAAAGCTTTGCAGTCTATTACTCCATATGAAGCATGGCATGATAGAAAACCTTCTATTGAGCACATGCGTGTTTTTGGCTGTTTGGCATATGCTTTGGTGCCACAAGTGCAGCGCAGAAAATTGGATGATAAGGATGTCAAATGTATTTTTGTTGGTTATAGTGCTGATAGCAAAGGTTACAGGTTGTATCATTCGCAAACAAAACGTATTCTGGTTTCTCGGGATGTAGTGTTCGTGGAAGATTCTGTTCAGCCCTTGGTGTCATGTACTAGAGACAGTAATGTAAGCTCACAGGACATTTATGACACTTTGTTGCCTCTTTTCAATGGTGGAAATACAAATGTAAGTTCCAATGAGGCAAATGTACAGCCTAGGGGGTTTATGAAAATGTTACAGATCAGCCTATTACTGATGCAGATGTACATGATGTACTTGATGAGGAAAGGGCTGAAAATGAGCAGGCTAGAGGTATGCCAAAATGGCTGGTGCACACTTTGCGTGATAGTAAATTGGATGCACCTTTGTCTAGTCATACTCGTTTAGCCTCTCGCCATGCATCTTATGCATCAGATTGTTATGCTTTGGCTGTGTCTAGTTTACATGATGTTGAGGAGCCCCTGTCTTTTGATGAAGCACAGAATTCAGAAAATTGGATGGCTACCATGCAATCAGAATATGATGCACTGATAGAAAATGACACATGGACTTTATGTGATTTGCCTCCTGGTAAAAAGGCCATTGGTACAAAGTGGGTTTACAAGTTGAAACGCAAGCCGGATGGTGAGATCGATCGCCATAAGGCTCGACTTGTTGCAAAAGGTTATGCACAGCAAAAAGGCATAGACTATGAAGAGACTTTTGCTCCCACTTGTCGTATGACTACTGTGCGTTTTCTATGTGCATTGGCAGCTCATTTTGGTTGGGATGTACATCAATCAGACATTGTTACTGCTTTGTTGAATGGTGACATATTTGAGGAAGTTTATGTAACGCAGCCTCGCGGTTTTGTCATAAAAGGACAAGAGGACAAAGTGTGCAAATGTAACAAGGCTGTGTATGGGTTGAAGCAATCTCCTCGTGCTTGGTATGAGAAAGCTGGCACTCATTTGGTTAAATGAGGCTTTCGTAATAGTCCAACAGAAAGCACATTGTATGTAAAGCGTGAGGGTGATGTACTTCTCATTGTGGTTCTTTATGTTGATGATTTGCTGATCACTGGACCAAATGAGAGACATATTGCTGAATTTAAGGCTGATTTGAATGCTACTTTCAAGATGAAAGATTTGGGGCTGTTGCATCATTATTTGGGTATACAGTTTAAGCAGTGTGATGGTGGTATTGCCTTGTGTCAGAAAAGTTACATAGAGACATTGCTATGTAAGTTTGGACTTGAGGATTGCAAACCTATTGCCACTCCCATGGAAACAGGTTTGAAGTTGAGTCTACATGATGCTGGTGATCCTGCTAATGTCACTCTTTACCAAACTGCTGTTGGCTGCCTCATTTATGTATGCAACACGAGGCCGGATATTCAATTTGCAGTCTCACAGGTCAACAGATTTATGCATAGCCCAGGGTCTAAGCATTGGCACGCCGTCAAGAGGATTTTTCGCTACCTTAGTGGCACTTTACATCTTGGCTTGTTTTATCCCAAGGGGGGATCATTGCCGCCAGACTTACATGCTTTTTCGGACTCAGATTGGACTGGTTGTTTTGACACGCGAGTGTCCACAAGTGGTTTTTGTTTCATGCTTGGCAGTTCATGTATATCATGGTTGAGCAAGAAGCAACCTACTGTGGCCACTTCGAGTTGTGAGGCTGAGTACAGGGTAGTCTTCACAGCTACGGTTGAGTGTGTATGGCTTAGACGCCTTATGGCTGATTTGGGTGTTGGACAGGACGCTGCCAACACTATCTACACTGACAGTCAGAGCGCATTGGCAGTTGCGAGGAACCCAGTTTTTCATGCTCGCACAAAGCACATTGAGGTGCATCACCACTATGTCAGGGAGAGGCTCTCAGCAGGAGAGATCAGCTTGGCTTATGTGCCAACACAGGACAACCTTGCAGATCTTTTCACAAAGGCATTGTCTCGTGAGAAGCTTGAAGCTTTCCGCAAAGCTTTGGGCTTAATCCCCTTTGTGGACTGATCCTGTCCTCAGGGCCTGGCACTTCCCTTTACTCCTGTGCCAGCTCTCGTTCACCGCATCACTCCAGGGGGGATTTGTTACCATATACATGTGGTAGTGATGTGTGTGAACACACTAGGACCACCGGGGCATTTTTTCCCTCTTTAGGAGTTTTTTTCCCCCGTGCATTGTATATACGCCCATCACTCTAGGGCTATCTATCTTTCCATTGCACACTAAGTAACACACTCTCTATTGTGTGCCTTGAGCTTCCTTCGTCTTCTCCAAGCTGTGTGTGTTTCTATGCAACCCTAATTCCAACAGAACACCTTTTTGTAAAGCAACCTACAACACATCAAATGTCTAGCTTCATGGATGGATACAATGGCTACAATCAACTGAAGATGATTGCACCTGAGGATCGGGCCAAAACTACACTTATCACTGAATGGGGAGTCTAGTAATGCCATTTGGATTGTGTAATGCTCCAATGACCTTTCAAAGATGTATGATGGAAATTTTTAGTGAATTTTTGTGTAAGTTCTTGGCTATATTTGTGGATGACTTTACCGTTTTCTCCATTGAAGAAGTGTGTTTATTATTTTTGGAGATGGTCTTCGAGAGGTGCAAAGAAAAGAGGATCTATTTAAATCCCTTCAAATCAGTGTTTATGGTCTAGAAAGGATAGGTTAAAGCACATAGTGTCTAGAAATGGGATTGAAATGGCCAACAGTGAAAAAGTCAAGTGTGTTCAACAGACTAGAGCATCAACAACGGCATTTGACTTGAGTTTCTTTCTAGGATACATCAACTTTTATAGGAGGTTTGTTCACATGTTTGTAGCCAAGGCATTGCCTCTATATGAGTTGACCAAGAAAGGAAATAAGTTTATCTGGATCAAAGAATGTGAGGAGAGTTTCCACTGCCTAAAGGATGAGATCAACATGAAGCTAGTCCTTTGCCAACCGAACTGGGATGTAATTTTCCATGTGCATGTAGATGCTTCTGGAATAGGGATGGGAGCTATACTGGTCCAACTCGATGGAAAGATGGACTACCCGGTCTACTTTGCTAGTTGCAGGTTTAGTTCGATCAAATAGGGATACTCTACTACTGAGAGAGAAGCATTGGGAATGGTATTTAGCTTTATCAAGTTCAAACACTATCTATTGGGCAAATTATTTCATTTTTATGTAGATCATCAAGCTCTGTTGTTTCTGATCAAAAAATTTATTAGACAAGGAAGATTAATCATATGGATTATGTTTTTTTAAGGAGTTTGAATTCAACATCTTCCACAAGCCAGTGAAAACACACAGTGGTGCAAACTTCCTTTCCATAAGCATAGAGGGTTGTTCAGAAACATCATTAAGAGATAAGCCAATGGATGCTGAGCTAGTTCAGTAAAGAGGAACCAGATCCAGAATGGCAAGATGTTTATGAATTCCTTTAGATAGGAGGTTTCCTAGAAGACTGGTCCCAGAATAAGAAGAAGGCATTGATCATAAGAAGTCTGAAGTTTACCATCATTGCTGGAGCACTTTACAAACTATGTATTAATGATGTACTTCATAGATGTGTGCCAATGGCAAGTTATTATTGAATCTCACAATGGAGATGCAAGAGGACACTTCTAGATTGATATTACATATAAGAATATCCTCTAGGAAAGATTGTCTAGTACATCCACTGGGAATAATCATGACATGGGGTCTGGATTTCATGGGGCCATATAATAAGATCACTTCAAGGAAAAACAAGTATATTATGATGGCCACATGTTTTTTCATCAAATGGGTTGAAGCCAGGCTTTACCAGCTAACACTGCCAAATTCTTGTATGAGAACATCATATGCAGATATGGATGTCCAATAGAGATTGTCTCAGATCAGGGGACACACTTTATCAATGAAACCATTCAAATACTGACTGAGATCTTTTCAGTTAAGCCCCAAACATCCATGCCTTACTATCCCATGTGCAATAGTTAGGTAGAAAAAACCATCTAGACGATTCTCACAAAGATAGTTCAAAAGACACCAGTGGGACACCAAGCTAGAACAGAGACAATGGTCCCAATTGAATTTGCAATTCCTAGCTTGAGACTAGAAGTCGAACATGGAATGGATTTTAACCAAAATTTGAAGCCGAGGTTGGACAAATTGTTATGACTGGATGAGATCTAAAAAAAGGGCAATGTTGGAATAGGAAGTAGTCTAGCAAAGGAGGAAGAACTGGCATTATAGTAAAATAAAGGTCAGGGAGTTCAAGAAGGGTGATTTGGTGCTGCTATCATAGTAAAAAATGAGACCAAAGAAACCAAATTGGAAGATAGCCTGGTTTGGACCCTATGAGGTGGATTGGGTGTTCTCCAATTGTACAATGAGGCTCAGAGACTTATTGGGATTGTTGTTACTAGGAGTATACAATGGGGTAAAGGTCAAGTTATACTATGCCATATCAGAGGGGATTCTAGTAGAACCAGTACCAGATGTGCATCCAAAATCAAAAGATGAACCCTTGGACTTATTCCATAGCATACCAGTGGAGAAACAACATTTGCCAGAACTAGTTCAGACTTAGTGCCCGATAGAACCGATATAATCTCAGACTCGGTACATGGTAGAACCAGTACAATCTAAGCCCTTCAACAGTCACGTGCAACACTCAGTCTAGATTCAAACACCGACTAAATCACACAGGCCAGTCCAAACCCAAAGGGAAAGGCCAATAACACCAGTATTACATAATGATAATCAGAGGGAAATAAATGCCACAATCATAAAGAGAGTCTTGTCAGTAATAACAATAAAAAAATCGATCACTGCATGAATGACATAATATCACAAATGGCGCACACAATCCCGAGTTAGGAAAGGAGTGGAGCATTCATGGTCCATGTGCATATAACTATGCAAAGGGTGCACCCATCTTCACTTTACTCACACCCTCTTGTGCCACTCTTGCAAAGCTTTCTTCGTCTTCAAAATTCTTGCAACAACAAGCTTCTTCGCCACCAACACCTACTCCATCAACACTTGTGGTGGCTCTTCCATAAACACCTCAGTGCTCCTTCTCCAAATCGCCCCCCTCTACAAGTGAGTACAATTTCTCTACACATGATTACTTGCTTGAGTGGTGCATGGGAAGGAAAAAAATGTTCGAGCAGATGAAAGACACTATTGACACCATGTCTACACAGAACAAGTCATTGATAGCTTCAGTAGTTGAAGCAGTAGGTTTTGTTGCACACACCAAGATTGGAAAATATGTGTTTCAAGAGCATGAGCAAGCCCTAATTAAGCTATGGTGTTTAGAAGTGGTAGTGGAGGCTGCTAGGCTACCTTTTGATGATGACATTACCCAGCAAGTGCTAAACACATTTCAAGCAGATAAGGGGATAGCATTGGTCAATGGGATATCACTAAAGTTGACAACATGAGAATTGGATTTCTCAAAACCTCTTCAAGGCTTGGTACGTTTGGCAGTTCCTCTACTGGGAAAACTTGTCCCCAACTCACTCCAATGTTCACACTGCTTGGGATAAGGCAGTACCGCATAGAGCACCTAAGATAACTATTTATGAAAATACTAAAATAGAGAAGACCGCTAAAGGGAAGGATGGAAAATTAGAAAATATAGCAACAAAGTCACCGATGGAAGATAAGTGAAAAGAAATAGTGCACACAGGGGTTAAGCCGCTACCAACCCAATCAAAGGCAAGCTCATCAAGCAAGAAGCCTAAAAACATGGAGCTATTAAAGAAATTTTAGGCAAGGTGAAGAAACTAGACACCACATCTGCTCCTCCGGTAGATACTGCCAAAAGTCAAACCAACTCACAAAACAAGAGCCTAGGGAGACAACTAGCAGAGATACGGCTCAAAAAACCAGTGTTGATTAGACCCAAACTAGTTCCAATCTAGACAATGGAAAAAATCAAGCATCAGGCAATGCTACTGAGTAAGCTTCAGACTACCCATAGTCAGACTAGACATGCTCCAATGCCTCCGGAAGCAATCATTGAAGGGGTGTTTGGTTATGAAAAAGGCAGATGGAGCTATGCTACCTTACGCCTTCCCAATGATAGTCTATGAGAGTCCTATGAGATTGATCAAAAAAACCCTAAAACCATCACACAAGGATGTGCTGCTCTGTAGCCATCCAATCTGGTTGGAACACCATTGTAAACTATATAGGCCTAATGATGGAGGCTCAAGCATCTGTTTCTACCACAAAATTGGACAACCTAAAAGAAAAACTGCAAAAGAGTAAAGCTGAGTTGGTAACTCTCAAGAAAGGGCAAACTGAATGGGTCAAGCAAATATTGCATTATCAGCTGGAATAATGGCAACAGAATAGGGAAGTGGCCACCCTCCATGATGAATGTGAAGCAAAAGGATTACAAACGACTTCATTAGAAACATCATGTACTGAAAACAACTATTCTTGAAAAATACATATATCACTCTCTAGTACAGATAATAGACAAAGATGGGAATCTCACTATGAATTTGAACGTTATGGAAACAGTCATAGAGTCAATTTAGTCACATCTATAGGATAAAGCTAACGAGTACACCACGACACTGGTCAATGAGGCTATCTTTGATACTTAGATTAAAAAAAGAAAGAGACAAAGATTATGATATGGAGGATGTTGAGCAAGAGGATGAGTAGCAGACCCAGCATCATCACAAGGACAATGATGATGATGACGATGATCATGATTCTCCGAGACAAGGGATGGCCACAATGAAGATGAAGAGCAACCTGAAGGTGTTGGCTCCCAACAAAAGGATCCACAACAACAGGCTCAACAATAGACGGCTCAGAGTTAGCAGACAAAGGAAAGAATATTATTTTAGAATCTGACTTTGAGTTTGACCACACAAACTCTATTGACGTGCTGACACTAAACAAAAGACCAAGGAAGCAAAGTCATCTCTAGATCCATGAATTCTTACACGATGAGACAATCTATTCGGATCTGGAGAGATTTTAGATGATGTATGTGGGGGCCCCAATGGATGGTATTGGACTGAAGGCAATGAGTTATCACAACTAGCCAATATGTAAATGGCCTCCACATCCAAGATGTATACAAGTAGTCGAAAGTGTCCCAGAGTGGTGTGTAACCACTGATGATGTGTAGTAGAAGAGGACCAAAGACTTGAATGACCCTCAAAGAGCAGGAAATCAACTTGAAGAGTCTATTTCACCTGGTTCACATTACAAGGAAAATGATGCAACAAGAAAACCGGATGGTCCTAAAATTTGTGGAGTTTGTTCCAGATTCTCCAGTGTTGCTATATACCATATCGCTAAGGAAATAGAACTCTCACAATTCTTCCTAGCACTCTACCCCCCACATACCGTGAGCCAACACACCAACAAAGCTACATCAAGATAGTGGACGGGCTCCACGACTGGTATGAGGTTGCCAGTATAGCGTGGAAGACCTCAAATCAAGTAGTCACTGAAGCTCTAAAGAAGGATCAAGCAATTGATCTAATTAAAGACCTAGAAAACTTTCAGCTGAAAATGGGCTAGTGGAAAGTACATATTAAAAGGCTAATAAAGCTTACAAATCAGCTCCTATAGCTCATAGTCAAAGCCTCCAAGATCCCTAGGAAGGAATTAGCTAACAAATCATCCTCTGAACCCTAGTTCAGAGAGATGGCTAAAATCTTGTTTGAGGCTAGAATAAAGTGCAATCAACCATTACCTCAGGGATGGGTGCACATTGCATCCTACTATCACAAGCTGGCCAGAGCCTCACTTATTAGAGTTAAACGAACGCTATATGATCTTGACACGAAGACCTAGAATGCTCTCGCTCCATATGAGTTTGAGATGAAGACTGTCACAAAGGATCAACTGGCATAGGAGGCTCTATATTGGCTCATTCAGAAGGAGAACAATGGTCCAAGTGCCTTAAAGCCCTTCAAGGTCTTACAAAAACCTCCTAAGAAGAAGGTGCCAGACAAGAAGTGGGTCAGGTGGACTAACATATGGATAAATGTTGAGAACTGCTAAAATTTTTGGTATACACCAACATTCAAGAAAGAGAAGGAGGAATGTAGAAGGTGCTAAACATGCAACTGGTGGATGATTGGACTGGAAGCTTCTAGAGACAATTACTACAGTATAATCGGTACAAGGTACAATCAATCAGAGCCCATTCGAAGGCCTATAAATAAGGGTTATTACTATATTTTGTGTGTTTTGTCTTATCTTGGCTTATCCTGTAACTATTCTTGGATTTTGAACCTTTCTATCTCGGAGCTGTTACGCTCTTGTACTTTGAATCATACACTAAACCTATATCATTGTATTTGTTCACTAAGATAATGCAAATATAAAATTTCCATTCCAGTTTCTAGTTTAAGTGTTATTCTCTTTCAATTCTAGTGTCCAGTATTTCCAATTTCAGTCTTGTCTTTCAGTTATGCCTGATCTACTCTGAAGTCTCATGCCTGTCTGAACTAACTCTAACTACCAACCTGGAATAGTGTCTGAAAGTACCCAGCTCATTCCATGGACTGTAGAGAGGGTTTAGGTGTAATAAATTCCTTGTCTCTTCTTGTTGTTGACCTTTGTGTCACACTATAGGGAGTGGCTTAGGGAATACAACTAGATTGCTTGCCCCTGGCTGTTGTTGCTGACCACCATGTCACACTGTTGGGGGGGGGGGGGGGGGGTAAGCCTTAATAGACTCCCCATACCTAGTTGTTGCTGAGCACTGTGTTGCATTGCAGAGGGGACTAGCCTTAATAGATTCCCCATCTTTGGTTGTTGTTGACCACCGTGTTGCACTGCAGAGAGGGATTAGGTGTACTAGATTCCTCTTCCCTTACTGACCTTCATCTCACACTGAAGGGAGTTGCTTATGATGTTCTAAATTCCTCATCCCTGGCTATTACTAAATGAACTACGTTTTCCTCAGCATTTGACCCAGCTCTTTGCTTGAACATCGTTATGCACAACATAATGAATCAATTGTTAGCCAATTCCTAAGAAGTCTTGAGAGTATGGTTCATCCAAAAATCAAGGACAATCTAAGAATCAAGGAGTAGATGCAGCTTGTTTCATAGTTACGTTGAGATTTGAAGAGCAAAGATAATGGAGATGGCTCTTCTAAACACCCTAGGGCTGAAGAGGATGAAGCTACTTCATTAGTTGTTCACCCTATCTTGCACTTTCTTGGTGAGCCCTCCATATTTCATCTGCAAGCACCCCAACTTGGTGAAGGGCATTATGAAAATGTAAATCAAGTCTCAGTGTCTCATACTCCTTTCAAAGATTGAGTCTATGTGGAAAATATCTTCAAGGACAAGCCAGGAAGCAAACCAAATTTACATATATTGCTTGAAGAAGCAACGACCATCACAGTGCAACATCATGCCATGATTCTAGCCCATGCCCTTGTACAACATAGCAAAAGGTGGATGCTTATCTTCAAACATTGGAATGGAGGCTATCTTGAGCAGTGGATCCAAGCTTACTATCATTTTGGAAGTAAACCTGCTGTCAAATAGTTTCAACACATGTTTGGGGTTGTACAATAGTTTGTAGACAACATTCTAACAATCTATAACGCTCTTTTGTAGACCATGAACTTCCTACACATCCACGACTTTATTCGCAATGACTTGCAAACTAGGAATATTTACTGCATTTTGGCAAGCAAGGAGTGTATTCCAGGATTGCGAATTGCGGACAAAGTACAATCTTATCCATGGGTGCCTCCAAAAACATCAGCACAAACCCACATCCTTTTATCAAAGCCTCTAATGTATATAGCTTATTCTACATCCTTAAATGCTTGATTGCATACATGCTTGAACCTTTTAAGGGCCCCAAAATGTAAACAAGAACCTTATTCATGAAGAATTAATAAATCTCTTAGATAGACCTAAAATATGGGATTTGAGCCTTTTTCTGCCGTGGGCTGTATAAGCTCACTTTGTATGACAAGTGTGGACAAAATTTTGCAAATGCTGTTGCAGATTCAAGGGCTATTTCAGATGCAAAACTTTGGCATGCACGTTTTGGTCATCTGAATTTTGCCAGTTTGCTGCGTTTGCAGAAATCTGATATGGTTGCTTCTTTGCCACCTCTTGAAGCACCTATCAAACATGTTTGTGAAGGCTGTATTTTGGGTAAGATGCAGCGTTCTAAGTTTCCAAAGGATGGTTCAGTTCGGGCCACATGCAGGTTGCAACTTGTGCATAGTGATGTTTGTGGGCCCATGCAAACTCCGTCCTTGGGTAATTACCTGTACTTCGTGACTTTCATTGATGATTCTCCAGGCATGCATGGGTATTTCCACTTAAAGCGAAGTCCGAAGTTTTTATGTGCTTCAAACAATTTCTAGCTATGGCTGAAAATGTCTCGAAATGTACTATGGGCACCCTCCGTTCCGATCGAGGGGGGGAGTATATGTCTCATGAATTTAATGCATTTCTGGCTAGTCATGGTATACAACACCAATGTACAATGCCTTATACACCTCAGCAAAATGGTGTTGCTGAGAGGAAAAACAGGTCACTGACGGAAATGGCACGATGTATGGTCAAAAGTCAAGCTTTACCGCATTCTTTTTGTCTTGAGGCCATCATGTGTGTCACTTATGTACTTAACAGGTTTCCTACGAAAGCTTTGCAATCTATTACTCCATATGAAGCATGGCATGATAGAAAGCCTTCTATTGAGCACATGCGTGTTTTTGGTTGTTTGGCATATGCTTTGGTGCCACAAGTGCAGCGCAGAAAATTGGATGATAAGGCTGTCAAATGTATTTTCATTGGTTATAGTGCTGAAAGCAACGGTTATAGGTTGTATCATCCGCAAACAAAACGTATTCTGGTTTCTCGGGATGTAGTGTTCGTGGAAGATTCTGTTCAGCCCTTGGTGTCATGTACTAGAGACAGTAATGTAAGCTCACAGGACATTTATGACACTTTGTTGCCTCTTTTCAATGGTGGAAATACAAATGTAAGTTCCAATGAGGCAAATGTACAGCCTAGGGGGTTTATGAAAATGTTACAGATCAGCCTATTACTGATGCAGATGTACATGATGTACTTGATGAGGAAAGGGCTGAAAATGAGCAGGCTAGAGGTATGCCAAAATGGCTCGTGCACACTTTGCGTGACAGCAAATTGGATGCACCTTTGTCTAGTCGTACTCGTTCAGGCTCTCGCCATGCATCTTATGCATCAGATTGTTATGCTTTGCCTGTGTCTAGCTTACATGATGTTGAGGAGCCCTGTCATTTGATGAAGCACAGAATTCAAAAAATTGGATGGCTGCCATGCAATCAGAATATGATGCACTCATAGAAAATGACACATGGACTTTATGTGATTTTCCTCCTGGCAAAAAGGCCATTGGTACGAAGTGGGTTTACAAGTTGAAATGTAAGCCGGATGGTGAGATCGATCGCCATAAGGCTCGACTTGTTGCAAAGGGTTATGCACAGCAAAAAGGCATAGATTATGAAGAGACTTTTGCTCCCACTTGTCGTATGACTACTATGCATTTTCTATGTGCATTGGCAGCTCATTTTGGTTGGGATGTACATCAATCAGACATTGTTACTGCTTTCTTGAATGGTGACATATTTGAGGAAGTTTATGTAACGCAGCCTCACGGTTTTGTCATAAAAGGACAAGAGGACAAAGTGTGCAGATGTAAGAAGGCTTTGTATGGGTTGAAGCAATCTCCTCGTGCTTCGTATGAGAAAGCTGACACTCATTTGGTTAAATGAGGCTTTCGTAATAGTCCAACAGAAAGCACATTGTATGTAAAGCGTGAGGGTGATGTACTTCTCATTGTGGTTCTTTATGTCGATGATTTGCTGATCACTGGACCAAATGAGAGACATATTGCTGAATTTAAGGCTGATTTGAATGCTACTTTCAAGATGAAAGATTTGGGGTTGTTGCATCATTACTTGGGTATACAGTTTAAGCAGTGTGATGGTGGTATTGCCTTGTGTCAGAAAAGTTACATAGAGACATTGCTATGTAAGTTTGGACTTGAGGATTGCAAACCTATTGCCACTCCCATGGAAACAGGTTTGAAGTTGAGTCTACATGATGCTGGCGATCCTGCTGATGTCACTGTTTATCAAACTGCTGTTGGCTGCCTCATTATGTATGCAACACGAGGGAGGATATTCAGTTTGCAATCTCACAGGTCAGTAGATTTATGCATAGCCCAGGGTCTAAGCATTGGCAGTCTGTCGAGAGGATTTTCCGCTACCTTAGTGGCACTTTACATCTGTGCTTGTTTTATCCCAAGGGGGGATTATTGCCGCCAGACTTACATGCTTTTTCCGACTCAGATTGGGCTGGTTGTTTTGACACGCGAGTGTCCACAAGTGGTTTTTGTTTCATGCTTGGCAGTTCATGTATATCATGGTTGAGCAAGAAGCAACCTACTGTGGCCACTTCGAGTTGTGAGGCTGAGTACAGGGCAGTCTTCACAGCTACGGTTGAGTGTGTATGGCTCAGACGCCTTATGGCTGCTTTGGGTGTTGGACAGGACGCTGCCAACACTATCTACACTGACAGTCGGAGCACATTGGCAGTTGCGAGGAACCCAGTTTTTCATGCTCGCACAAAGCACATTGAGGTGCATTACCATTATGTCAGGGAGAGGATCTCAGCAGGAGAGATCAGCTTGGCTTATGTGCCAACACAGGACAGCCTTGCAGATCTTTTCACAAAGGCATTGTCTCGTGAGAAGCTTGAAGCTTTCCGCAAAGCTTTGGGCTTACTGCCCTTTGTGGACTGATCATGTCCTCAGGGCATGGCACTTCCCTTTAGTCATGTGCCAACTCTCGTTTACCGCATCACTCCGGGGAGGATTTGTTACCATATACATGTGGTAGTGATGTGTGTGAACACACTAGGACCGCCATGGCATTTTTTCCCTCTTTAGGAGGTTTTTTCCCCCGTGCATTGTATATACGCTCATCACTCTAGGGCTATCTATCTTTCCATTGCACACTAAGTAACACACTCTCTATTGTGTGCCTTGAGCTTCCTTCGTCTTCTCCAAGCTGTGTGTGTTTCTCTGTAACCCTAATTCCAACAGAAATTCATTGCTTAGGATTTGCTATTTTGGTTTAATGGGCTACACATGGATCAATCCAAAGTGGATGCAATTTAGAGATGGCCTTCTCTTAGAAATCTAAAAGAGTTACAAATCTTCTTGGGATTTGCATGAAATCAAAGGTTCTTTAAAAACTATGCTCATATTGTTGTGTCGATGACAGACCAATTGAAATCCAACAAAAAAACCTTTCAATGGGGAAAAGGTCAACATAAAAGTTTTGATGCTCTCAAGAACACATTAGCTATAGTTCCTATTTTGGCTAATGTGGATCCTTTGAAACCATTTGTTTTAGAAACCAATGCTAGTAATCGTGCTATTGGAGCAGTCCCTCTACGGGACGGAAGGTAAATTGCATTTGAAAGCAAGAAGATTAATTCTGCATAGCAAAATTATTCTACTTATGAAAGAGAACTCTATGCATTAGTGTTTGTTTTGAAGACATGGCACATTATTTGCATGGAGATTAATTTGATATTGTGTTTGACCATGAAAGCATAAAATGGTTTACACAACAAACAAATTTGAAGGGTCAAAAGGCCAAGTGGATTGAGATTCTTCAAGAGTAGGCAAAGCTCAGGTATTGTAAAGGACAATACACTGTAGTAGTTGATGCTCTTAGTTGTATGCCTGAGATCAAGTTTCTTCTCTTTATTGAGCTTCAAAGTGAGAATCTGGAATCTCTCAAGGGCCGATGTGAGCATGATGAGGCATACTCTTTGAAGTGAGTTTTTGGAGTTTATCAAGGGTAGATATGAGCAGAATAAGGCATGCTCCAAAGTGTGGAGCCATGTGAAAATGAGGGAGCTTTCTCTCTCCAATGCTAGTAGTGTGTCTTTAATCTCCACACCCATCTCCTCTTTCAAGTGATGAGCTGCAGAAATGGAAGAATTTTTCCATAGATGATGGGTACCTACTCACAAGGGGAGAGTTTGTGTACCAATGGACGCGAACATTCGGCACCAAATTCTTTATGTATGTCACAACAGTCCAAGTGCAGGGCCCCCATGCATAAAGAAAACTTATGCTCTCGTACGATGATAGTTTTACACGCTGGGTTTATACGACTATGTTCAAGACTATGTTTTACATTGCCAAAAATATCAAGTAAATAAAACAGGGCACCTGAAGGCCAGCGGTTTCTTGCATTCATTGGAGAATGGTAAATGGAAAAGTATCTCAAAGGATTTTGTTGGAATAAAATTGCACAATTTAGTCAACCGGTCTACGACTACCCATACCAAGTCATTACCTTGTACCTTGGTTGGTAAACCCACAATAAAATTGGTGCCAGATTCTTTATAAATGTCATGATAGTCCAAGTTTAGGGCACCTAGGAATAAAGAACTTATGCACTCATATGATGATATTTTTACTAGCTAGGTTCAAAAGGCTATGCTCAAGACTATGTCTTACATTGGTAGAAATATCAAGTAAATAAAGCAGAGTGCATGAAGGCTGGAGGTCTCTTGCATCCATTGGAGATTCCTAATGGTCTCTATGGATTTGATTGTGGGTTTCCCAACCACTGTATAAGGTCATGACTCGATATGGGTGGTCATAGACCAGTTGACTAAATTGTGCAAAGTTTATTCCAACAAGATCCATAGTTAAGACTCCAAAGTTAGCTAGGTTATCTGTGGAAAATCTATATAGGTTGTATGGGTTGCCAGGTAACATTGTGAGTGATCATGATCCCAAGTTATAGCAGTCATTTTTGGAGGGCTTTGTTTAAACAATTGAGTACACAAATCAACATAAGTACTAAAGATCATCCTAAAATGGATGGCCAGACTGAACGAGTCAACCAAGTACTAGAGGATATGCTATGAGCATACAGTAGCAAGAAGAAATCTGATTGGGAAAATTATCTCCCTATTCTTGAGTTTGCTTAAAATGGTGCTAAGCATGTGAGGATCGGTTTTAGTCCTTTCATGCTTATGTATGCTTTTCAACCTAGGTCACTAGTTATGGTAGGGTTGGTGGCTGAAAAGATTCAACAGGTCAAGGATTTTTTCCACAACCATATGGAAATATTGAAACTAGCTCGTCAAAATGTTTGACAATCACAAGATCAGTATAAAAAGTACGCTGATGAGAAATGTTGACAAGTTATCTTCATGAAAGAGGAAGAGGTTTTTTTGCATGTGCCAAAGCATTCAGAAAGTTTGAAGACTAGGTTTGCACCTAAATTATCTCCCATATATTGTGGGCCTTTTAAAAAACTCAAGAGAGTTGGTGTTATGGCCTTTAAACTCTCACCCGCACACTCTCACATTCATCCAATATTCCATGTAAGCCATTTATGTAAACTCTTAAATTAGGACAACAATGTTATTGATGAGAAGATTTTGGTTGATTTCATTGAACCTCCTATTGAGATGCATGAGAATGAAAGCATTTTTTACTATCGTGATCTACGTACACATCATCATGTACACCGACAAGCATTAGTCAAGTGGAAAGCCAGACCTAAGGAAGGTGCCACTTGAGAAAACATTAGTGTTCTTTAGTAGAAATATCCCACTTTGAGAACAAAAATGCGTCTCCAAGGGCGGAGTAATGTTAGGCCAAGGGTCTAGAGGCCAGGGGCCCAGTCTGAACTCAACTCGGGACCCTTGCCTCATAGCATCTCTCCTTAGCTTGCTAGGTCCACACCTTGAGTCGTGAGTTGCTCAAAGTCGTCTCTTCAGGGAGATATGTGAATCCTTTTTTGCAAGGAGGCTCTTCTTGGTTTGCCTCCTGAGCATGAACCTTCTTTGCCGAGCGTCCTTTACGGATGCCTACTGTACTAGGATGATCAATCAAACCTACTTTGAGAGCTGCACCATGGAGTAACAATAACATTGCTACACAAAGTAGATTGCCACCTGATTGTTTTTTGGAGGTGACCTATATACCTATATGAATCTACAAAGCATATGTTTTGCAAAAATAGTGTGTCATAAGTCAAGAATCTTTAAGAAGGTGATCCTTTAGCATTGTTGTTGACCCTAAAAAGTGTATTTCACACAAAATGGTTGGAACACAAGTGTCTACATTCCTTGTAGGTCAATGGCTCTCCAGAAGCTCTGATTCATCCTCTTGAGAGACAACCAAAGCCCTAAGGTTGCCACTTGTAGCCCAGATTTCCTCCTCTCTATAAATCTGTTGTGCTAGTTGTGGTTGAGTAATGGATTGAGAGGTGGATTCTAGTTAGGGGAAAGTATATTCTCTTCATTCTGAGGTTGGCTCTTGTTACTTCGGACAACATCGTCCATATCTACATTGCAACAACATGATAAAAGTTAAGACCCACATCTTCTAGCAAAGAGACACAACTTACTAAGCTACTTGATTTTAAATACCCAACTTGAAATAGTTTAAAGGCCCAGCTTGAAATAAGTTAAATATTCAACTTGAAATAGTTTAAAGACACAACTTGAAATAACAGTACACACTACCAAAGCCACAAAATACTATATCTTGGATAAATTCATAAGCAGCAAGCCGCAAGCAAAAATTAGGTACAATAGCATAGCTGACATTACGGGCTCCATTCAAACACCAGATGCAACAATTTCATCACCAAAACTGAGATCATGAACTGTACATCTGTCATCCACAAATTTGACTACAAGTCCAAGTCTAGCAAGTGCGGATACAGACAAGAGATTCTTCTTGATCCCAGGTACATAAAGTGCAGCAACAAGTGTGAAAGAACTGCCATTAGCAGCAGTAAGCACAATCTTTCCAACTCCTTGAAGTGGATAAGAGGCATTGTTGGCACAAGTGATAGAATTCCCATGAGGGACAGAGTCGAGAGAGGTAAACAATTCACGATGTGAAGTAATGTGCTTTGTAGCACCACTATCGAAATACCACACATGTGAATGTGCAACAACTGACAAGCATGCATCATGGACAACAGGATTGTAAGTGCACTCTGTGCTAAAAGCCCATTCTGCATCAACATCAGCATCACACTCTCCTTTCACAGAAGACTCAACAATGGCTGCATTTGTAGTGGAACCAACATTTGTAGTGGAACCACCCTCTTTCTTCTTAGCCTCTTTGGCCTTCAACTTAGGACACGACTTGATCAAGTGATCATTGGCTTTACAATAATGGAAACGCATCTTCTTTTTGCCCTTATCACCAAAATTGCCAGATGAAGTGCTGCCAGCAGAAGCATTAGGAACACAATTTTTGCCACTCGAAGTGGCTGCATTATTGCTACCACCCTTTCTTTGAGAAGCAATAAAAGCCTATTCAACTGCACGCTGCCTAGTCCTGTTATTTCTAGAAAGTGACTCTTGCACCAGCAATGTGCATAATACATCAAACTTGACAACTTCAGGATTTCCTTGGGTCATTAGTCTCCAAGTACTAGCAAAAGTCTGGTAGGAATCTGGTAAGGCATCAAGAACAATCTGCACAACGGAACTGTTTGAAATGACTTCACTTGCCGAAATAAGTTGCTCATTGATATCCTTGACACCAGCATGGAAAGTGTCCATATCATCTTCCTCATGCATAATCTTCGACTCCAGCTCTTTACGCAGCAAAGCAATTTTAGCCTCATTGCGGCTTACATACAGACCTGCTAGAATATCCCAAGCCTGTTTTGCAGATTTTGGTGAACGAATGTGAGGAACAATGGTGCACTTCACAGACAACGCAATCAATGCATGAGCTTGTGCATCCTTAACATCCCAACGAGCTTGCTCTGCTGTAGGCAAAACAACTCTAACAGCAACAATCCTTGCAGCAAGACCTGCAACATTCTCAACATCGCCTACATCCTCAGAACCAGGACGTACATCAATGCCCTACACAATGTTCCAGACGCCCTTTGACACAAGAACATGTTGCATCATATAAGCCCACATAGGGTAATTGTCCCCATCCAACCTATCCTCAACAGCAAACATCTTGAACATATCTGTGTTGTTGTTGTCAGCCATGGTAAATGCTGCACCTGATGTGAAAACTGCCCGAAAATAGGAGAAACGGAGCGGGAACAACACATGCTATATAGCACAAACCGTAGACGACTGTAAGGCACCTGTTATGCAGAAAACGGCACTGACAGAAATTCCGCACAAAATGACAAAATAGCATGTGTAGTACTGCCTGTAGTGGAAATGGAGGCCGAAATGAGCCCGAATCAAAAATCTGAGCAGATCAAGCTCTACGATACTGCCTGATGTATTTGCCGACCTGAGAACGCTCACCAAAGCTCACTGAAATCGGAGAAAGTGAGCAGGTGTGTACTGGAGTAGCCGACGACTAAGCCCGGGAGGACGCAACCTGCTCTGATACCAATTGTTGGAATTAGGGTTGCAGAGAAACACACACAGCTCGGAGAAGACGAAGGAAGCTCAAGGCACACAATAGAGAGTGTATTACTTAGTGTGCAATGGAAAGGTAGATAGCCCTAGAGTGATGGGCGTATATACGATGCACGGGGGAAAAAACCTCCTAAAGAGGGAAAAAATGCCCCGGCGGTCCTAGTGTGTTCACAGACATCACTACCACATGTATATGGTAACAATTTCCTCGAGAAAATCAGACTTTGATTCTTTGGCATATAACTTATTTTCTCATAACAATTCAAACACTTGCTTTAGATGTTGTAAGTGCTCTTCCTTAGAGGCACTATAAACTAGGATTCCATCGAGGAAAATGATTAAAAACCTGTCCAAATATGGTCTCAAGACATTGTCCATAAGCATCATGAAAGTTGCGGGAGCATTGGTCAGCCCAAAGGGCATAACCAAAAACTCATAGTTTCCAAAATTTATTTGGAATGCAATTTTTGTTATATCACCAAGCATAATGCGTACTTGATGATACCATGACATCAAGTCAATGTTTGTAAAGACACAAGTATGGATAGTTTATCAATAACTCATCCACCCTTGGCAACAGATACTTATTTCCCACTTGTTCTTAATAGGAACCACATTCAAACCACAGTAATCTACACACATGGACATACTATCATCTTTTTTCTTCACCAACAAGATGGGAGAGGCCCATGGTGAAGAATTGGGTTGTATAAACCCTCTACTAAGATAGTTAGCAAGTTGATGTTCCACCTCAACAGCCTCATAATGACTCATTTGGTAGGGTGGTCTACTTACATGCTTACTGCTTGCAACCATGCTATGCCATGTTTTGCAACATGTGTTGGTGGTAATCCTTGTGGTAAATCATCTAAAAATACATCTTTGTACTGCTCTAATAAATCTTTTAGTGTATTAGCAACATTTTTTTGTTTAGGAGAGAGAGTAGTAGCCATAGGTGGAGGTGAAGAGAGAGAAGCATGCGGTGTTGAGGATTTGTCATTGAAAACATTATCAACATTTCAAAGAAAATAACACATGGAGTAAGACAAAAAGAGTTCTTCTATTTCATTTTGAGAAGAGAGCTTCCTAAGCTTGGTTGTATAAATGAGTGGCAAGGAAGGAACATCCTTCTCTCCCAATAACAGCACGTGCATGCCTTTGGATTCAAACATCAAACTATTGTGCTCATAGCTATGTTTGAGTGATGATTCTAAACTATGTAACCACTCCCGACTAAGGACCATATCTGCTCGCTCCATATTCATGACTTGAAACTTCAAGGACGTGAAATTCCCTTGAATCTCCATTGGTACAAATTTCACTTGAATATCCCACACCTCGGCATCATGGCCATTCATCATTGCTACCTTTTAATGGCGAGAACTTGGAGTCTAGGGTTTGAGCCGTTTCACTAACTTATAGTTAATGAAACTATGTGAAGCACCATCTTCCACCAAGATTTGCACCTTGTGACCTTAGATAGACCCATGCATATGCACCAACTTATGTGGACCAAAGGTTGGCTGCCACATTGAGGCTGTGATGTAGCACTCGTGCACCGCTTTGATGTGTGTTACCTCCACGTTGGAGAAATGAGAGGAGGACTCAAGAGGCAATAGTTCCATCTTGTGCACCGCTTTCTCCTTACCTTGGGCATTACATTTTCCCTTGGACAATCCTTTTTATCATATTCACTCCCTAAATATGTAAACCATATATTTTTTGTTTTAGCCTTCTCAAATTCTTCAATAGACAGAGGGCCCCTAGACTCCTTGGTCTTCTTGGATGCCTTAGATGCAAATACTATAAAATTTCTTTGATTATGCCCATGATGTGTGAGTGTATTTGCATGTGTAGTGTCATGCACGTGAGTGTTATGCAATGCTTTTTCATCAAAATTGTTGTGTATATTGATAGCCGTTTTTCGGCTATTCGGAAATGCCATAGTGATCTACCTCACCCTATTAAAATCACTCAAAAACTGTGGATATCCTCACACTTTAAAGTATATAAGCATGTGTGAGTTAGGGGACTTTCCCCATATTTCCTTAAAACCCTTAGCTAGCTAGTCATTGAGCTAGTTGAGCCAAATAAATAAATTTTTAAAAAATAATAATTATGACCCATTTGTGTGTAAACATTTCATGGTATATAGGGCCTAAAAATAGGGACTGTGTATAAATATTTTGGTATTTATTTAAATATTTTTACCTAAGTGTGCATTATTTACCTAAGTATGTTATGTACAATACTTATTATATAAATAAGTATTTTCATGCAAGCCTCTCCAAATCTTGGTGTGAATCCACGCCGAGAAAAATTCACAAAAATACCTTTCACCCAGTCATTCCCTTTTACTAAATTTTCATTTTTCTACATGCATTTTTCCTTACTTCTTGTCAATAGTCCTAAATCAATAAAATAAATGAGAGCCCCATCATTTGATTTCCTATATTTTCATATATATATATATATATATATATATATATATATATAATATTTATATACAACTGACACTGTTCTAGATTCCACGAATTGTTTATATACTAACCTATTTTTTCCCATCATATACATATATCATATTTGTGAATAATCCTAATCCACGCATATTTTCAAACCCTCAAGAATCTATTAGGTCATGCTCTCATGCAAGGAGGGGTTCACTCTTGGAGGATTATGCATTCAACAAAAGGGGGGCCATTGAAGACTTTTGTATAGGAAGAAAAACAGGCATTTTGGTGGGATTTTTGGCATCCACCTCCACTGCAAATTTGAGGAAGTGTCCAAAATAAAAACTTTAGCTCATTGGTTGAATCATCACCTCAAAAATTTTCATAATTTTTTGGAGCTTCCACCAATGAGATATGATTATTTTGGTGGAATCCAGTCTGTCCACTTTTTCTCACAAGTTACCCAGTCTTCTCTCACCTCCATTCACTTCCACACACACTCACTTCTCTCCATCCCTCACTCAAACCTACACCTTTGATGGTTTCTCTCACCCTCTTCACTATTAACCTCCCCTCTCACTTCCATAGCTTTCATATGAACTGTACATGTACATATACCATCTCTATGCCTCTCTCTATTACTTCAACCATCCACTTCCTTCTACCTATTGTAAATATATCGTTAACTTTTTAGTGATTACTAACACTCTAACCACTAACATACTAAGACAAAATAGCCATTGACCTAACCATAAAAGGACCTCACCTCAACACATGTGCATAATAAACTCTCTCTCTCTCTCTCCTTCCTTAAAACTCTACTTTCACCTTATCTACCATCAATAATGCTCTCTTTTAAGCCCACATCCACCATGACTCAAGCAGACAAAGAAGGTCTGCAATGTTTTGATATTCAAAAGAAATCCTAATCTTGATTTGATTAGCGTGTAAATAAGGTTATCAATAACCTTAATAAGGGGTCTCCAACGTCTAAATATGTCCCTCTCCTTCTTGTAAATCATCTTTAACATCTCACATAGTACCCCAACACTCTATACGCGAGGAGAGATTTAGGTGTAGTCATCACCCTGTGAGCTTCACACTTGGTGTGAGAGAATCTTTGATGCTACACATTGCAAAGTGAGAGAGTGTGAGTGCCCTATTTTGAACCACTATTGTACATGCTCTTTCACTATCAACAATTGAGGTTTTGGTGCTTCAAAGGCGTGCTTGACTTCAAACCATTGTCCTTCTGAATTCGGTGCTTCATCAAAAGACAGGGCTCCTCAACATCATGTAAGCTAGACACAGCCAAAGCATAACAATCTGATGCATAAGATGCATGTCGAGAGCCTGAACGAGTACGACTAGACAAAGGTTCATCCAATTTACTGTCACGCAAAGTGTGCACGAGCCATTTTGGCATACCTCTAGCCTACTCATTTTCAACCCTTTCCTCATCAAGTACATCATGTACATCTGCATCAGTAATAGGCTGATTTGTAACATTTTCATAAACCCCCCTAGGATGTACATTTGCCTCATTGAAAATTACATTCGTATTTCCACCACTGAAAAGAGGCAACAAAGTGTCATAAATGTCGTGTGAGCTTACATTACTGTCTCTAGTACATGACAGCAAGGGCTGAACAGAATCTTCCACAAACACTACATCTCATGAAACTAGAATACGTTTTGTTGTGGATGATATAACCTATAACCTTTGCTTTCAGCACTATAACCAAGAAAAAAACATTTGAGAGCCTTATTATCCGATTTTCTGCGCTGTGTTTGTGGCACCAAAAATATGCCAAACAGCTAAAAACACGCATGTGCTCAATAGAACGCTTTCAATCATGGCATGCTTCATATGGAGTAATAGACTGCAAAGATTTCGTAGGACACCTGTTAAGTACATTAGTGGCACACATGATGGCCTCAAGCCAAAAAGAATGCGGCAAGGCTTGACTTTTGACTATACATCGTGCCATTTCCGTCAGTGATCTGTTTTTCCTCTCAGCAACACCATTTTGCTGAGGTGTATAAGGCACTGTACATTGGTGTTTTATCCCACGACTAGCCAAAAATGCATTAAATTCATGAGACATATACTCCCTCCCTCGATCGGAACGAAGGGTGTCCATAGTACATTTCGAGACATTTTCAGCCATAGCCAGAAACTGTTTGAAGCACATAAAAACTTTGGACTTTGCTTTAAGCGGAAATACCCATGCATGCCTGGAGTAATCATCAATGAAAGTCACGAAGTCAAGGTAATTGCCCAAGGACGGAGTTTGCATGGGTCCACAAACATCACTATGCACAAGCTGCAACCTGCATGTGGCCCGAACTGAACCATCTTTTGGAAACTTAGAACGCTATATCTTACCCAAAATACAGCCTTCACAAACATGTTTGACAGGTGCTTCAAGAGGCGGCAAAGAAGCAACCATATTAGATTTCTGCAGCCGCTGCAAATGCAGCAAACTAGCAAAATTCAGATGACCAAAATGTGCATGCCAAAGTTTTGCATCTGAAATAGCCCTTGAATCTGCAACAGCATTTGCAAAATTTTTTCCACACTTGTCATACAAAGTGAGCTTATATAGCCCACGGCACAAAAGGACAAATGCAACAATTTCATCACCAAAACTGAGATCAGGAACTGTACATCTGTCATCCACAAATTTGACTACAAGTCCAAGTCTAGCAAGTGTGGATATAGACAAGAGATTCTTCTTGATCCCAGGTACATAAAGTGCATCAACAACTTTGAAGGAATTGCCATTTGCAGTAGTAAGCACAATCTTTCCAACTCCCTCAACCGGATAAGAGGCATTGTTGGCACAAGTGACGGAATTCCCACGAGGGACAGAGACTCGAGAGAGGTGTACAATTCACGATGTGAGGTAATGTGCTTTATAGCACCACTGTCGAAATACCGCACATGTGAATCTGCAGCAACAACTGACAAGCATGCATCATGGACAACAGGATTATAAGTGCACTCTGCACTAAAAGCCCATTCTGCATCAACATCAGCAACACAATCTCCTTTCACAGAAGACTCAACAATGGCTGCATTTGTAGTGGAACTAGCATTTGTAGTGGAAGCACCCTCTTTCTTCTTAGCCTCTTTGGCCTTCAACTTAGGACACTGCTTGATCAAGTGATCATTAGCTTTACAATAATGGCAACGCATCTTCTTTTTGCCCTTACCACCAGAATTTCCAGACGAATTGCTGCCAGCAAAAGCATTAGGAACATAAGTTTTGCCACTCGCAACAGAACCAAAAGAAGTGGCCGCATTGCTGTTACCACCCATTCTTTGAGAAGCAATAAAAGCCTATTCAACTGCACGTTGCCTAGTTCTTTTTTTTTTGAAAAGTGACTCTTGCAACAGCAATGCGCATAATGCATCAAACTTGACAACTTCAAGATTTCCTTTGGTCATCAGTCTCCAGGTACTAGCAAAAGTCTGGTAGGAATTTGGTAAGGCATCAAGAACAATCTGCACAACGGAACTGTTTGAAATGACTTCACTTGCCGAAATAAGTTGCTCATTGATATCCTTGACACCAGCATGGAAAGTGTCCATATCATCTTCCTCATGCATAATCTTCGACTCCAGCTCTTTACGCAGCAAAGCAATTTTAGCCTCATTGCGGCTTACATACAGACCTGCTAGAATATCCCAAGCCTGTTTTGCAGATTTTGGTGAACGAATGTGAGGAACAATGGTGCACTTCACAGACAACGCAATCAATGCATGAGCTTGTGCATCCTTTACATCCCAATGAGCTTGTTCTGCCATAGGCAAAACAACTCTAATAGCAGCAATCCTTGCAGCAAGACCTGGAACATCCTTAACATCGCCTACATCCTCAGAACCAGGACGTACATCAATGCCCTGCACAATGTTCCAGACGCCCTTTGACACAAGAACATGTTGCATCATATAAGCCCACATAGGGTAGTTGTCCCCGTCCAACATGTCCTTAGTAGCAAACATCTTGAACACATCTGTGTTGTTGTTAGCCATGGTAAATGCTGCACCTGATGTGAAAACTGCCCAAAAATAGGAGAAACGGAGCGGGAACAACACGTGCTATATATCATAAACCATAGAAAACTATAATGCACCTGTTATGCAGAAAACGGCACTGACAGAAATTTTGCACAAAATGACGAAATAGCATGTGTAGTACTGCCTGTAGTGGAAACGGAGGCCGAAATGAGCCCGAATCAAAAATCTGAGCAGACTAGGCATTACGAGCTCTCCCAAAATTTTTGTCGAGTTGTGAACGCTTGCCAATGCTCACTGAAATTGGAGAAAGTGAGCAGGTGTGTGCTGGAGCAGTTGGCGACTAAGCCCGGGAGGACGCAACCTGTTCTGATACCAATTGTTGGAATTAGGGTTGCACAGAAACGCACATAGCTTGGAGAAGACGAAGGAATCTCAAGGCACCCAATAGAGAGTGTATTACTTAGTGTGCAATGGAAAGATAGATAGCCCTAGGGTGATGGGTGTATATACAATTCTCAGGGTAAAAAACTTCCTAAAGAGGGAAAAAATGCCCCGACGGTCCTAGTGTGTTCACACACAACACTACTACATGTATATGGTAACAGTCGCTTGTTGTGCTGACATACCATGTGCTAGAGATTTCATGGACTAAAATGCATTAACATCCGCTTGTTGCTGATCATCGGGCACTGATTGGGTGTCAATATCTTGTTCTTCATCGGCCATTTTCTCTTGTAGCTA
The DNA here is from genome assembly GCF_014529385.1 of Adiantum capillus-veneris. Lineage (NCBI taxonomy): Eukaryota > Viridiplantae > Streptophyta > Polypodiopsida > Polypodiales > Pteridaceae > Adiantum > Adiantum capillus-veneris. Next base: position 170,605,734 of record NC_140933.1, read on the forward strand.
CAATCGACAGATAGACAAGTATTCAATATCATTGGCAAATATATATTCTCATGATTCAACAGTCTCATAGATGCACAAGATAGCAACTTCTCGTCACTATATAAGAAGTCAGAATCCACTAAATCAAACCACAACTAATGCGACTGATTGAACCACAAGGCAAATTTGAAATACCGACACTCAACATGAAAAATTTGAAATGACTAAAGATATTGAATCAGGGAGGTGAACCACTTTAACCAAATAATACACTTCAATAAAAAATAGAATACCCTACACAAGACACTTGTATATCATAAAAATATTTAGATCGGAGGAGATGATGGTGCAAGTTCAACAAGGGGACGTCGGACAGGGTTAGAGTCTGTCTTTAAATGTTCTTTGAAAAATATCAATACGTTAGATGCATTCCTTCTTTGTTCCCGCTCTTTTAACTTCATTCAAAAATCTACTTTAATCTGAATAGCCCTCATAACATCTTCATCCGGGTGGTGAAAAACTTCTTCTAGAAAATAAACTTTTCTGGTTGCACTCCAAAAATCTGCCAGCATGTTGAATAGATAGCCCAATGCATAAATGTCGCTCGCTTTTGTGTATGCATCTGTGCACCGTGGATCATATAGTTCTGGAGCAATCCACGGCCGCTTAGCCATCTCTACATCCCCTGCTCTTTGTGCCTCCAAAATTGTAGAGTTCGACTGTGTGCTTGGATGCAAATAATTAATTGCTCCGCGCTTAGATGGCATTCGAGCATCATCCCCCAATCAATGATGCCAACGTGGGGTTTATTTGTACGACTAAAGTCCAACATTATGTTGAACGGGTTCATGTCACTGTGCACTATCCCGACCGAGTGGGCATCCGCAACGCCATCGATTAAGGCGTGACAAATGGATGGCATATGCTCGATCACTACTTTGATTCGCGCCCTGTCTATCTCTTGTACAAGAAGATTTACTGCACGCAATGACCTTCAGTCGTGTTGTAGCCTGTGCATGTGTCGTCTGAACAATCCATAAGCAGGTGGTAAGCGGCACATCATGTCGTCCACGGTACCCCCATTGTAGTATGGGAATATTGTGATCCAAGGAGCTTCGGTAGTAAAGCCAATGCACCTTACAATGGAGGGGTGAAGCGTTTGCATTCCTTGCTCTGTCTGAAAGCTGTCAAATTTCACCTCACTCCCTTCCTTGTAGCATTTTTCCACATATGTAATGTGGTCTGGAAAAAAGAGATGGCTTTGATGGTGTACAATGTGCATACACCAAAGGAGCCTGCTCCAACCCTCATACCTTCTACCAAGGCTTCGTAAGGGATGCCGACAAGATGAGCGCACTTGGCATTCAAAGCCATGCGCATGATTGTGTTGGTGCCGCTGGCATCGGATCGACCTCCCAAAGATGCTTGCACATCTTGGGCCATCTTCAATCTCTTGGCTAAGGCTGCTGGTCCTACGCTTTCACACGTTTCATCTTTACCTTTTGTTCCTCCCATAATTTATCCCAGAGCTCTAATTTTGACATGTCGCAGGCAAGTGGGATATCTTCCTTTAAGTTTCTGCAACATACTTTCATATTGCCCAACATTGTCCCAACCTTGTGGTGGGGGTCAAATTCTCGAATCCTTGCTGGAATCAACAACCCATATTGGCCTTCACCTCGCAGCCTGCACTCTATGTTCTCCCATATAGCGCTAGTGAGGGCTTTGATGAAGACATCACTTTCATTAATCTGCTGTATGCGACCATCTGCACATGATGAGATTGCCAAAATACATTCTTTACGAATGGCACGCATAATACTTTTCTTTTGATCTGGCGTCATATTTGCACTGGACAATAAAAAACAACATATCAAATACAAATTCATGGTTGCGAATGGCACTAACACTCTCACACTATTTCAGGCAAACCCTTCACCACGACTTGAAGACTTTAAGAAATGTGCAAGGAACTATTGATAAAAATTGAAAACATTCTTCACTTCAAACTGCAATCTGTTACACGTATAAAATGCAGATTAAACAAGTGGTTTATAAGAACTTAATCCAGATCAAACAATACATGTTAACAATCTGGTACATTTCAACATATATTGAATTTTTAACTTATATTTTTCTCCGTGCGGACATACTAGTTCAAACAAAGCACACACCGACTTAAAGACTTCAAAAACATTTAAAACATTGGAAGTATACAAATCGGACTAGAAAATTGCAAAGAATGTCTTGCTCTTTAAAAAAATAAAATAAATATTTAGCATGCAAATTGTGTTCACACACTTTTTTACATAGAATTTATGTAAATGTAGCATTCAAAATATCGATGATAATTGATGCTCTTTAAAAAGATACAAAAAAATATTTAACATGCAAATTGTGTGCAAATTATTTTTTACAGAGAATTTATGTAAATGAAGTATTAAAAATAGCGATAATGCTTGAGGTCCTTTAAAAAGATAAAAATGAATATTTAACATGCAAATTGTGTGCAAATACTTTTTTGCATATAATTTATGTAAATGTAGCATTTAAAATAGTGATGATTGATGAATAAAGTATTCTTTTGAATACAATTAGCTAGTATATAATTTCATATGGGCACTTAAAAACAACAAACTCAAACAATTCAAACATTTGTATATGAAATACTCTTCATAGCCGCGTTATCGACCAAGTATTTCGTATATTTAATACTTAAAAAATTAACTGCACATGCACATACAAATTATATGACGTTCGTACAGTCGAGTTAACGACCTGAACGCCACATCTATGCAAAAACAGATGCTTCTAATAGATGACACTCTATTAGCCCCATTACTGATCGAGTGCCGCTTGAATCTAAGGAAAAATAATGGCTTGCATACGAACATCATATAGCCGCGTTACCGATCGATACCCATATGTTTTTTGGGAAAGGAAAAGGGAAGTTGATTTATCATAAAGATACTAGATTCACCGCGTTACCAATGTAGTACCCAAATAGTAAGCCAATACTTACCACACGGACGCCATCTTCCCCGCGTCACCGAGGTGATGCTCTCATGGTAAGCACTGTTCCGTAGAACAGCTTACGCACACACTCCGCTACTGCCACGTACTGCGACGCAAAGCACACTCCCACACGATCCCCTCTCTCTCTCCTCTCAACGTACCTACAAAGGCGGTCGACAAGTTCTCTCTCTCTCTCTCTCTACGTACCTACAAAGGCGGTCGACAAGTTCTCTCTCTCTCTCTCTCTCTCTCTCTCTCTCTCTCTCTCTCTCTCTCTCTCTCTCTCAAGATGAAACAAAGAAATACGGGCCCGTAGGAAAAAGTAAAAGCTCGTCGGTCCCGCAAGGAAAATGGAAAACCCCGATGGGATTTTAGTGGGTTTCAGGTCGCCCTAAACCAGATTCTTTGTGATCATGTTAAGTGTAATCATGTAAATGTGTCATTAAGATCTTGTGATCACACAAAATTTGTGGTAATTACGTAAATATTAAATTCCTACTAGCTAGTCATTGGGCTAGTTGAGCCAAATGTAAATAAAAATAAAAATAAAAATATATTATGATCCATTTGTATGTAAATATTTCATACTATATAGGGCTTAAAATTGGAATTGTTCATAGCTATTTTGGTATTTATTTAAATATTTTTACCTAGGTGTACGTTATTTACTGTTAGCAGCAAGCTAACACGGGCACCATTTTTTGGAGTTCTCCTTGTAAAACAATTATTATTTTGATAAATCGAGGATATTGTAACTCCTATTTTCTTGGATAAACTTTGTAATTAATGAGCCGGGGATACAAGCTTCCAGATTGTATCAGCCAGTCATTTCCCAGCTTTGGTAGAACTCCAGATTATTAGTTTTGACCACCCAAAAACCTTGGCTAAGGTATAAAAGCCAATTTTTGTAAGTTTTCTATAAGTTTTTGATAAGAAATACACAGCGTGAGCTAACGACGCTCACTTCTCTCCTTCTCGTGCTTCCTACTCCCTCTCCGGTTGTCACATTGTAAATGCGTTTGTTGCATTGCAACCGCAGGTAAGAGCTCTACGCATTGATGTAATCCATTCACCGTATTTTGTAGCTTTTGGCGTCGCCGACCTGCGGCTTAATTTCATCATAATTAGGAATTTACACTTTTAAATCGAAACTAAGCATAGGCAGGGTATTGGAGCATCATTGCTAAGCATTTAGATGCATTCTGGGTCAAAAACGACTAGGTCAAAAATCCACTGCTGTTAATAATCGCGATTTTGAAACTTGATCTAAAGTGGGGTTTGAGGCCATAGGCATGTGTGCTTGGGTCTTATAAACTGGTCCTAGAAGTTTTGTTACGTTTGGATGTCATTTGATGTTGTAATGGATGTGATTTGCTTGCCGATGAGCGATTGGCTTTTGGTGATTTTAGTCACTTGAGTGTAGCTTGAGTTAGATGCGAGTTGTTAGTTGTTTTTTGAGAGATTGACAACATCTTGTAGCCTCTATGCACTAATGGAGTCAGCTTCATCCCATGGTTTGACAAATTAATCGTGGTTCTCACTAATACTGCAATAAGATAGGATGGTGAGGTTAGACATGAGTCCCATATTTGGTGCCACTGCCGGGGATCAAAGAGACCTAAACTAGGGAAAATCATGAGCATCTTGTGTAGTTGTCCTTTAACTTCTTCTAGGTTCTCCTAGAGTTCAAAACTTTCTTTTAGAAACCGCATAGCTTAAGATTGTCATCTTTTGCTGTGTAGAGGTAGCTTGAAAGTAATCGTACTTGCTGAGTACCTTTAGAACTGTAGGATTGTAGATTTAGATTATGATTGGAAGAATAATTGGTAGACGAGACAAGTATTAAGATCAAGACTCTGAAAAACATAAAAAACACAAGAAAACGAGTGTTTGTGGACACTTTCCACAACCCCATTGCATGAGAATCTAGGAGAAGGGTAAGTAGGATCCGAGGTGGATTTCAGAACATTGCTCTCTCTGAAAGAATCAAGTGTGAGTTGTTATTGGAAGTTGCAGAAGTTCAGGTCTACGGCTAGAAATAGCTTGAAAAGACTCGAATCCACTCAATCCGACTGGAGAGTAAGCCTAAGAGTTGTCTGAACCAGGGGTAAGCTCAAAGACACTTCGAGGTAAATATTTCAAGAGTTGGCCAAAACTCAGATTATTTACTTTTTCTTGACATTTTAGGCCAAATTAAGTTTTGACTTGATTTATAGGCTTAAAATACATCATGTAAAGACTGTCTTTGAGGAAATTACAAAAAAGTGCTCAATTCAAGCCTAAAGTTAATAATCGTGATTATTAACTTTCTGCTCTAAATTGGCCAAGGTTCATATCATTGACTCATTGCATGTGTACAAACAACTTTTGTAAAGGCCCAAAAGATTTGGATCACTAAACTTGCAAAAAACTGGGTAAAAACTAAAGTTTGTACTAACTTTTTGAATCTTGAGTATAAATTTGGAAAAAATTTATCCAAACTTGTTGAAATTTGATTCATAGGCTTATGTTGATGTGATAAACATGTGGCTATGATCAGTTGACCAAAAATTTGCAAAAATTTATCAGAAGTAAATAATCATGATTATTTACACCTGCCCTATTTTTCAACCTTTTTGACCAAGTCTGCATACCACTAGCTTCACCATGTGGTAATAAGCCCACAAACCAAATTTGGTAAGATTTGGACCACTGGAGTAAAATTTGTGACTAAAATTGCAAAGTTAGTCTGCGGACACATAATTGATGACCATTTGACAAAAAATTATCCAAACTTGATGGAAATTGGCTAGTGACCTTAACTTAAGGTGCTTAACAGATCTGTATCAAAGTTGGGGCAAAAACTTACAAAATTATAGTTGGAGTAAATAAGCGCGATTATTTACATCTGCTTCAAAACTTGATGATTTTGCAAATTTGAGTATACCACAAGGCCAAGCACATCAACTAGACCTCACAAATCAATTTTGGTGAAATTTGGATCCCAAAAGTGATACTTAAGCCAGATTTTCCAAATCAGAGTCTGCGGACACCAAACAGTTGATCAAAATTGGTCCAAACTTGTTGAAATTTGCCCAGAGACTCTAACAAATTGTATACTTGCCAAACCTATCAAAAAAGTGCAAAAAATTGACAAAAGTAAATAATCGCGATTATTTACTTTTGCTATCCAGAGACATAATTTTGGACTTTTGAACTCATACAGTGATAGACCAACATAATATAAGGCCACAGGGCAATTTTGGGTTCAATCGGATCAAAATTGGTACAGATACACTCAGTTTATAGGTTATAGATTAGACATTTGATTTTTGCTAAAGTCGAATCTGAAAGTCAAATTTTGACTCCCATAGCTCGATTTGAAGTGATACACAGAGACCAATCACAAGAGTTCTCAAGAGCTCCACTATCTTTATAGAAGAATAACTAACTTGATTAAATTTGTACAGGAATCAGGTTGCAAGCGAGGAATCAGTGGCTTGATAGAAAGTTGTAATTGAATCAAGTGGAAATTGACGACAAGTCAGTCCAAAGGTGAGTACTCTATCCAGGGCTTCATAATTCTATATGAACCTTAGATCTGGTCATGCACTAGGAAATCAGGGCATACTTGGAGAAACCTCTAGTAGAGTATCTACCGAAGAAAGCATGAATCAAGGCAATTCCTTGCACACAATTCCTGAAGAAATCTCATACACTTTTTCAGATTCAATATCCAAAAGGTCTTCTTACTCGACTCACTCGGAAACTGGAACGACAGTGCACTATAAGCATATACTATCTTTCTACAGACTAACTGTCATGGAGCCCATGTTTACTTGGACCCTAACAAGGAGTATGCTATTTGCATTGATGACCATAGTATTGAGTTTGAAGAAGAAGTTAGGGCAAACAAATAAGGAAAAATGTACATGGATCGAAATGGAACTCAGTATTTACAGGTCGAAAACCCTAACGCGATAGACAAATGGGGGTTAGAAGTAAACACTATAATCCCAGATATGTGAGCAAAAGAAGGACCATCAACTTTGGAATTCGAGAGATACGATCAAGTAGACTTGAAGCCTTTGAAACGGCTTAGTACGGATAATCCTAGGATCGGAGTCTATTGTTGGGAAGATAGAAACATAAAAGATTTTTTGTGGACTTCTCATGCCAAACCAGGACAATTAACGGCCATGAAGATCATCTATATCTTCAAGATCAAAGATAAGGGATCATCATACCTACCAACCTACCTGTTTAGGGATTGTTATAACAACTTTGTTATGATGACTCCCGAGTAGGTAGAACAAACCAAATACCAAGGGTATTCCATACGGGATTGGATATTGGGGCAAGGACCAGACACAATTCCAAGGGATGAACACCGTGGCCCAGATCATCTGAGAGTAATGTGAAGAAACAAGAAACCACCTCATCACGTAAAAAACCAGGTGACACTAAGGCCAGTCCAGGGCTACATGAGTCACTATTTCCAACATACCGGTTTGAAGGACTTGGAACATGACCAACTCCCAGAAGACATGGAGTTGAACCAAATAGACGTGTCAAACCAGCTAATTTTAAAAAATGGGTCAGAAAATACAGTGGATCAGGGATCCATATGACCACTTAGCAAGCTTTAAGCAAGTGCTAAGAGTAGAGCGTATATTCGATTTCCATACTCAATTCTAGGGGTTTGGAATGACATTAGAAGGGAAAGCTTTGACATGGTTCTAAAACATTCCACCAAGGTCAATCATGGACTTGAACACATAAGCTCAAGGATTTGTAGCTGCTTGTTCCAAAACGGGGATTAAACATAATACAGTAGCTCAAATCTACAGCTTTTAAACAGAAACATGGTGAGTCTGTTAGGGATTGTGCAACTCGAATGAAACAATACATTGCTAGATGCCCATAGATGGATCCTGCAGAAGAACGACTTGTATCTTTATTTTTGGAGGGACTGCTAAACAAAGAACTTCATGCTATACTCTATAGTAAAAAGCATACAACCCTAGACACATGTGTGTCTGATGCGATTGACCTAGGAGACAATTGCGAGATATTCAACAAAGAAGATGTCCCAAAGGATAACCAAAGTGAGAAGATAGCATCCATTAAACCAGCACAAGTGGAAATGGCTACTGCTGCATCACTCTCATCCATAGAAGATATGCTAAAAAGGATGAACGACATAATGAACAATATGCAAAAAGCACCTATGAGAGGACCAGGACAAGGGATACCTCCACAGGGACAACCAATTAGGCCACAAAAATGGTGTGCAATCGAGGGTAAATGGACCAACCATGAGACCCATGAGTGCTACTTCAGACCAAAGTATGATGGGAATGTTCAGTACATGCCCATGAGGCCACAAGGACAACCCATGTATAGATATCAGCCTAATATGGCCCAAGCTCACAGACCACCAATGGGTATGGAAAGACCTCAACCTATGTTGGAACAACAACCTCCGTATCTAGGACATAATGCAGTGCCTGTAAAGTACATGCACTCTCAAGGAGTCATAGATGAACAAGCATTAGTGCCTGTTATACTCTATGCAGAGCCTAGTTTATCTACAGTAATGGTAGAAGGAGATTGGTATAGTCCACATCCACCACCAATGGAAGAAACCATGACTTATGCTCCACCAGAGCTTGCACCAATGTATTATGTAGCTAATCAAGGTGTCAGACCTCCCATGGGAAGACCCATGATGAAGCCTAGAACACGAAACTGTCATAACTGTGGTGCTGATGACCATTGGAAGAACGAATGTCCAGAGCCTGACAAAAACCTCAAACCAATTGAAGCCTATTGCATATAATGTTACAAAAAGGGAGGACACTTTCCGGAAGATTGTCCTAGGAATCCTTTGAACAAGGGAAAAACTGTCGTAAACGTAGTCCAAGTGATGCCTAGTAGCTCATCAGAGAGTGAACCGATTGTTCCAATCAAGGTAATCACTAGAGCCCAGGCAAAGAAAAAGAAACACAACTCCTCTGATGATTCAGAGAACACAAAAATTTCTTCTTAAAGAATCAAAAGGAGTAGAAGCAAAAGATATGAGATGAGAAAACAAAAACAACGGGCTGAAATCAAAGAGAAAGCAAAAATGCTAGCCCAGGACAAGTTGAAAGAAACTGGCAGTGAATTCAAGGAAACAACCGTGAAATCTAGAGGATCCATTCTAGTTGATAAAATTTTTGAACCTATTAATGCTGCCTTGGAAGCCTACCAAGCAGGACTTAAAGCAGGCCAAAACATGGAAAACAAGTGGAAAAACTATCCATCTCTAGACATGGAAGCAATGAAGCTGGAGGCTTATCAAAATTTGGTAAGAATCACGCAAAAAATACTGGATAAAAAAAAACCCAAGCTTGAAAGTATTGCAAAACCTGAAGAGCTCACGTCAGAAGGAATGAAAGCAAAATTCGATGTGGTGGCAGAACCTACCTTGAAACAAATGAACCAGAGCTTATAGTGCCGGACAACGAAGATGCCTTAGACGGAATTCCATTCGTAAAGGAAGACTGGCCAGGACACTTATGGGAAAAGGTGAGAGAGATCAATGATGGGAGCCTAACTTTAAAGTCAGCTCCTATAGAGGAAGTCTGGTTGGATAACCTACCTTCTGATATGAACATGGATTTACAATCCTTGTACAGGGATTGCGGATCGGAAGCTTCAGGAATATCTAAACATTGACATTAAAAACATTACCTTCTTACTTGGGAGATAACGAAGATAAATCCATCATTTGCAAGACCACTCAAGTAAAAAGAGCTGAACAGACCTTAGAAGTAGATAACATTCATTCTATCATGTCTACACCCATCCAATGCACTCTTACTTTGGGAGAACTGTTGAAACTCAGATCATACTTGTGGAACGATTTACAGAAAATCCTAGAGAAGGTGGGGATAACGGGTTAATCTCTAAGAATTTGGGAAAATTGAAAAATGAAATGGAAAACAAAGAGATTCGATCAGTTCCTATGAACAAGGTCGGAGAATATTATGAAGGGGAAGGAGGAAACACCACCCTCCCAGTGAAATATAATGACATTGAAACCATGGCAATACTGGATAGTGGAGATGGCATAGCCATAGCCACTAAAGCAGTATGGGAATCCTGGGGATAGCCAGCCATTAAGATAAACTCAAATGAAATTGCAGTTGGCTGACGGACACATTGAGAGACCACTAGGGCTGCTTGAAAAAGTGATAGTCAATTCCTGTGGAATTGAATATCAACACACTTTTGCCATAGTAGACTTTGGGAAAAAACTCAACTATTAAATCCTATTGGGAAGACCTTTCATGCAACAGGTACAACTTATCCAAGATTAGGGAAACAACTATCTGTACTTGAAGCAGGTGGGATCTATAACAAGAGTCAATCTAAAAGATCACACTTATAGAGATGTCTTGAAAACACCCATCCAAGAGTTTGATTCAGTCTCTTCGGCTGAAACTAAACTCCCATCCTGGTTAAACAAAGACACACCTATTTGGATATGCGGAGCTTCAGAAAATGGAAGCTTAAGACGAGAAGAATGTATCCTAGAAAGGGACTGCATAGACGAAGCCTACATACCAGAACCCTTTCCAGAGCATTTATTTGAGCCATTTGAGTGGACTCAAATTTTAGCGACAATGGATGTATGTGTGAGTACGTCTATGCTTACTTAATTTTGCAATGAGGATGGCTACGACATAATTCCCATCCAAATGATGTTAGTCCTCAACATTGAAAAGGAAGATGAGGAACCCAAGGACTTGATGAAAGCTCAACAAGTCTTTTCAGACCTCTATTATGATGCCTGATGAGTTAGATGAACACTCAGCTACCTCAGAAAATTCGCGGTAAAAAAAAGAGCATACGAGAGCTCAGTTACTCTTAAAGGGAGGGGAGAAAAAGTTTTTTGACTTTCCAAACCAGAAATCAAGAAGACAAAAATGGTATAGACGAAAGAGAGACACCAATATCGTAAAAACACGACCTATGCCATGAGTCTCCAGTAAAACATAATTCCTGATGCAGATAGATGCTAATGATTGTGTCAAGGAAAAAATAACTCGCAGATATCCTTTAAACAAAAAAATTACTCATGACCAGAGTCGAGCGGAAAAAGAAATATCAAGAGTTGAAAAAAGCTCTAAAGGAGATAAACACAACCAAAATGGAAACCACGGAAGAGGATGGTAAGGATGTAATGCATGTTCCATCCCATTACAAAAATTATACTCTCCAAGATCGGAAAATCATAATTGAACAACCTGTTAGGGAACTACGGAAACAAGGCGAATCTTACGAAGGGCATGAAAACACTAAAAGGGTAGACTTGGATGAACCAGGAGAAGAGCGTAGACCTGCTTACATTGCGAATGACCTAACAAAAGAAGAAGAAAAGCTTTTACTGAGCTTATTAAAGGAATACCGAGATATCTTTGCTTGGTCTTACAAGGATCTCAAGGGTGTTGATCCAGAAATCTGTCAACATACTATACCCATGAGAGATGATGCAAAACCAAATAGACAAAGACCATACACTTATAACGAAACATTTGCCAGGAAAAGATCAAAGAAGATATTGAAAAACTAAAGGAAGTTGAATTCATTTACGAAATTGAACACACAGATTGGGTGTCTCCAATTGTGGTAGTACCTAAGAAGAATGGGAAATTACGAGTGTGTGTTAATCTCAAAAAGGTGAATGCAGCTAGCATGAGAGACAACTTTCCTCTTCGATAACTGAGTATGTTTTAGAATGAGTTGCAGGAAAAGAAGATTACAGCTTCTTAGACGGCTTTTTGGGATACAATCAACTTTTGGTTGACCCAAAAGATCAACATAAAACTACGTTTGCAACAGAATGGGGTATATTTGCCTATCGGGTTATGCCGTTTGGGTTAACTAATGCCACGTTTCAAAGGTTGATGAGCCATGCTTTCAAAGAGTATCTTCGAAAATTCTTAGAAGTATATATGGATGATCTATGCGTACATTCGTCAATCCGGGCTGATCATTTTGAACACCTCAAAAAGGTATTTGAGAAATGTAGACTTTATAGGATTTGCTTAAATCCTGAAAAGTGCACATTCATGGGAAGACAAGGGAAAATTCTTAGACATATAATGTCTAAAAATGGCATAACTACTGATATTGAGAAGATTCATGTCATTGCTGATTTGCCTAGACCAACAATAGTCAAGGGGGTACAAGCCTTCATGGGACATTGTGGTTATTATCGACGGTTCTTAGAAGTATATATGGATGATCTATGCGTACATTCGTCAATCTGGGCTGATCATTTTGAACACCTCAAAAAGGTATTTGAGAAATGTAGACTTTATAGGATTTGCTTAAATCCTGAAAAGTGCACATTCATGGGAAGACAAGGGAAAATTCTTAGACATATAATGTCTAAAAATGGCATAACTACTGATATTGAGAAGATTCATGTCATTGCTGATTTGCCTAGACCAACAATAGTCAAGGGGGTACAAACCTTCATGGGACATTGTGGTTATTAGCGATGGTTCATCTACATGTATGCTATAATTGCAAAACCCATGTATAGCTTGATTACGTACTTTGAATGGACTGAGGCATGTGAATAATCCTTCATGAAGCTTAAGCAAGCTCTCACCTCAGCTCCAATATTGAAAGCACCAGATTGGGATAAGGTATTCCACGTACATGTAGATGTTTCAAATTTGCTATTGGTTGTATACTAGCTCAACCAGGAGATGGGAAAATTGACTTTCCTTTTTGTTATGCTAGCCGACAATTGAACATGGCAGAAAATAATTACACCACCACTGAAAGAGAAGGACTAGGGATGATCTATGCCGTTAAAAAGTATAGATATTACTTATTAGCCAACAAGTTTGTGTTCTTTGTGGACCACCAAGCTTTGTTGTATTTGGTCAACAAGCCATGCATCACAGGAGAATAGTTAGATGGTTCATCATTCTTCTTGAATTTGATTTCACTGTGGTTGTAACAAAAGACACTACACATCAATGAGTAGATCATTTGTCAAGGATTGTTTCAGGGGAATTACCTGAAGGGGTAGACAATGATTTACCAGATGTCTATTTGTTCTCCATGGAAATGATACCTAGATGGTCGGAAAACATTGTGTCATTGATGACAATAGCTCAAGTGGATTCACAAATACAATTTCCTATCACAATTGATTTAATCGAGCAATCGACTATGTATCAATTACTAGCTGGAAGGCTATATAAAAGAAATTGGGACGGGGTATTGCTTTTATACATTAACCCTGAAGAAAAAGAACAATACCTAAATCAGGCACATGTTACCATAGTAGGACTTTACTTTGCGGAAGACCAAACTATGCAATGAATCTTGAGACTTGGAGTAGTTTGGCCGACTATGAGGAGAGATGTTAGATCTTTTGTAAAAGATTGCCCTCAATGTCAAAAACAAATACCCATTCTTCATGTAACATTGTTCTAAATTTCACATGTTCCTAAGTGGAGTAATTATCTGGTTACTTACTTATCGAGCCGAACGTATCCTGAGGATATGAGTAAACGTTGTCAAAGAGCAATTGAAACTGAAGCAAGAGACTATGCTCTTATTGGGAACCAATTGTATCGGAGAGGTAAAGATCAACATTTGCGCCTTTGTGCAAATGAAAACGAGTATATTCCGATTATAGAACAAGCACATGCTGCATTAGCTGGAGGTTACTTTTCTAGTGAAACCACCGCAAGAGAAATCTTGATGGCAGGCATATGGTGGCCAACACTTTTTGTAGATGCTAAAGAATATGTTCGAAGGTGTGATGCTTGTCAACGAGCACAAATGCCAACACGAGTAGACAGACTGCCCTTAAGACCAATGATGGGGACTAGAGCCTTCGCAAAATGGGGTATAGATTTTGTTGGACCGATACAACTACGTGCTTATAGAACCCAAGCTCAATATATCATTGTAGCTACGGACTATTTGACCAAGTGGGCCGAGGCTAAAGCAACCCAAAAGAATGATGCGAGAACCATTTCTGCATTCTTATATGAGTATGTATTCACGAGATATGGACTACCAATAGAGATTGTCAGTGATGATCGGGGAACTTATTTCTTCAATGAGGTAATAGAGTATTTGCTTAATGAGTTTATGGTCATCCATAACAAATCAACTACAAGAAAACAGACAAGCTGAGTGTACGAATAAAATTCTTAGCTTGGTACTAACCAAAGTGGTTAGTTCAGGAAGGACAGACTGGGAAATGAATCTCCATGCTGCTCTATGGGCTTATCGAGTTTTATTCAAAACAGCTCTAAATGCTACACCCTTTAACCTTGTTTATGGTCTTGATGTCATACTGCCAATAGAATTTCTATTGCCAACATTAAGGGTAGCACAAAATCTTGAGTGGACTAGACATGAATTGTCAGAAAGACTTGAAGATTTGGAAAAGCTAGATGAGCAAAGGTTAACTACTATAGCTCATATCTATGCACAAAAGCGAAAACAAAAACGGTTTTTTGATTCCTACTTAATCACAAAAATCTTCAAGAAAGGGAACTTAGTTCTAGTCTATTTCCTTAAGCAACACATTCCCAAGTTTAAGAAAAAGGGAAACAGACAATTTATCATTGAAGATGTATCTCCAAGTGGAGCAGTAAAATTGTCCACCCTAGATGGTGAACCAATGGCTTATTGGATTAGTGGATGTCGTTTAAAGAAATACAATTTTCCACTAACCAATGAATTGCTAGAGAGAATGCATGCAACCAAACAAAGAAAGATCAAACGACAACAGGTTATTGATGAAGCCCAAGAGGAAGCTAGGCTTTGGGTACTCAAGAGGAAAGCTGCTCTCAAGAATCAATAGATACCGATTCCCATCAACACTTTGGAAATAGATGATTGACAATGGGAATTACCTAATGACGCAGTTTCAATAGATGACGACTAGTTAGATGGAATGGATCTGCGCATCAAAGTATAGCTCAACAATCATAGCACCAATGCTTTGGTAGACACAGGAGCTAGAGTGAATGCAATCAGTTATTCCACATATAAGAAGGCAACAAGTCAAGCATTGACAACAGGAATAGCGACAATCAAAGGATGCAACAAGAATCCAACTCCAACATTGGGACTAGTCAACTTGAATGTGGTTGTACATGGATGCTCATGTCCTCATCAATTTGTATGCTTGCCAGATGAACACATGAATGAGACGATGATTCTTGGAATTCCCTGGATGCGTACATACAAAGAAGTACCAGATTGGGATACGAATCAACTAAAGCTATCACCTAAAGGAGGGCAACTCATTGTTTTAATTGCACCAAGCAAGGAGGAATGGAAAAGAAGCAATCAGCAGACCAATCCACGAAGCCGATCTTCTCCATCCCCTTGACAATCAAATGCTACATGTATCATGCAAGGAGTCGGGTAGATTTGGGTACCAAAAGCACAACTTAAGGATAAACTGATTCAGATATGGGTGCCTAAAACTTCACCGGTCAACGAAACAAAAGAAGGTTCCAAGGATTTGAACACAGAATTGAGCATCTCCAAGCAAGGAACCTAACATGAAAAGGGTTTGGAAGAAAAAGGAGAACTTATCTTCTCCACAAACTGCGAAACCAATCAAGCAATGGCGAGTTAAGTCTCAATAGACTCCACCACACCATGCAACACCAAGCCGACCGAGCTACCAATGGAGAGAAAAAGCTCGACAACAGTCAAAAGTGCTACCAACCACTCAAGCAATCAGAGTGCTAAAGCACCACGATGGTACAATCAAGCAGAGAGCACAAAAGCTACAAGATTTGCTCTTTGGAAGACATCAGCAACAAACCTCAACATCGGAAACCCTTGAGTCAATTACTCAAGACCCAGCTCTTGCATAGCATATGGGTTTGAATTGCATTGATCTTCATATCATGGTAGAGCCAATCACGGCTATGCATAGACACAATTGTTCAACCCATGCACACAGTCGTCCCAAAGTACGCCACCTAGGAGGGGTGGAAGGACACTAAGTACTAAGTAATTAAGGGCAATGTTTGAAGAGGAAGGAAAAAGTTCTATGCTAACGTGTGATTTTTTGCAAAATTACCTAATAATGCCCTTGTAATTCATCATCAAGGAGAAATTCACTGATAATGTCTTTTCGATGAGTGTAAATAGTGTATATACTATCAGAAAATCATAAAAAATAGTCCTTTTTTGGGTATTTTCCATCATTTTTGTTGATAAGGAGGCTTAAAAATGGAAAAATCCAACAAAAAACAATAAAACTTTGTTTTTTAAGGGATTTTCTTAATTATTGGATTTTTACTTTACTTTTTTAGAGCATTTGTTATTTTCTTTGACTTTTTCAAATAAACAGGTTAAAATTGATAATAAATAGTAGGGATGCTTAGATGGAAAAATGGAAGATACGATGGTGATCAAAAAGCAAGGCGGACAAGCACAATAATTTTCAATGAAATCAGAAGATGGAAGCGGGAAGCCTAAATTAGGCGGCCAGGCCTACTTTTGCAAAATTCTTGCAGAATGAGCTACAAGAATCCGATCAGGGAAATTTTTGAGTCTAACATAGATTTCACGGCCTAGTAGGACTAACGGGGGAATCTGGGGAAATTTGGTTCAGGAAGTTGAGGTATAGATATCCATGGTAGGCTAAAACCACCTCATTTCCACTTGGAGCCTTTGCAGAAAGAGATTTCGGCCTCTTTCGCGCAACATTTCCGGACCCCAGAGTTGACCATTTTTAGCGCCGTCTCACACGAGACATGAGGCGAGAAATATAGGCAACGGAGAGGGCCAGGAAGAAGCTAAACCAGAAAGAGAAACTACAAGAACTGCCTACGTATCAACCGGACCCCGAGTCAGTCAAAGCGACAAAGGGGTCCTACCTGTCTAAACAACAACTGGAAGAGCACCACACTACGGTCTTCATTGGTAGGTTCAAGAGTGAAGAAGGGCATCAGGTGGAGTTGCAAGTCCTGCCTAAAGAGGTCTATGATGTAGCTGCCAAGCCAGAAACCAAAGAGGCTAACCGTAGGTTGGGGCTCAGGCATTTCTACGAACGAGAGCCTTGTGGAGTGGACTTTCAGAAAGCTTACGAGCTTCTATCCACCATCAAAGAGGACGGAACCGCACAAATATCTGACACCCAAGGGAACAAGTTCGAGGTAGTAATCACAAAAGAGATAGTGGCAGAGGCACTCAAATTTCCCACTGAAGGAATGACCATGCGGACGAGAGATAGGAAAACCGCAGGCACATTTTCCAAGGAGACAACCGCGGATACATTCGCCGATCTTATCCACAAACAGGTGGAAGAGCCAGCCCATTTGTACCATCAACACTTTCATTTTTTGGCAAAAAGGCCACCAAGGTACACCACACCAAATCACGCCATGGCCACCACCTTCACTCAGGTTCTTAAGTCAACAACAAGGCAGCATGTGGACCACGCGTAGTATGTCTTGACAACCTTGAAGGGCACCAAGAAGGAGGGCAAAATCACATACTTGGGCGCGCTAGAGGTGTTGACTAGAATAGCCTATCATGCCATCGGCATGGCTGACAACCTATCGCCTGCCCTTGATCAGAATACATGGATTTTGGCAGCACAACCCTCTCCACGAGCTACAAGGTCAGGTAAAATGTCACAAAAATCAGATGATGAGTCAGCTATTGCTGACAGCTCACCAGAGCGGCATAGCAGCGAGAGCTCTGACAACGAAGAAAAGAGAGCTCGGAGAGAAGAGATGAAGAGGAAAGCTGTGGCTGCACACCAAGAGGAGCCAACTAAAAAACAAGCGCGTTTTGAAAGAGAAAAATAGGCTTACTAGCGCATTAGGCAAGCACAAGGGAAGGACCCAGAAAAGTGGGTACCCATAGGACTGAAAGGACCTCGAAAAAAGCATCATGCCAGAAAAGAGGCAGGTGATCCCATAGAATATTAGAAAGAATGTACCAAGAAGCCGAAGCCGTAAAGCTGAAAGAGGCAGAAGAAGTTGCAAAGAAAGCTGAGGAAACGGCTACACAAGAGCAAAGCCATGGATCTCCCCGATCCGCCTCACCGCCTCCGGAACAACAAGACCATCCCATGCCTAGCCCACCACCATCACTTGCAGGCAAAGGTACCAATGAAGAAGCAGAGACTGAAAAAGAGAAAGATTCTGAGTCCACCCAACGAACACAATCTACACAAAAAGCTGACTACACCGACATAAGGAAAAAGAAGCCGAGCCATAACCGGATCAGGCAGCAGAAGAGACTCAAAAGCCGGAGGAAGAAACTAATAAGGAAGCAGATACAGAAAAAGAGCCTACCACTACACGAGACGGAGCCCGAGCCAGAGAAGGCAAAAAGGCCGACACCTAAAGAGACAGCAAGGGTTGAGACCACACCATCCACTTCTACTCAGCCAGAAACTGCCGAGGCATCAAAGCCTCAGGATGGCCAAGAAGAAGACCGACCATCTACCTCCACACAAGAACCACCAGCAATTACGACGTAGCAAGAAGCAACACACAAGGCTGCAGGCACATCCCAACTGGCAAGACAGGAGGAGTGGCAGTCAAATGATGAAGTGATAATACAGGTCAATGAATATGTACGTCAGATGCAAGAAATGACGGAGAGACTCCGTTCAGTAGCTTTGAACCGCAGCACAAAGGCCAAGGAACTGGAAATGATGATCGACGCTCTTCAAGGAGAGCTAGGAGAGAGGATGATTATCATCACTGATCTCCAAAGGCAAGTGCAACAGCTGAAGGCAGAAGCGGATCAGCATCAGATGGCCAGAGATAAACAACAAAAAGAAATGGAGGAGCTAGGTGATCTCCTCACCAAATTATCTGATGTCTGCAAGGTAAAAGACGAGCAACTACTAACAGAAGTCACGAATGAACTTCTTACAACCTCTCTGTTAGCTCAAAAAATTCAAGTCCAGTTAGATGTTTCCAATGCTTCCCTGCAATATTTTGAACAGAGAATCAATGATCAGGCCATTTTCTTACGGCAAATCAGAGAAAACCCAGTCGTGGCCTCGATCAAGGGAACTGATGAAGTGTACAAGGTAGTTGAAAAGAAAAACAAGGACTTAGAATTGGAATTAAGCTTGAACAATCACAACGTAGAGACCTGGCACTGATGCGGATTCAAAGAGAGGAGGAGCTCCTAAAAAAGATAGTAGAACTCAAGCGGATTAATCCACTCCTTAGAGATGGAAAGCCAGACACGCAGGAAGAGGTAGGCACTTGAGAGCCGCCACAAATAGACCTACCCTCGGTCTCATTTGCTGAGTTTGAGACACAATCCACAACAGAGCCGAGTGGTGATGAAGATTTTCAGATTCACATCACAGATGCAGATACAGTGCCAATGGTCCAACTATCAAAAGATGAAGAAGACGCACTGAAGGAGAAGATCACCTTAGAGGTGGATGAGTAGTGGAAGGCCGCTATGGATTGGGAGTTGAGAGTTTTACACTCTGTCAACATCATTTAACTCACTCCCAATCAAATCAACACTCAATGGCACCAACTATCCCTGCCGTACCCTCTCATCAAAGTAGAACTTTTACAGGTAAAAGAAAGGCTGTACAAGGATATGCAAGAAGGTGGCGCAGATAAAGACCACCCAAAGTGGAGGTTAAGCTGGCTGAACAAGAATCCGAGATACCTGATTCTGTACACAAGAGCACTTGAAGCCTTACAAAGAGATCCAACATTTTGTCATGTACCCAGAGTAAGGACATGGCAAGCGCATGAAGCACTGCTGAAGAAGAGGTCAACTTGGCTCAACTTCCCTAGGCTGCCAGCTCCAGAGAGAGGCCAAGCACAGAGGAATACATGGTGAAAATCCTAACGGGCGCCATGCCATTCTTCAAGAGTCTGCCAGATCTCTCTTGTGCAATTTTATGTAAGATCTGCAGGATGCTACTCACATGCATACAAGTTTTCAATGAGCCTGAGCAGACAGAAGCCCCATGGCTCTCATTCTTGGAAGGAAACAAAGGCTTATGCTACAATCTGAGTGGGCAACCTTCACAAGAAATCCTTTACGGATTCTATGCCAGATGCATGTTCCTGCCCTCGCATAATATGCTAGCCTTTGAAGAAGCATTCTACACTGGATTCTTCACCTGGCGAACAAAGATATTTGCATCTGTGATAAAAAAACTAACACCCTACCCAGCGGTGGAACTGAAGAATCAAGTCACCATGCAATTTTTGCAAGTGCGTGACAAAGAACGAAGAATCAGATACCAGAAGGCACTGGAAACACTTAAAGACCGCCTCGCCCGCCGTCAACCCGAGGACTACTTCAGCCCATAAAGCTGTGTCAAGAGACGACACAGGCGAGGAGGGGGGAATGCTAGCAGCAAGCTAACACGGACACCATTTTTCGGAGTTCTCCTTGTAAAACAATTATTATTTTGATAAATTGGGAATATTGTAACTCCTATTTTCTTGGATAAACTTTGTAATTAATGAGCAGGGGCTACAAGCTTCCAGATTGTATTAGCCAGTCATTTCCAAGCTTTCGTAGAACTCCAGATTATTAGTTTTGACCACCCAAAAACCTTGGCTAAGGTATAAAAGCCAATCTTTGTAAGTTTTTTATAAGTTTTTGATAAGAAATACACAACGTGAGATAACGGCGCTCACTTCTCTCCTTCTCGCACTTCCTACTCCCTCTCCGGCTGTCACATTGCGAATGCGTTTGTTGCATTGCAACCGCAGGTAAGAGCTCTACGCATTGACATAAGCCATTCACCGTATTTCGTAGCTTTTGGCGTCGCGTACGACCTGCGATCTAATTTCATCATAACTAGGAATTTACACTTTTAAATCAAAAATTAAGCATAGGCGGGGTATTGGGGAATCATTGCTAAGCATTTAGATGCATTTTGGGTCGAAAACGATTAGGTCAAAAATCCACTGCTGTTAATAATCGCGATTTTGGAACTTGACCTAAAGTGGGGTTTGAGGCCATAGGCATGTGTGCTTGGGTCTTGTAAACTGGTCCTAGAAGTTCGTTACGTTTGGATGTCACTTGATGCTGTAACGGATGTGATTTGCTTGCCGATGAGTGATTGGCTTTTGGTGATTTTAGTCACTTGAGTGTAGCTTGAGTTAGATGTGAGTTGTTAGTTGTTTTCCAGAGATTGATAACCTCTTGTAGCCTCTATGCACTAGTCGAGTCAGCTTCGTCCCATGGTTTGGCAAATTAATTGTGGTTCTCGCTAATACTACAAAAAGATAGGATGATGAGGTTAGATATGTGTCCCACATTTACCTAAGTATGTACATTGACTTATAGTTACCATGATTCTCTTACATTGTACATACTCTTTATTATATAAATAAGTATTTTCATGCAAGCATCTCCAAGTCTTGGTGTGAACCCGCTCCAAGAAAAAATCACAAAAATACCTTTCACCCAGTCATTACCTTTTACTAATTATCATTTTCTAAATGCATTTTTCCTTACTTCTTGTAAATAGTCCTAAATCAATAAAACAAATAAAGACCCCGTCATTTGATTCCCTATATTTATATATATATATTTTTTTTCATTTTATATTTATATACAGCTGACACTATTCTAAATTCCACTAATTGTCTATATACTAACATGTTTTTTCTCATCATATCCATATATCATATTTGTAATTAATCCTATAATCCATGCATATTTTCAAACTATCAAGAATCTATAGACAATGCTCTCATGCAAGGAGGGGTTTACTCTTGGAGGATTATGCAAATTCAACAAAAGGGGAGCCACTGAAGACTTTACTGGGAGAAAAAACATGCATTTTGGTGGGATTTTTGGCATCCACCTCCATTGCGAATTTAAGGAAGTATCCAAAATAAAACTTTAACTCACAAGCTAATAATCACCTCAAAATTTTTTGGAGCTGCCACCAATGAGGTATAAAAATTTTGGTGGATCTAGTCCGCCCACTTTTTCTCAGAAGTCATCGTAGTTTTCTCTCACCTCCATTCACTTACACAAAACACACACACAAACACACTCATTCCTCTCCATACCTCACTCAAATCTACACCTTCCATGGTTTCTCTCATCCTCTTCACCATTAACCTCTCCTCTCACTTCCATAGCTCTCATATGAACTCTACATGTACATACACCATCTCTATGCCTCTCTCTATTACCTCTAAATCACAATTCCTTTTACCTATTCTCCATATACATATAATTTAGCATGTAAATATTTGCAAACTAAGTAATTCTCATCAACCAACATCGTCACTTTCATCATGGTGTTCAACCTTCCCGGCGACGTAAAAAGAGAAGAAGAAGAAGAGGATCGGTAGTCATTTTTGAGAACCTACACAAGTAAGTTCAAAACTTCTTCAAAGCTTCACCATCACAAGGATTTTCTCACTTCATTCAACCATCTTACTTCAACCATCCGCCTCATTCTACCTATTGTAGAAATATCATTAACTTTTTAGTGATTACTAATACTAACCACTAACATACTAGCACAAAATAGCCATTGACCTAACCATAAAAGGAACCTCACCTCAACACATGTGCATAATAAAATCTCTCTCTCTCTCTCTCTCTCTCTCTCTCTCTCTCTCTCTCTCTCCCTCCCCTTAAAACTCTACTTTTTCCTTATCTACCATTAATAATGCTCTCTTTTGAGCCCACATCCACCATGACTCAAGTAGACAAAGAAGGTTCGCAATGTTTTGATATTCAAAAGAAATCCTAATCTTGATTTGATTAGCGTGTAAATAAGGTTATCAATAACCTTAATAAGGGATCTCCAATCTATAAATAGGCCCCTCTCCTTCTTGTAAATCATCTCCAACATCTCACATAACACCCCAACACTCTATACGCGAGGAGAGTTTTAGGTGTAGTCATCACCTTGTGAGCTTTACACTTGGTGTGAGAGAATCTTTGATGCTACACATTGCAAAGTGAGAGAGTGTGAGTGCCCTATTTCAAACCACTATTATACACGCTCTTCCACTATGAACAATTGAGGTTTTGGTGCTTCAAAGGCATGCTTGGCTTCAGAACCGTTGTCCTTCAATTTGTGTAGAGTTATTGGGAAAATGCAAGGTGACTTGTATCTTTAAGTTTTTTCATTTGAGCTTGCTTGAGTAAGTGATTATTGTGTTCTCATTGTCAAGTTCTTGCTCATTGTAAGAGGGTATGGTGGTGAGAGGCATCCCACGATCCTAAGACAGTGTGTGTGTGATGGTAATGGTTAGATTTCACTAAGCATTGTCTTAATCTTGTGCAAGCTACGTGATAGCACTGTAACAAACAATATGCATTTGCAAGTCACCAACAAGGTATTACATGTTGGGGTATAGGCGCCTGTGCCTTGCCCGGCCGCCCAAAGTCTGGGCGCCCACTGACTTGTATACCTTATACATAGCATAAGTGTATAGGGGGCTGCTCACTCTTTGAGTCTCCCCACCTATATCTGTGTGTCGTGTGTCTCCTTCTCTCTCTCACTGTTCGTCTGTGGTGCTCTCCGATCCCCTTCAATTGGTATCAGAGCGACAGGTGTGAGAGCGTAGATGGACGGCTTCGCGATGAACTCGTCGACTATGGCGGAGAGGTCACAGATCTGAGCAGAGAAATAGAGGAGGCTTGTGGATAGCCATACAGAGGCTTGCAAGAGAGCTCTCTGGAGCTTCCTAGTGCTCACAGGTCAATCCACAGTTCCTCTACAGATCAGCCCACTGTGTACAACATTTTTCCTCTTCTCAGCAAGCTTTGCAACGGCTACATCGGCAATAGATTGGAGCTTGGAGCTTCCATAGACATGGAGCATTGTGAGATTGATGCATTTAGCTCACGCATCGAGGTGGAAAGTGAGTTTGAGCCTTTCTATGAGCTCAAAGAAGTAGAAAAGAAAGTCGTTCAGTTTTTGGCAGTTTGACAGCAGTCTACTGTTTTGCTCATAACTTGAGCTACAAAGCTCCGATTCCAAAATTTTTTGGTTCAAAACGGACGTGGCTTCAAGCTCTACGACTTTGTAGAAGGAATTGTTTTCTGATTCGGAGTGCAGGTTGTTCTGAAATAAAAAACACAGAGACTGTTTTTCAGGATAGTTTTGGGCTCTGTTGTTTTCTTTGCTGCAGACAGCTTACCCGTGCACGCTGCAGGTAGTAGGCACTATTTGTAGGTGTTACAAGATCGGGTTTGACTCCCAGGTACAGGTTGAGTCTAGTACTCCCACAGGTATTCCTAGTTGCAGTTGAGTGGTTCTTCTATAGTGTTGTGGCTTGCATACATGGTCTTTGAGCGGGTAATGCTCTATGTATGCTTATGTGGTGAGCAGTAGATCTTGTGAGCAAGTGCAGAGGTTGGTTGTGGATGACATGTATGGTCACGTGTGGTACTCTTTGTGAGCATTTGTTGGACACAAGTTTGCAGAGCTTATGCATGTATGTTCAGTGTAGTTTGATGCGCATTGATTGCTCATTGTATTGAGCTTGCAGGACAATGGTTGTTTTGTGTTGATAGCCATTGTGTGTCGAAACTCTGGCGAAATTTTCCCAGGAGTTTTATGCGCATCATTTATGCGATCTAGGTAGAGATTGGGGGTTGCACTCAGCATTTGCACGCAGTGTTCTTTGCAGGTGGGAGATTAGTGCGTGTGTATGCATCGATACCGCACAGTGGGGGCTTGGTGATTAGCTCACGGTTTGACAGGCGTACAGTTATCTTGGCACACTCACATGAGTGAATATTGTGATGTATGCTTGTGTGGCTACGAGCTAGGTAGCCGGATTCGAGCACTAACGGCTTGAGGTTTTTCAGCAGGTTTCAGCTACAAGTTTACAAGTTTACAGGGAGGTTTGAGGGCTTATTTGGGCGCTGAATTTTCAGCCATTGTTTCCTCTTTGCAGGTGTCCATGTATGGCTCAGTTGTAGGCTGATCTGGGACACGCTTGTGACTTGTTTATGCAGCTGTTTAAGAGCTGAATTTTGGGGTTGATTTGCAGCCATATTTTATAGCCATATAGGAGCTTGGTTTACTCTATAGGAGCCTCGTACACTTGGCATTTGGGATTTGCATCATTGCCATTTGTGGAGCACAATGTGGTTACACTACTGCGAGAGATTTTATGCGTGGATTCGCATGAGCATTGTAGGTGCTGGTGAGCTCTTTTTTTGAGAGCATTTTCTCGTTGTAGGTTGCTTCCTTTGGATCAGTTGAGTGCATTTCATTGCTACCGTACCTAGAGTAGAGTTACAGCTCTTGGTTATTTTTGACATCCACTTATAGTAGTCAATATGTGTGAGACTTTCGAGTCTAGGACAATGACTCATGAGAGACGGCGTTCTCGTTTGTGTCGACACTTGAGATGTTGGCATTGTGGTCACATAGGGCACATTAGATGGCGATGCTTTCGTCGTATGAGACAGCACAGGAGACAGGCTAGTCTCAAGGATGTAGTAGATGCTATAGGCTCCGTTGACTTGATAGTTGCAAGATCAGATACAGAGTCTGAGTACCCTAGTGACAGTGAGGTCACATTTGCTTTCTGTATTACTCCTGATTTTTTGACGTATGAGGATAGTGCACTTCTTTTGTAGTGGGTGCTAGACAGGGACGCTACTTTTCATGTCACTCCGTATCGTGACTGGTTCAGTAGCTATTCTAGCAGAGTGCATGGTAGTGTGCAATTGGCAGATGGGTCACTGCATGAGATTGCTAGTTCAGGAGATGTGAGACTGTCATTATCGAGCGGTGCATTGTGTGTGCTCAGAGATGTGCGTCATGTGACAGATTTGACAATGAGTTTGATCTCCATTGATCAGCTCAGGGATAGTGGATGTCGGGTATCATTGCTTGAGCGATCTTTTGCATTGCATTTAGGTTCGCTAGTGATTGCGAGAGGTGCTAGAGTTGGCACATGGTACCCATTGCACGTAGTACATGTGCGAGATGGTCAAGTCTCAATCGTGTTACAGCCATGCAGAGAGCGAGAGACCAGGACAAT
Source organism: Adiantum capillus-veneris (assembly GCF_014529385.1). NCBI lineage: Eukaryota > Viridiplantae > Streptophyta > Polypodiopsida > Polypodiales > Pteridaceae > Adiantum > Adiantum capillus-veneris. Next base: position 170,631,758 of record NC_140933.1, read on the forward strand.
CTCTTTTGCTCATGGGTTGCAGGGTGCTTTGCATGGAGTGCAGAGTAGTGAGCTCATTGTGCACACAGTTGGGGCACGACTTGAGCAGTCACACAGAGAGGTGACAGAGTCAGACATGCATGCTTTGCTAGTGACTGAGAAAAACAGAGAGTCAGTTGTGCGAGATACTCCTATGCAGGATAGACAGGTAGAGCGGTCTTGCTCTAGTGAGTCACAACAGGAGGACATTATGCAAGAGTCTATCCATAAGGAGTTAGAGCATGAGAGCTCTAGTGAGTCATAGTAGCAGATTGAGTGGTCATGTTTGCAGTAGATGATTGCAGAGGAGGTTGAGTCAACGATTATGCAGTCATTTATTTTTTTAATTTTCGACAATGAGCATGGGGATATAGTTGTGCAGGATATGTCTTCCAGCAGACACCTAGAGCAACTGGTTTGCTTTGAGGTTGCACGACAGGTTGATGCGTCTTTTGCGGACAGTCAGGAGATGCATGTGGCTGACACGCCTTGTTAGTCAGAGATGCCTATTGCCAAGGATATATATGTTGATGCATGCTCCGTAGAGCTAGCAAGGCCTGCTAGCATTGCATTGGCATTCGGTGGTCTCATCTATGAGATGCTGATCTTCATCTATGAGATATCGCAGCTGCAGTGGGAGCATTTGCAGTTGGGGTTGTCACTCATTTGTTGACTGATAATGGCATAGTGGCGATGATGGAAACTTTTTTCTCCATGAGGTGGTCTTACTTGGCGACTCACACAAGCAGTTTCTAACCTCTACAGTGAGCATGTGTGCTTTAGAACGCTTCATGCATGTGTGTTTCATACATTTTGGAGTTTGTACACATGTAGGCTTTGTGCAAATACGAATTTTGTGAAGTCACTCTTCACCCTTTGGTTGAAGCACCTCTTCAAAAAATCTCAAGCTTGCAATGGCTATCACCAACTGCGTGGGATATGGTAGTAGGGTCAAGTTGGTGGATTTTAATTATTGCCTTTGAATTTTACCATGCCAAGATTGGATAAAGGTTTTGTGAGGCAATACTTGATTATGTGTGTGGGAGCTGGAGCCTTTTAAGATTCAAGGGACTGGAATCGATTCCAATAGTTAAAGATAGTGCTAACAATAGAAAAATTTAAATGCTATCGATGAACACACAAAATGGGAATGGGGAAGGACTGCTTGACTAAGGAGGTTTAAGGCCGTCGATTGAAATTCAATGAATGTTGATGGAAAGTTGGATGCCCACTTGTGTTGCCTTGTTGAGTGGTATGCAGAGGTTGATGAGGCTCACATTTTGAGGAAGAAATGAAGCCCAAGTCTATGCACCGTGTGGACTTTGCAGCGTTTTACTGTAGTATTGCCTTGTGCTAGCTTGCTGAGCTCGCCTCCCAGTTGATGTTGAGGATGCTGAGCAGGGTAATGGTGCTAAAGAGGATGGCAAAGAAGAGCGTGATGACGATGAGGATGAGGTTGAGTAGATTTAGCCTTAAAGTGTGACAATTCCCCTTATTGTGAGGCTTGGCGGTGGCTTGCTCTTGCAGGTTGAGCCAACTCATGTAGATCCTTGCCAAGAGAGAAGAGGGAGTCAAAACCTTGTGCTATCTAGTAAAGCCAGTGTGAAGTCCTCCACATCCATGCGTTGCATCACGTGCCTTCTTGAAAAGTATCGTGTGCTTTGATATGCAAAATTTGAGTAGGGTATTCTCATTACATACTCCTAATGAAAATGCTTATTTAAGAGTAAGTATGAGCTCTACAGATGCTTGATGAAAGACTTCGCTTATGCAAAAAACGGGATCTCCTTCCACTAACCCTTATGCTCATGTAAGTGCTGCTCAATCCTAACTAGACTAGCTCTAATACTATGTTGAAAACATGGATCGACCTAAGCTAGGATGGATGAAATCTAATGCTTAGCATGATGCGTGTGTGTGTGCGCCAATGGAAAAACAATGTTACTCAAGCAAATTAGGTTCCATGATGGATGAAATCTAATGCTTAGCATGATGTGTGTGTGTGTGTGTGTGTGCCTACAGAAAAACAATGTTACTCAAGCAAATTAGGTCCCATGATGGAAGCTTGGGCTCATAAACATGATCTGGAGTAGGGGCAAGATGATCACAAAAAAATATCTCCTTCTTGCTATTCTCTCAAAGTTCCCCTTGTTTCTACCAATGAAAGTAACCTCTTTCCTTCTACTACCTAAAATTCATAAACCTACCATGGTTGGCCCTCCCATTTGTTCCTACAAAGGTTACCTCTCGGAGACTGCCTCCAAGTGGCTTCATGTACAACTCTACCCTATTCTTCTATCCAAAACTCAACACCTTGTGGATTCCCCCCCCCCCCCCCCCCCCCCCCCCCCCCCCTCTCTGCCAACATTATTCTCTTTATCTTTGATGTGAATCACTTTACCCAAGTATCCGCATCACAAATGGCCTAGAAGCTTTCCAATGCTCAATCCAAGGCATTTTTCTTGCACTCAAAGTCCATTTCATTCTCCCTCTTGCCTCACTTATTCTAAATCATCACAATCTCTACTTTAACGGTAAATTTTGGCACCAGGTAAAAGGAACCACCATGGGTTCCAATTTTGCAGTTATTTACGCATGTATTTTTTCTTTGCTCAACCTTGGAAAAATCCTTTCCATGGACAACCTCCACCCTTTCTTTTCATAGCACCCTTTGAACCACGGTAACCATGCATCCTCCTCGGCGTCACCCGGATGATGTGTTACCACACTTCCATGGACACCCCTTCTCTTATACCTATCTTTTTATAATCAAGTCCTAGAGGCTCTTCTTGTGTTGCAGTAGTCCTACCTATCTTTGTATAATAAATTCCTAGAGTTTCTCCTTGTGTTGGACTAGTCCTATCTGAAGGGGATCGGGGAGCACCACAGAGAGAGAGAGAGAGAGAGAGAGAGAGAGAGAGAGAGAGAGAGAGAGAGAGAGAGAGAGAGAGAGAGAGAGAGAGAGAGAGAGAGAGAGAGAGAGAAGGAGAGACACACACGATGTGGGTGGGGAGACTGTGAAGTGGCAACTCCCCCTATACAGTATACTCACTATAAGTATAGGGTAACAGTGGGCGGGCGCCCATGACCTGGGCGACCGATCAAGGCACATAGGCCTTAACCCCAACAACCTCCCACTTAAAGGCCAATGTGCCTTTAAGCAAGATCTAGTAGTGTACAACTAATAGAAGGTGAGATATTCTCTCAACCTATGCCCACTGACTCTCGATGAGCTAGTGCATCCGGCTCTACTGATAGACAAACATCTCGCTGCGGAAGCCACACAGAGCTAGCTCCAAGCTCTGCAAAGAGTCTACAAGAGCTCATGCACTCCTACAAGTATCGGTCCAATACCTGCAAACCTCCCCTATGCTCTATGCCGAGATCAGTCATCGAACAACTAATCAACCCTACTGCAAATGCTCCCACTGCAGCTGCTATGTCGGGCCTCGAGATCAGCATCTCGTACATGAGGACACCGAATGTTGATGCAACCCTGGCAACCTCTGCCACCTCCAACTCAGAACTCAACTCATGGAAATCCTGTCCCCTATCATAGAGACCATGGCACTCTGACTCCGAGCTCTGGAGTGACTCCTCGTGCCCACCACATATCACATGTGTACCAAGAGTATCCATCTGTCCTGAATCTGCATCAAGCTCTGGCATAAGCATATCAAGAAATGAATCCATAATAGCCGACATCTCAACATCCATGTGAGTCATCTCTTTCATCACCTCTGATGACTCATCCTTCTGTGACTCACTAGAGCTATCCCGCTCTACCTGTGCATCCGTAGACGCAACCTGCACAACAAGGTCACTGCTCTGCACTCCATGCAAAGCATCCTGCAACCCACAAGCAAAAGAGACTTGCCTGCTCTCTCGCTCTCTACCTGGCTGCATGATCACAGAGACAACACCGTCTCTCGCATGATCCACATGCAATGGGTAACCTGTACCACTCCTGGCACCTCTCGCAATCACTAGCGAACCCAAATGCATCACAAAATCTCGCTCTCGTAGCGAAATCTGACATCCACAATCTCTAAGCTGACCAATCGAGATCAAACTCACTGTCAAATCTGGTACATAGCACACATGTCGTAACAAGTAAGATGCACCACTCGGTAATGACAGTCTCACATCTCCTGCACCTGCTATCGCATGCACCGATCCATCGGTCAAACGTACACTGCCAAGCATCCCGCTAGAATAGCTACAAAACCATGCACGATGCGGCGTGACATGAAACATAGCATCTGCGTCTAGCAACCACTGCGAAGGGAGTGCACTATCCACATGTATAGCATCTCGTGCACAGCTCGAGGTAAAAGTGACATCCCCGTCACTAGTATACTCCGACACTACATGTGCCTCAACTGTCAAAGCAACTGAGTCCATGGCATCACTACATACATCTCTGAGACTGCCATGTCTCCTACGATGTCGCATACGACAAAAACAGCGCCGTCTAACGTGTCCAGAATGACCACAATACCAACATGTCACCTATCGGCGTGCTAGTGAATGTACATGTCTCACACGAGTCCGTGATGACTCACATCTATCATACATATCATGTAATCTGCGCCAAAGTACTCTCAAAGTAGTCTCATACATAACAAGAGCATATACAAATTCCGCAAGGTGCAAAGAGAGTGTAGATAGTGCCATCTCCTCTAGCTCCTGCCACTGATCGTCAGACATGTTTGAAGGTCTACCTGCATCACCACTCAATGGTTGATGCAACCCTCGTTGTGTCAATGCATCAAGCATACACTCTCTCCATGCCGCAAAGTCTGACCCATCAAACATGCGCATCTGTGAGAGGTCACAATCTGATCGATCACCTGTCTCTGCCATGAGCACAATGTAGCAAACTAGAAAGCAAAACCACCTCACCAACAACACCTGAAAACTGTCTACCAATATGGCCAGAAACACAATGTAAAACCTGTGAGACACACTCCAAAATAGAGCTCCCGCAATGTCAATACAAGCCTCGCATGCTCTAGTATCACACTGCAATCTGTGAGCTAATCACCAAGCCCACACTGTGCGGTATCGATGCATACACACGCACAAATCTCCCACCTGCGGAGAACACCGCACGCAAATGTTGAGTGCAACCCGCAATCTCTACCTAGATCGCATAAATGATACGCATAAAACTCCTGGGAAAATTTCGCCAGAGTTTTGACGCACAATGGCTATCAACACAAAATAACCATTGTCTTGCAAGCTCAATACAATGAGCAATCAATGCGCATCAAACTACACTCAATATACATGCATAAGCTCTGCAAACCTGTGTCCAACAAATGCTCACAAAGAGTACCAAAGGTGATCATACATGTCATCCATAACCAACCTCTGCACTTGCTCACAAGATCTACTGCTCACCACATAAGCATACATAGAGCATTACCCGCTCAAACACCATGTATGCAAGCCACAACACTGCAGAAGAACCACTCAACTGCAACTGGCAACACCTGTGGGAGTACTAGACTCAACCTGTACCTGGGATTCAAACCCGATCTTGTAACACCTCATATGTGCCTGCTACCTGCAGTGTACACGGGTAAGTTGTCTGCAACAAAGAAAACAACAGAGCCCAAAACTGTCATGAAAAACAGTCTCTGTGTTTTAAATTTCAGACCCACCTGCACTCTGAATCAGAAAACAATTCCTTCTACAAAGTCGTAGAGCTCAAATCCAGCTCCGTTTTGAACCAAAAAGTTTTGGAATCGGAGCTTTGTAGCGCAAGTTATGAGCAAAACAGTAGACTGCTGTCAAACTGCCAAAAACAGAACGACTTTCTTCTGTGCTTCTTTGAGCTCATAGAAAGGCTCAAACTCACTTCCCATCTCGATGCGTGAGCTGAATGCATCAATCTCACAATGCTTCCATGTCTATGGAAGCTCCAAGATCCAACCTGTCGCCGATGTAGCCGTTGCAAAGCTTGCCCGAAGAGGGAAAATGATGTACACTGTGGGCTGATCTGTAGAGGAACTCTGATCTGTGAGCACTAGGAAGCTCCTGAGAGCTCTCCTGCAAGCCTCTGTATGGCTGTCCACAAACCTCCTCTATTTCTTTGCTCAGATCTGTGACCTCTCTGCCATAGCTGACGAGTTCATCGCGAAGCCGTCCATCTACGCTCTCACACCTGTCGCTCTGATACCAAAATAAGGGGATCCGGGAGCACCACAGACGGAGAGAGAGAGAGAGAGAGAGAGAGAGAGAGAGAGAGAGAGAGAGAGAGAGAGAGAGAGAGAGAGAGAGAGAGAGAGAGAGAGAGAGAGAGAGAGAGAGAGAAGGACACACACACACGATGTGGGTGGGGAGACTGTGAAGTGGCAACTCCCCCTATACAGTATACTCACTATAAGTATAGGGTAACAGTGGGCGGGCGCCCATGACCTGGGCGACCGGTCAAGGCACATAGGCCTTAACCCCAACACTATCTTATCTTTGTTTAATTCCCCTTCACCCTTGTTTTCCCTCCATCTTTATTGAAGGGTACATCCTTGATTGTATTAAATTTCTGTCTTAAAGATACCACCAACTTCCCTATATTGTATAAAAGTCTCCCTCCCAACAGAGTCTCTATCTCTCTTAAATTTTATACCCTTTTTGGGAAATGGAGACTCAATCCTTGACTCCCCTCTACATTATCTCACATGGGCAACTTCAAATTGGATCTATGGCTGAGGTGATTCGGCCCGTCCGATGCAAGTTTATAAACTTGGGACATTTGTTAAATTTGGGAAGAAAAGTAATTTTGGGTAGGCTTGAAAATTTAGGACGGTCCGCACCCCATGTTTTGAGCTTACAACCTCCCCACTGCAAGCTATGTGCACTAACCACTAAACCCTCATGCGTTCATTGAAATTTAGGGGATTCGAGTATGTTATATTGTAAATGCGAGCTCATTAGTAAATTCGAGGAAAATTTGTAAATTTGGATAGATTAGTAAATTTGGGGCAACCACATTAGATCCGATGATCCATGATTGACTTTCCACCTATTTTCCTTGTCCACCATTGGTCCCATTTGAACATGCCCGTGTGATATAGTGATGAGGCTCAGCTCCCCCTACTTAAACCCTCTCCCTTCCTTCTGTACGATTTACACCATTGATGAGCTATTAAGCAAAACGTAGTTGGGGTAAACCTTTGTCTACATCTCTCTCTCTCTCTCTCTCTCTCTCTCTCTCTCTCTCTCTCTCTCTCTCTCTCTCTCTCTCTCTCTCTCTCTCTCTCTCTCTCTCTCTCTCTCTCTCTCTCTCTCTCCCCCCCCCCGCCAACACATTTTTTTCTTCACCATTTTGGCAAGACTCTCCCGCTCAGTTATTTTCTTTTAAAAAAAGAGACTTTGGAAAATTTTTATATGTAGGAAACACAACCCTAAACACAAGGAAAAATATTGGTGCTTTGACTATTTTTTCAATTGCATCATTTTGATGCTCGTTGAAGCTTTTAGATTAACAAAAAAGTGAAAAAATGTTTGTAGAAATTGCTAGCTTGCAGGTTGATTTCTTGAGAATCCGAGCAAGATCTGACTTTTCTGTGTCACATGACTATCAAAGAGGGAAACAAAGCAAATGAATTCCTATGAGACGAGCTTGAATAGATTTGGAGCTGATTGGGAGCTACAGACCGTTGAAAACGACCTAAAATTTAAGATTAAAAAGAAAGTTTGCTAATTTTTACAAATTTGCACGTGTGGAACATTTTTAGTGTCGTTTTTGTGGTCATGTACATGAAGCTATTTTTTGACTCTATTTTTACCTTGCCTTACTAAAGATGAGACTTAGCTATGAAAATAGCCACTTTTTGGCTAGATATTATAGAAGATGACCTCTAACATCAAAGTAGGCTAACGATTGTGATTGCGAGTGTGTGTGAGATTGGTCTTGGGAATGAGAGTGAGACGTGATTGTGAGTGAGATAGCTTAGGGGTGGTCGGGAGATTCTGATACAAGCTTAGCTCCTTTTGTAATCATATACATCAATATAAATTCTCTATTTATTCTATCTATTTTGCATATTCTATCAATTTGCTATTGTAAATCTATGTTGCTCTCTTGGGTCATGTCATTAGTGGTATTAGAGTAATTTTGATTTTGTGGCAGAGATGGAAGTATACAACCAGAGCTTGAGAGAACAAGCTAAGCTTATTCGGTGGTTAATTGAAGATCTTAACATGCATGAGAAAACTGACAAAGGAAAGGGAATACCTGATATAGAAGGTTGAAGTGGAGGAGAAGGTGGAGGTGGGATTTGGTTGGAGTTCTTACTCACAAGCTCCATAGCGATTCAACATAGATGAACTTAAAGAACTAAAATTCCAGCTCGATGACTTATTAAAAAAAGGGTTAATGAGACCTAATGTATCTCCTTGGGACAAGTCAGTTCTTTTTCACAGAAAGAAGGATGGGACATATAGGTTGTGTATTGATTATAGGGGTATGAATAAACAAACCATTAAAAATAAATATCTCCTCTTGAACACATCAATGGGTTGTTAAGTCAACAAAGCTTGATCTACAATCTGGATACCACAAAATCAAAGTTAAGGAAGGAGATATTTTGGAGATAGCTTTTCTACACGATATGGGCACTCTGAATTGACAATTTTGGCTTTTGGTTTGACTAATGCACTCGCAACATTCATGTGTTTAATAAACAATGTATTTCATCCTTAACTTGATGACTTTATTTTTGTTTATTTTAAGAATGAAAAGGCACATGAACTGTATTTAAGGAAAACTCTTGAAGTATTGCATGCACATCTCTTGTATGCCTTTTCATCCTTAACTTGACGACTTTATTTTGGTGTTTTTGGATGATATTTTTGTTTATTTAAGAATGAAAGGAACATGAATTGTATTTAAGGAAAACTCTTAAAGTATTGCGTGAACATCACTCTTATGCCCATCTGAGTAAGTGCTTCTTTGCTAAAGAAGAAATTGTATATTTGAGAAGGGTAATCGCTAAAAAGAGGGCATCCATATTAATCATGATAAGATCAAGGAAATCGTAAATTGGTCAATACAAAAAACTACGAGAGTTGTGCATAGTTTCATGGGGTTGGCACCCTATGAGCGAGCACACTATGAGCAAGCACATATTAAGAATTTATCTAAGATTATGAGTCCTCTAATTGAACTAACAAATAAAAACAATGGTTTTGTATGGTCTGAAGCATGTCAAGACGCATTTGAAATTCTTACAAAAAAGGTGGCTAAAAATTGTAATTTGAAAATTCCAAAATTAGGAAAACCTTTTGTGGTAACATGTGATGCAAGTGGGGAAAAAATGGGATGTGTTTTATGTCAGGAGGAAAGAGTTGTTGCATATGCATCTAGTAAGTTGAGAAGATATGAAGTGAATTATCATGTGCATGATTGAAATTAGGACCTCTTTTGCTTTGAAACATTGGCCTCATTTGTTGCTTGGCATGAAGGTGTGATTATTAGAGTTTAAAATATATTTTTACTCAGCCATTACTCAACAATAGGCAATAGAGATGGCTTCAACCATTGTGTTAGTATGATTTTGATCTTAAATATTTAGAGAATATTAGTGATGCCTTGAGTTGAAGGCCTATGTGTAATCTGTTTTTTGTTTTATGTAGTGATTTGATTGATCAAACTCAAAGTGAAGTGAATAATGATTCTTTCTACTCTAACGTTATCTCTTTTTTGAAATCTCATGTGGGAGAGATGCTTGAGGGAGAATTTCATTTGTATAAGGGTAACTTGCATAATCATGATCGCTTGTATCTTGTTGTATGTTCGTGTATGCTTACAATACCAGTAGGTGAAGGTTGAGAAAAAACGCTTACCTGTCAAATTAAAGGCTCTAGATTTCCCTGTACAAAGTGGAAATCCATATCAATGGATTTCATCACTACATATAGAGAAAATTTGACAGTAATTTTGTTGGGGTTGATAGAATTACAAAAATGGCACATTTCTTTCCGATGAAGAAGACCAATGCTGCTTTGCGTTGTTAGGATGTGTACAGTCTAGTTGGGAAGGTGCAGAACCTCTGGCTGTGAGAGTTCATGATGAGAGTCACAAACACTTTAAGAAAAAACGTTTATGAAAAGTCATCACCAGCTCTCTTTCTGAAGATGAATGAAAATCTAAGAGCCTTTGTGACAAGAAAATCACAAACCCTCTCCCCTATTGTGCTTGGGATTTTCTTGTTTTCGTAGGCGGGTTCGTGATGAAAGGTTTACCAATTCACATTCAATTTCACCCGAAAAGAGCAATTAAGAACACTAAACTTTTAGCCATGAAACCTCAATGGTTTTGCAATCTCTATGTCTTCATGTCTTCTTTCCGATTGCCTTATGCACAATGCAAGTAGATTTTCCTTGCATTAGGAAAAGTTTGGACTCAAAAAAGGACTTTTTGATGTTAGAGAGAGAATGTTGTTCGACCAATAGAGTTTGAGTCACCACAACGGTAGCTCCAATTTATTTGATTTTTATCTTAAATTTGTGCGTTTTCAAAAAAGAGTTTTTTCTGTTAAAAAGATCTCAATAAGAAGATACGACGCGATTTGTGCAAATTATTCTCCTGCCATGGGCGACGAACGCTGAATGTGCCATAACTCACATTCAATGAGGCATGCCTTTTGATGAACACTTTTCAAGCTACTACTTCTTGTGTAAACTAGTGAGCCTCTTTTCTTTTATCGTTTTTGTGTAGTGTCACTTCGCAGCTAATAGAAGCAGAGATGGAAGGAAGACGACCACGACGACCATCCGCCTCTGTTAAATCTATGGAACTATTCAACAGCTTTGACTTAGACCTTAGTCGCTGGATGTCTACCATAGTCACCATTGGTAGTTGGGTTCTGCTTCAAACAAGAAGAAGAAAATGGATGTCAAATGAATTCATCAACAGCTAGAAAGGACGTGTGAAATATTTTCGCTTGTTTCAAACGGGAAAGATAGTGAAAGAGGTGCTCATTGAGCATGCATATATGCACTCCAAACTACGACTACGATAGTCACCTTTGGGGTTTCCTACTCATAGACCAAACTATGTGACTACTATATTGCTAAAAAGTCTTTAAAGATACTTCAAGTTATTTTGTTGACTATTTCTTGTGACCATTCTCTTATCTTTTGTTTTTGCAGATATTTATCCTTCTAACAAAGAAGACTGGCAACCAGTTGAGTGCATAATTAGTATTTTTGATGCTTTTCATGCTTCGGTGGGAGAACTTATGTACAGAACTAGTGCGAGAAGAGCTCTCGGAGAGAGGGGAGTTTTCTTTTACGACTACTTTTACAACGCCCCTTACTCTGTCCATGGATTTGGCACTTTGAAACCTTTCCCTCTTCCCCAACAAGATTCCCCAAAGTGGCTAGTTCCAACTTCAGAAACCTCTGAGTGTTTTAAACTCAAGCTTCATCAGGAAATTTTGAAGTGTTTGCGACCAAACATTGCAAGCAGGCAAGTACGAGTCAGTCTATTTATGCCATTACATGTCTTTATAGATTTTTTCCATGATGAGGAGGTTAGAAAAATAGAAACCATGTTCATCTGCAAATCCCAAACTTTTCTTGATTTTTTGGATGATAATTGGGATGTCAATGATTTTGAAGGCATTTTGTGCAAAGTTGACAAGCGCTCGGTTGTGTGCAAGTGTATGATAGCATCACATAATTTTATAGTTTCTTTCTACTACATGAGGTGGCATTGAGTGAATGGTCAGTTGGTAGCTATGGATCAAGATTTAAGTGACGATGCTTTTAATCCCTTGATGTCCATCGAGATATGGTTTTCAAATTATTTGCTTACAGTTGTTGTGGTTAGATCAAATGTCACTTTAAGACAGGTTCGAGAGGATCTGTTAAATGAGTCCGATCTCAATTTGCCTTCAAAATTTGTTTTCAAGTGTAACATGCAAAAGGTACTAAGCTACATGTATTACTTTTATACGTTGATGTCTCTATCGTGCTCATGTATCCCAATGTCTTATTGCGTACGTTGCATTGCAGGTACCTCATAGACAAGAAAAAACGACTCTTTGTGCACAGATTACCAGTGACAGACTTGAAATAGTGAACTAACTTTACACAATGATTCAAATACTATTCTCAAAGATTACTCGACAAAGGCAGCTCTCTACATTACCAAACACCATTGGATCCTCACTCTCCCATTTTTTTGGAAAACTGTACTCAACATTTTGTAAACTTTGAACCATAATCAAAACAAAAGTCAAATTTCGATCCACTGCTTGTAATCAATTTGTCAAAAGTACATTTCATAATCTCTTTCTAATCTTGTGCGTGCGGTGATGTGGGGGTTGTTGGTTGAGGTTGAGGAGAGGTGGTGGCTTGGGGGTTTGGGGTCTCTGGAGCTGCTTCATGAGTAGGAGAGCTGCTGGGTGGGGGGTTTGGGGGCTCTGGAGCTGCTTCATGAGCAGGAGAGGTGTTGGGTGGGAGGTTTGAAGGTTCTGGAGCTGTTTCTTCAGGACGAGAGCTGGTGGGAGCTTGGGTTGGGGAGGCATCTAGGGAGATATTGATATGTGCTTGTGTTGGTGTGGCAGACACGGGGTATCTTGTCGACGGAGGCCTAGGCATGGGGGCCTTGGTGCTGGCGGGATAAAAGCATCACGTGCTCCGTCTGGACGCATGGTCGCGCAATTGATCAAGTTTTCAATCATTCTGTTTCTAAACGAAGAAACATCAGCCTTTGAATAATCTGCCAAATTTCTTACCTGCGTTAAGAACATCATGTTTATTAACATAGCTACTAACTTATTAAGATACAAATCTGTAAACGAGTGTCAAATGCTTCCACTTCTATGACTTCCATCAAGCATGACCCCTAACAAAATTTCTGCATTGAATAAGACCCTCCATCCACAAGAGTAGGCATCGTCCTGCTTAGGGACTTTGCAACTAATAATCATAAGATTCTCATATATCTGCTCTTGGGTTAAAGCTTCAAGAGCAGACACAAGCTTCTAAACAGATCTGCGCAAAATACAATTAAATTTCATAAGCGACTTTTAACAAAATTCTATGCGATGTCGACAAAACCTCTTACCTACATACTTCACCATGAAATCCATGGGATGAATTAGCAAGGTAGCACCGGTTTCGTTCAAGGTGTAAGAGAACAAGACTCCAATGAGATCTGTTACAAATAAACATAAGCAAAACATATGTCATCACAATAAATTAGAGTTCAAGATAAAATAATTGCGTACCCTTCATGATAAGCTAGAACAAAAATTTTCACTGTAACCATGTTCACTGGCTGGAACTAGTCAACTACTTCCACTAAAGATGTATCCTCGGCCATCAAAACGACCGAGAGGTTCGAGTCAAGGACGGCGACATCATCTTGCATATTCCAAGGCAAATTTGAAACTACAAAACTGTAAAGAAATTCGTGTCATACAAAATTGAATATATTAAAAGAATTTATTGTGAAAAAAAGAATAGCACGCACCAAAGCAAGGAATTGATGATAGAGTCTGTGAGTTCCCTCGTCCGGTTCTGTAAAATTGCAATCTCGTGGGGGTGATAAGGAAAATACAGAATGCGTACCCACACAAGAAGGCCAACATGGAAATAGGGAAACAACAATGACAAATCATCAGCGTTGGCGTCGTTGATGGCATTTGCCATTTGTTCCTCCATCATCTCAAGGCGTAACTGCTCCAATCTCTCACTATCGTCTTCTGTTGTGTCCCGCTCGGTGTTGAGACGGGTGCTGTATCGATGCATTTGTGTAGACACTTCATGAACTTTGACCTTGTCAATAAGTGGTATTCTAGGAATATTGTCCATCTTTCAGTCTGAAATACCGGCAGGCGGTATTGTTTTGTCATACCTGAACCTAAAAAGGCAAAGTGTGTTGATGTCTCACGGCATCAATGTTTTGCTATGGGCGTGGGCCGAGAGAATGTAGCAGTCCTGGAAAAGCTCTACAAAAAAATCCTCGACGGCCTCGTGAAAGCACCCCATTGCACTTCGAGACCACTGAAAATTCAGGTTGTGTTGATCGCAAATCTCGCGAACAACTCTCTGGAATGGCAGTTTAGGTATTGCCAATGAAATGTGCTTTTGGAGCTTACGAAGTTCGAGTAGAACACTCCTATTCTGCTCGTATCTTCTTCTTCGCATTGTTGCGCGTAACTGCGGCATGGTCTTGCCTGGAATCACATGCGATGTTGACGGTTGCACTACAGATGAGCTAGCCTGGCCCTGCGAAATAGACTAGCCAGGATAAACCTTCCTTGCTGTTTGTGCGGGCCATGACCTGAACGAGGAGAATGCGAGGAAATATGGACATCTAGATGTGGGTAAAAAGGCAGAGTGACTAGAGACACTTCGAAAAAAACGGTGAAAAAAAAGGGGGGGGTGTTTATATTAGCGGAATAAGTATAATGAGAAGAGGCGGCTGTTAAGTATGGAGCCTGATTTACCCTTGTAATTTTTTGTGGTAAAAGCGCACATTTGTAAGGCCCCCATTATGAGGAGAAGCCATCGTGCGTGAAGGAAAATCACTGACCGAAAACCAAAATTTTCACAGACAAGAATCGGGGGCAACTTTAGAGGCCTCGGGGACGGAGGCCTTGAGACTTTTTTTTTTCGCCAGAGTGGTCGGAAAACAACCGGTCGGTTGGCCGGTGGCCGATAGTCAATGGCCGATGGCCGGTGGTCGTAAGTCAATGGCTGGTGGCCGAATTCAAAAGCGGACTTGTCTTCTCAAGGGCGGCCACACATGGGTGGATTGGAGGGTCTGATTTGGACTTATTCGCACAAGGGCGGCTACACATGGCTGTCTCTCATAAGAGAGGGCAGCCCTTTTGGCCTATAAAAGGAGGCCATTTCTACACACATTTCATAGTGTGAAGTTGATGCAACAAGGTGAGTGTGAGGTGGTGAGAGTGAAGCAAGGCGGGAGCTCCATTAAGGGTATAAACTACTTCTTGTTTTGAAGTACTAAAGCCATTGAGTGGCTGCTTTCCCGTGGACGTAGCCCACATTGGGTGAACCACGTATATCGTGTGTACTCTCTCTCTCTCTCTCTACTCTATAATCTCGTGTATGTAAATCTGTCTCTCTCCATTAAGTAATCTACTCAATTATCTATTTAGCTACGTCTTATTTCTTAACAATTGGTATCAGAGCAAGGATTGCTCGTAGCTAAATTATCTCAAGGAAAGGATTCCTTGAATTGAGTGGGAGTTATGGCGGAGGACGGGAAGCTCAAGATTGAGAAGTTCAACGGCAAAAACTACCAACATTGGAAGATGCAGATTGAAGACTATCTCTACCAGAAGGACCTCTATTTGCCACTAGGCGGTCTTGCGAAGAAGCCCGCAACAATGGCAGATGAAGCATGGATTGTCCTTGATCGAAAGGCACTGGGAACAATCTGGTTAAGCTTGGCGTCAACGGTGGCCTTCGATGTTTCGGAGATGAAGACCACGGAGGACTTGATGAAGTCACTTGACAACTTCTACGAGAAACCATCGGCATCCAATAAGGTATTTCTTATGAAGCGCTTGTTCAATCCAAAGATGGTAGAGAATGGTTGAGTTGCAGAACACCTAAATGACTTTAACACAAACATAAGTCAACTTCGATCAGTGAAAATCAATTTCGATGACGAAGTGCGAGCTCTCCTTATACTATCATCTCTACCGGATAGTTGGGACAGCGTTGTGATGGCTGTAAGTAATTCTATTTCTGGCACAAATACTCTTAATTTTGATGATGTTGTGGGTGTTCTCCTAAGCGAGGAAATACGAAGGAGAAGCACAGGAGAATCATCAAGTGCTGCACTGTCAGTGGAAACAAGAGGAAGGCCTAAGGAGAGGTTTAAAAACCAAAAGGGTCGTGATCGCTCAAGGCGGAGCAAGTCACGCACAAAGTCAGTTCTTGAATGTTGGAACTGCGGCAAGAAGGGCCACGTCAAGAAGGATTGCCGGTCCAAGAAGAAGAAGGAGACAGAGTCTCAAGACAACAAGCCAACATCGGAGGCCAATGTGGTAGGTAAAGTAGAGCAAGATGCTCTAATTCTCTCATTAGACAATGTGTCTAATTCGTGGATAGTAGATTTCGGGGCTTCATTCCATGTGACACCACACAAGCAACATTTCCAAGACTACACCAAAGGTAATTTTGGGTATGTATACTTGGGAGATGATGAAGCTTGTGAGATTGTCGGCAAAGGTACAGTTTCTGTCAAAACTGCTAACGGAAATGAATGGAAGCTTAAAGATGTTAGGCATGTTCCTTCTCTTTGCAAAAATCTGATCTCTACAGGACAATTGGACGATGAAGGTCACAACATTGCATTCGGAAACAAACGGTGGAAGATCTCAAAGGGATCTTTGGTGGTTGCCAAGGGAGAAAAGGTTGGTACACTTTACTTGTGTACTGTTAGCACGCAACCTTCAGCTTGTGCAGCAACTACAGAAGTTGACAGTGCGGTGTGGCACTACCGACTTGGGCATATGAGTGCCAAAGGAATGCAAATCCTTCAAACAAAGAAGCTTCTACCAGGTTTGAAAGAAGTGGACTTAGAGTTCTGTGAAGATTGTGTTTATGGTAAACAAAAGAGGGTAAAATTTCAAAAATCAGGAAATGAAAGAAAAAATTAAAAAACTTGAGTTGGTTCATTCTGATGTTTGGGGTCCTGCAAGTACACCATCACTTGGTGGCTCATTGTACTATGTAACATTCATAGACAATGCGACTAGAAAAACATGGGTTTATGTCATGAAGAATAAATCCGATGTATTTTCCATATTTCAAAGGTGGAAAGCCTTTGTGGAGAATGAAACAGGTACCAAGGTTAAATGCCTCAGATCCGACAATGGAGACGAATATTGTAGCCAAGCTTTTGAAAGCTTTTGTGCTAGCAATGGCATTCGGAGGCAAAGGACAACCCCAAGGACACCTCAACAAAATGGTATTTCGGAAAGGATGATCAGGACAATCATGGAGCGAGCACGAAGCATACGGCTACATGCAGGCCTACCGCTTGAGCTTTGGGCGGAAGCTGTAAGTACGTCTGTGTACTTAATCAACCGGTCACCCTCAACGGCATTGGATGGGGGAGTTCCAGAAGAGGCATGGACAAGTAAACCGGTGAATTATGCATTTCTCAAAGTGTTTGGGTGTGAGGCTTTCATGCACATAGATATAAGCCTAAGATCAAAGCTAGATGCAAAGTCCAAAAAGTGTTTCTTCATTGGCTATGGAGAAGGTGACTTTGGGTATTGCCTATGGAATCCTGAAGATGGTAAAATCTTAAGGAGTAGGGATGTAATTTTTAACGAACAAAATATGTACAAAGATTACTTGGAAAGAAAACAAACAAAAGAAACATGTGATGAGTACATGGAGCTTGAGGATGGTGAAGACTCAAGGACTACAAACGGTGACAATGTGCAACAACGTCAACCAAATGAGGAGCCTCAACCTATTCCCTGAAGATCTACAAGAGCAAGTAGACCTCCAGAAAGGTTTGTTCCTTCCTTCAACCATCTCTTGATCTCAGATTCTGGAGAGCCGGAATCATACGAAGAAGCTATGCAACATGAATCCAAAGAAGAATGGACGAAGAGCATGCAAGTGGAGATGGACTCACTACATCGCAACCAAACATGGGAGTTGGTTGAGTTGCCTAAAGGTAAGCGGGCACTTCAAAACAAATGGGTGTACAAGGTGAAGGAAGAAGAAGGTGGGAAGAAAAGGTACAAGTTTAGGCTTGTGGTAAAAGGTTTTTCTCAAAAGAAAGGTATTGACTTCAATGAAATATTTCCTCTTGTTGTAAAAATGAACTCAATTAGGATTGTCTTAAGTCTTGTGGCTGCTCGTGATCTAAATCTCGAGCAAATGGATGTAAATACGGCATTCCCTCACGGTGACTTAGAGGAGGAAATCTACATGCTTCAACCAAAGGGGTATGAAGTAAAAGGTAAGGAGAAAATGGTTTGCAGATTAAAGAAGAGCTTGTATGGTTTAAAGCAAGCATCAAGACAATGGTACTTGAAGTTTGATCAATGGATGTTGGATCATGGATTCACAAGATGCAACTCGGATCACTGCGTCTACACGAAGAATTTGGGAGATGGGAAATTCATCAACCTAATGTTGTATGTTGATGACATGTTGATTGCAAGTGCTAACATGCAGGACATCAAAGACCTAAAAGAGGAGCTGTCTAAATCTTTTTCAATGAAAGATTTAGGTGCTGCAAAGAGGATACTTGGTATGAAAATATCAAGGGACAGGACGAAGAAGACAATAAAGCTATCTCAAGAAGATCACATCAAGAAGGTACTAGAAAGGTTTGCAATGCAAAATGCAAAACCAGTTTCTACACCTTTGGCTGGTCATTTTAAACTAACAAAGGATATGTGTCCAAATACACAAGAGGAGATAGCCTATATGTCTAAAGTTCCATATACTGCAACAGTAGGTTCTCTAATGTATGCTATGGTCTGGACAAGGCCAGACATTGCACATGCAGTGGGAGTTGTGAGTAGGTTCATGGACAACCCAGGTAAAGAGCATTGGCAAGCTGTGAAGTGGATACTTAGGTATCTAAAAGGGACAACAAAAAATGCTTTGTATTTTGGAGGAACTGATATTTTTCTAGAAGGGTATGCTGATGCAGATATGGCAGGTGACAAAGATACTCGAAGGAGCACTACTGGCTATGCGTTCATGGTTGGAGGCACAGCAGTAAGCTGCGCTTCAAAGCTGCAGAAAGTGGTTTCACTTTTTACCACGGAAGCAGAGTATGTAGCAATGACGGAGGCAAGCAAAGAAATTTTGTGGCTTCACAGATTCTTAGAAGAGCTTGGATTCAAACAAGACAATTGTGTCTTGTACAGTGATAGCCAAAGCGCTATCCATCTTGCAAAGAACTCAGCCTTTCATTCAAGGACAAAGCACATTGAGGTGAGATATCACTTCATACGCACTCTTTTGGAAGAGGGACAGCTAAAGCTAGGAAAGGTGCATACAAGTGAAAATCTTGAAGACATGTTTACAAAGGTGGTCAACAAGGAGAAGTTGAGCTTTTGCTCATCTTCAATCGGCATTCGAGGATAAGAAGCCAGGATGGAAAGCAGTCACAGGTTTGGTTTGGAGATCAGTCTCCAAGTGGGAGATTGTTAAGTATGGAGCTTGATTTACCCTTGTAATTTTCGGTGGTAAAAGCGCACATTTGTAAGGTCCCCATTATGAGGAGAAGCCATCGTGCGTGAAGGAAAATCACTCACCGGAAACCAAAATTTTCACGGACAAGAATCAGGGGCAACTTTAGAGGCCTCGGGGGCGGAGGCCCCGAGACTTTTTTTTTCCGCCGGAATATTCCTTTTTGCCGGAATATTATGGCCGGACCGCGGCCAGAAAGTGGTCGGAAAACAACCGGTCGGTTGGCCGGTGGCCGGTAGTCAATGGCCGATGGTCGGTGGTCGGAAGTCAATGGCCGGCGGCCAGTGGCCGAATTCAAAAGCGGACTTGTCTTCTCAAGGGCGGCCACACATAGGCGGATTGGAGGGTCCGATTTGGACTTATTCACACAAGGGCGGCTACACATGGCTGTCTCTCATAAGAGAGGGCAGCCCTTTTGGCCTATAAAAGGAGGCCATTTCTACACACATTTCATAGTGTGAAGTTGATGCAACAAGGTGAGTGTGAGGTGGTGAGAGTGAAGCAAGGCGGGAGCTCCATTAAGGGTATAATCCCTTTGTAAACTACTTCTTGTTTTGAAGTACTAAAGCCATTGAGTGGCTGCTTTCCCGTGGACGTAGCCCACATTGGGTGAACCACGTATATTGTGTGTACTCTCTCTCTCTCTCTCTCTCTCTACTCTATAATCTCGTGTATGTAAATCTGTCTCTCTCCATTAAGTAATCTACTCAATTATCTATTTAGCTATGTCTTATTTCCTAACAGCGGCTGCATTAATCATGACATCGCGAGGTATGACGGGAAGCGTGCGAGCATAATGATTATGCCACGTGGCACGACGAGGAAAGAAGCACCCCAATGGGTTGCCCTAGCAACAATGGTATGTCGCGGCACAACGCGAGGAGGCAGACCAAAATACTCTGCAGTGGTCGTATCGCGTTATGACGCGACAAAAAGCTATCGCGCCAGAACGCGATAGCGATGCTTTTGTGGAGCGGCGGCACCCATTTCGCGTTGTGGCGCGACCGTTCCACGGCGGCTGACACGTGTTGTAATCATCATGGCGACTGCATGATGCACGCGTGGCGCGACAAAAAAGGCGTCGCGGCACAACGCGAGGAGGCGGACCGCAACACTCTTGACTGGCCGTATCGCGTTATGACGCGACAACAAGTTGTCGCGCCAAAACGCGATAGCGGTGCTTTTCTGGTGTGGCAGCACCGGTTTCGCGTTGTGGCGCAACCGTTCCACGACGGCTGACAAGTGGCATAATCATCACGGCAACTGCATGATGCACGCCGGCCCCATGATGCACGTCAATCGATGTCATCATTGTCCTTGGGAGTCCTATAAATATGACTCGCTCCCCCATTTTCCCTTTGTTTGGATGTCGTGCTCTCTCGTCTATCTTCGCTTTTGAATTTCCGTTATGGACCCCTTCAATGTTGAAGCAGAGGAGGAAGTGCCTTGCTCTGAGGATGCCCCCCAAGACAAACTATCTCATTTTCTATACCGCATTGGGCTTCAGTAGCGTGAGACAAAGATCATGCCAATGTTCAATCCAGATTTTTCTTTGCATGAGTGGATTGTCTCCGTGCAACATTACCTATTAGGTTTTGAGCAGAGCTACCAGCAGCAAACGCCTGGTGGCATTGTCGAGATACAAGGAGTTCGTTTTGTTCACATGAAGGATATCAATTCGGACTCCTCCAAGAAAAACATATTTTCTAGGAGTTGCCTTAAGCTGCCAGTGCACTTGCGGATAACAGACTACAAGTGTACACTTCATAACCGCAAGTGTTGAGTGACTGAATATTATGCAGGTTTTATTTTATATTTGCATTTAATTTTGGATGAGCATGCTGATGCTGCAGAGGCCTCGCTAGAGGATCAGACTGGGGAGGGTCAAGAGCCCAAGTCTCGAGGAAGCCTTGCCTTGCAGGTTTCAGAGGGAGTGCAGCTTCCGGAGGGTGCTTTGCCTACTTTGTTCTACCTACCATACCTATTGGTGATTTGTAGTATGTATTTCTTAACGACATTATGGAGCTTTTTGACCTTCGAGAGGACTATTGCCTTGCCATTGTGGCACAGAATCTTGAAGAGGATGATGCTGTCATTGACCCTGAGCACGACAAGTATTCTGTTATAGATGCCCATGTAAATGACGATGAGTTCGTTGACCCCGCAAGTGCACTTGTGATGATTTACAATGATGTTGCTAGGTATGAGCGCACGCTTCCAACAGAAAAGGAGTTCATGGAAGTGCAAAAAAAGCTAGGGATTGAAGAAGTGGGTAAGGCAAGCACTTCTTCATCATCTTTAGCCTCAACCTCCAATGCGTCCACTGGAGGTCAGGGCGGCATCAACCTATGGAATGAGGACTTACTTGAGGAAGATGAAAACCAGAAGGTAATCTTTTTTTATTTGCCTTACCTTTTTGGTTTCTACTTATCTCATTTCATAACTTTAATTTGTTGCAGTTGGTGGTCTATGATGATACCTTCATTCCTCGCCCTCGTGGACGAGGCATGGGAGATTTAGGGAAGAATTCCTCTCTCGACCAATACTTAAAGAATCTTAAGTATCCGAGTTTTTTGGTCTTCCATTCGTCCTTCTCCAATGACAACGCGGGGCTACCCTTGATGACGTTGAAGACACTTTCAAGATATTTAGGAGGGGCCGTCATCAGGTGGAACGCAGATAAAATAATGCTTTTAGAAAAAAAGGCCGCATTGTATATGGTTGGCCAAGGGCCAGGAATGTATGGTTTGCGTAGTTGCTATTTTTGACCCAAGTAGCATATGGTTTGGCATGCGGAATCACTGACCCTGCGTAATTACTAGAGTATGACAAGCATGCTATGTTTCGCAATAAACAACCAATTGCGCATCTGCCTCTGAAGAAATGTCTCTTGTGGCTATGGAGGTGGAGACAAATGTACTGTCGACAAACGAACCTGCAGGACTAGGTTGCAAAAGACCAAGGCAAGAAGAAGACGATAACACACAGCAGGCAAAAAGGCCAGAATATTTTGTAACTTTTCCTGACGAAGATGAAGAATAGAGAAGCTCCAATGTATATTGTCGATGCCAAAAAATAGTACATTTTCTATCAAAACAATGAGTACATTATGTTTCTCACTTTTGTGACTGGTTGTCTTCTCTTGGCACAAAAAATTATATTGTGTTACAATGTGCTATCTTTAGGAAGTCTCAAACAACTTGGGTCGGAGTTGTCCATGTTTTTCCAATGCGTTCTTTTTGAAGTCGCCACTCTGCATGTCACGATGCCGCAGAAGATGCCTCCCACATTTTCTTCTTCCGTCGTTTGCTTGCTAATCTTATTGCTTGGCCAATCTGACTGTCTTTGACACATTCCTTTCGGTGTGTTCTATGCATAAGTTTTCTATAAGTCCATTGATGTAGTTCCACCAAATTGTTGGCTTTGTTTGCACCACCTCCGTGACGAGTGTGGTTGAAATAGCCAGTACGGGCTTGGTAGTGAGTTTTCTCCATCCCTTGTGTAGACCATATAGCCAAGCTACCATACTGCCTAGAAAACCAAGGCATGTGGTTGCATATGATATGCTGCAAAAAAACCCAGCCTATTGTTTATATGTAAATATATAATCACAATTTTATCAAATAAAGTAATATACCATGTAATGAGTTATGTGTTGATTTGTCCATGCAGCTATGAAAGACCTGTGGAAGGTCTCCGGAGCATCTTGAAACAATGTATAGTCAGTATCTCTCCAAGTATTGAGCTCACAAAACTTGAATATGGAATCCAAACTTTTCCACACGTTCGCTTTGCGAGTCCTTGCTGCACCATTGTCTGCGTGGTCAACCACTGCATTGTGCAGGTTTCTCCACCGGTTGTATCTCAATGTCAACCTTTCCTGAGCACTTTGGCTTTTGCGTTGTCTGCCACTTGTTGGCATCGACAAGAAGAGACATGCTTTCACACCGCCAATAGACAACTTCTTTGGCACATCTCGACCATTCTTAGACCTCTTCTCGTCCTGGTCTATTTTCACATGTCCTCCATGCAAGCCCATATCTGAGAAAACTGTTTCCAATGATAATATAGCCCTTTGTTTTGCTGATGCTGGCCGAGTGGTCCACGCAAAACAAATGTACAGAAACATAAGTTTCTCAATGATTTTGCAGAGTGCATGCATCGTGCAAATATGTAATCTGGATAGTGGAATATCCAACACTGGGCGGAAGTTAAGGTCCTGCAAGTGCCTGTCCGGAGCTCTCCTCCAATTTATTTTGTCAAGACCAATGACTCCTCCCATGCAATACAAACAAGGGCTTTTACTTGTTGCTCCTTTTGAGATGTTGTACATACACTTTAGGGTTTTGAGATCTCCAGCCATATGCCACTCTACTGTGTATGAACCCATGCTTAATACATCGAGTGTCTTTCCATTTCTCTGTTCGCTTATGACTTCAGAAATACTTGTTTGATGGTAAACCCAGTTAAGAATATCGAAGTTCTCTGCAGGCACCTGAAATGGGAAAACCAAACCAATCAAATGAAACATGTCTAACCATTTTTTTAAGCAAAAACTTGTTGATATCAAACCTTGAATGTGGCTAATAAGAAAATATTGTTTTCGAATTTCACGCTAAAGTTTCTAGGGTCGTGTGAAGCAATGCTTTCATCTAATGCTCTATTCATAAGTATTATTGTGACACGCTCAACCTTTGTCTCTTTCACTAGCTCACACTCATCCAGTTTAAGCACAAACTTCAAAACTCCATTGCATTCCTCTTGAGAAACCTCGAACAATTGAACAATATATGTCTGCAAAGCTACTAAATCATAAAATATATTATTGTATTTGTCATAGACCACTTCCTCTGCTGATGGCGATCTGTACATTGCTTCAATGTGAAAAGGAGTGCCCAATGTCCGAAGCACTTCCTGGTTGACCTCCAGTCTTGTCTTTCGAATGGAGAAAGGATTTGGCAGCAACGTGTGCTTGAGATTGAACTTCTTACTTTGTTGCTGCATAGTTCTGTAAACAGAAAATTAAGTAAATGGACTATTTTCAAGTTTTCAAATGCTACACATATCCAATATACCTAAAAATTGCAGACATTCGATTTGACAGGTGAAGACAATTGATTCAAACACCAGACATACCTAAAAATTGCAGAATAACCTTTGTTGGATATTCCGGCTTCATCCAGAATTGACTGAACATCACGTGTTTGGAGTTGATTCTGTTTCAAAAGAGTGTCAAGTTGCTTAGCAACAATCTTGCAGTAGCGCTTATTGTCCAAAAGTCCGGCGACATCTTTGCGTTTTAGTATGAGACCATAAGGAATTGAAGAAGTTGGTGTGTTGCTGTCAATATTTGACTGAGGATGTAACAACGATCTAAGCATAAATATGAAAAGTAAGATATAAAACTACAAATGTAAAGATGAATTAAACCTGCTTGAATGATAATCTTACTTGATTGCTTTAACCCTCTTCTTCAAACCCTTAGAACCAACCTTCAGTTGTTCAATGTCTCGTAAGCGTCGTTCTCTTAACCGAAGACCCAAGACAGTATTTTTTTCTCTGAGATCCTGCGTGAGCTGCGTGATGCTTTCGTCCTTGCCTTTCAGTTGTTGAGCGCACTTTGTCACAGTTTGCTTCAAGCAAAAGTTTTCTTTGTGTGCAAGGTCTCTCTCAAGCTTAAGAATATCACTTTTGGCTGCCAAATGCTTGGTGTAGCCATATAAACCAGAATAACCGTCTCCTACATAGTTCAGCAATGACGTTATGTTTCTGAACGGTGGAGTTGAGTTGGTGATAGGATGCTCAGGATATATCCTGCCATCCACCCGACGCTTTTTTTCCCTTGAAATCTGAAGTTCTCTTTTGAAGCTTCGGAAAGGATGTCTCGCTTATTCTTCTTTTGGAGGGGCTCGTATTCTCTGGACAGTTCGATATGCATATGATACACATCGTTTTGACTCCTCGTCTGGGTTCTGTGTGAAGATGATAATGACATTGAGATGACTTGGTAAATGAGAAATATCAAAACAGAGGAGAGCGCAAGAGTGGAGCAAATGGAAGAGAGCTCAAGGGAGGAGACTGCGCGCAGGCGGAAAGCAAGAGAGACGCAAAAATGAGAAGAAGAATAACATTCAATGCACCTCGTTGAGCACCAAATCTTAGTTTTGAAAAATCCAAAAGATTGAGACAATCGGCGTTCAATTCGGAGCCGTCGTATGTCATCATTGTCTGAACACTTTTTGAGAGTTTTGAAAAATCCAAAAGATTGAGACAATCGGCGTTCAATTCGGAGCTGTCGTATGTTATCATTGTCTGAACACTTTTTGGGGGGTACGTTTTAATGAACGTACCCCCCAAATCTCATATCCGAGTTTTTTTGAAAGTGAATATCAAAAATGAAATTAGGGACTTTTTAATATCTCTCTCTAAGCTGACCTGGCATTTCTTACAAGGCCCAATTTTGAGTCCAAACTTTTCCTAATGCTTACACCATCTTCCCAAGGTAACCTGTTCCAAGTAGGAACTACATCCTCAATTGGTATGATTGGCTTCTGACCATACATCAATTCAATAGGCATGTAACCAGTCACTGATCTATGAGTTGTATGGTCAATCCATAAAGCATATGATAGCAACCTTGGCCATTCACGCACTCTACCTTTGCATGTCTTAGACAAAGCTTTGACGATAGGAGGATGTCCTCTTTCACTTTTTCCATTTCACTCTAGATTATAAGCACATGTCAGGGATAGCTTGATACCAATTCTTGTAAAGAAATCCCTTGCTTCATCTGCATCTAACTCACCTCTATCAACAACTATCATTCCCACACAACCATAGCGGCAAACTACATCTTCAAGCAAGAATTTACAAACAGCTAATGTAGTTTTTGTCCTCAATGCACGTCCTTCCACTTGATTTGTCGAGTCTTCTTGCGCAAGTACCAAGTATCTCATGACAAAGTTCTAAAGGCATTGTGACTAGATCAACAACCCATTTATAGTGCATGGCTAATGGGTATGTAGGATGCAATCCATCACGATGGCGTACATTGGAATACATTTGGCATGTGATAGAAGACTCCACAAAATTTCTACATCCTTATACATGCCTTTCCACCAATATCTTTCTTTAACTTTGGAAAAAGTAGCCCATACACCTTGGTGTCCAACATATAGGCTTTCATGAAGCTCTTTGATAATTTTGAGATGAGTAGGCTTATCACATACTACTCGCAATGGATTCCCATCTCTTCTTTTAGGATGTCTCCATAAGTAGCCATCCCTCAAGAAGAATCCATATACTTTATTTCTAATGCTTTTGAATTCTACTTCAGTCCAATCATCTTGCTTTTGTAAAGTACTTGGGTAGAGACCTATGAGCATCCATTCATCCTCATAAAATTCCTCTAAGAAGGAATCAAGTGAAGATACAATGCATATATCATCAAAATTTGCATGAGAAGTTGTGCACAATTTTGTGCCCACATCTTCTTCCTCATCAATCATATCATTCTCATCTTTGTACCTTGCCCTTGAAAGCATATCTTCCATTGAATTATCTTTTCCTGCAATGTGATTTAATTCTGGGTTGAAGGACTTCATATAAGCAATCCACCTAAGCATAGCAATTTCAGGAGTAGAGAAACTTGCAACCATCCCTAGGAGTGGTAAGCAATCAATCTCCACAATTGTGGATGCTCTAATGAAGTACTCTTTGTCACACTTTAATGATGTAACCAATCCCCATAACTCCCTCTTGACCTGTGGATATGCTCTTTGACGAGAGGTTACAACCTTGGCCCTAAACCTCACCACATACGTGTATTTATCTTCATCGTCTTGTCCTATTGCACATCCGATCCCTGTTGGACTAGCGTCCATTGTCACAATCACTGATCTTCCACATTCATAATTGACCTTCATCAAAGTTGGTGAAGACAACAACAATTGCTGCAACTTTCTCATAGCTTTTACATGTACATCATTCCATTGAAACCTTTGGTTTTTCCGTAGCAATTGATAAAGAAGATCTGTGACATGTGTATAATGTGGAATCCGTATGAGATAGAAGACAAATACGCCTAGAAATATTCTCCCCTCCATGCTATTTATGCATAATTCTTTCATCCTATGTATTGCATCCACTTTAGTTGGACAAGGTTGGCGGCCAGGAGGACTACAAAGATGTCCCACTATCAATATTTCTCTAACCCCAAACACTGAATTTTCCCAAGATAATGTAAGGTTCACTTCTTCTAGCCTTGTTAAAATTTTGTCACAATCATTGATGTAGTTTGCCACATATTTTTGACACCCTCTCAAATCTAGAGCCTCATATTTTTTTTGGCTATGTTGCATTCTTTGATTGGCACATCATCAAGAAAGGGCATTGTAATTTGAGGTATGAAGTCACGTAGGACTTTGTTCATACCATTCATCATGTGCGCAACTGAGTTGGTTGCTCCTTGTGGTAAGGTGCACATCCTTACCAAACCCAAGGGTGCTCTCATGGTAGTCAAGTCCCTGCTCTTCATTGCTAGTTGGAACTGATCATACCTTGAGTACAAATCCTCCATAGAATATATTGCCCTTTTTGCAAATGCCTCTGCAAGCTCATCTACAATTGTCCCTATACCCATATTCCTGATTGTGACTTTGTTGACAAGTTTCATGTCTTGAATGAAGCGTAGAGGTCCATTTTTATTTGGTACTGTGAACCATCTGCTTGAGTAGGGGGCACATGAAGGCTCCAAAATCCCCATCTTTATCTTTTCATCGAGTAGGTCTATAAGCTTTTGCAAGAGCGCTTTTAGCACTGGAATTGGTCGTAGATTCAAAGGCACATGAGGTATATTGAATATTACCATTGGTTTCCACTATAGAAGGATCTACACACACTATCTCATGCGACTCAAATGCAAAACATTTTCCATGTTTGGAGAGTATTTGTCCAAAGCATTTTCTTTCAACCTCTATCAAGGAGTCATTGCTTCCAACTTTTAACATCTTTAATGACTCTCAAAGACTAGGTTGCAAAGAAGCCTGATCCATATTTTCCTTGCAATCTGTAGGCAAAGGCAATGCCACTGGTTTCACCTTCTTTGCTATAGTCTTGTACTTTGTCTCCAGTCACACTTCTAGATCTTTTTGCGCATTGAAGCACTCCTCATCTTTAAAAGACTCAATGACTCTATACATGTCCATAGAAGATACTTTTACGAGGTCATTTCCATGTTGAAAACTATAGTTCGCTATAGCGTTGAGATCACCCATAGTATCTACAAAAGAAACCTCTTCAAAAACACCTGAAATGTACTCATCCTCATCTAGCAAATCATGGTTTTTGTATTTTCTTTGCACACTATTTACATATTGTTTTGGTCCTTTCTTTAAATATCGAAGCATTGTAAAAGATACTACCACCATCCTTTGCTACTATGCACCTGTAGAAAAAGCTTCATCTCCCTTTGGATCAGGCAAGAAAATTTTTCTTCTTGTACCACTGCACTCTTGGTTTACAATGGTACTCAACCAAAACCCCTCATCTCCCTTTGATCTCGAAACTCCTTTCTTGGTTTTGGTAGAGAATGGTCCCTTAAGCTGTCACGATTTCTCTCATGGTCAACGTAAACTGTCAAGAATTGAACATCTCGTTTTTTGTCTTTGCTTTTGACCGTGGTATAAGCAGATCCATCATCCAATACTTTTATCTCCATTTGCACTGCGATGATGTATTGTTGTCCAACCAAGGATTAGAGGATAGCTTAACATCTCTTGAACTAAGAACTTTTGCTCACATTTCCCATCCCCTATGGTTACATTAACATTTGGACAAGCACCATAGAGTTCCCTAGATGAATTGTCTGCAGCCCTAATCATCCACCCGTGGTCAGTATCAATCGGCCACTTTCCCTTCATATAGAGACTCTTGGACATGAAGTTAATCTTCGAACCATAGTCTATCAAGGCCACATAAGGCTCCTCGAGATCTCCCACTTTAACCAAGTTTTTTGTTGTAGCCCTTGCCCAATGGTTCCTAGAATATTGGCTCTTATGAGTGGCTTCCTCTTCATCTTCAACTTCAAATTTAACATGCCTATTTTTGCCGCCCAAAGACTGGTAGAGCAGCTTACAAAATTCTCATCTTCATCCCTTTGTTGTATTTGTATCACATGTGCCTGAAGCACTCTCTTCAACCTTTGATTGGATAGACTCTGTCAAAGCTTGCCGGTTTCTTCTTATGATATCAATGATTTCTTCATGGAAATCTCTCTTTGCAATGCCAAGGACTTCTCCCAATGTAAACTCCACCTTGTTATTTAAGATCCTTTCCTCTAAAATTTTTCTTTAAATTTGTGGCAACTTCAATATTTGAGTGTATCTTGTATGATGGGATTTTTCCTTTTCTCTTTTCTTTATCTTGCTTTTCCTTTGGTGCAACATCTCTCATTGGTACTTCTTGTGATGGAGGTTTCCTTGCCATGGACTCTTGAGAGGGACCGAATCCTTTCTTCCTCCACCTCTAGTAGCCCTCTTTGAAGGGCCTTCATCCCCAGTTTGTCTCATGTATTTTTCTTCAACAAGTGCCTTGTTGCCTCGACACTTTGCAATGTATGCATGCACTGACAAGGAATCTATCATGTATTTTTCTTCAACAAGTACCTTGTTGCCTTGACACTTTGCAATGTATGCATGCACTGACAAGGAATCTATCATGTATTTTTCTTCAACAAGTACCTTGTTGCCTCGACACTTTGCAATGTATGCATGCACTGACAAGGAATCTAAAGGTTCATTCCACCCAGTCTCAAGACGGATACAATCTCCAACTTCATGTAAGATTTCTTTAGTCAACTTTCCCTTTATAGCTAACTCCATTGTAGATGGCCAGAAATCTTCACCATCCTCACGCCTTCAATAAATAATGATCTTTTGAGCATGACTTGACCAACCTTCAAGTGAAATGCTGCTGCTTTAACCATTGAGATAGCATGAATGGTTGCCATGTCCTCAACTAGATTTTTCATCCCTCCTTTGTCGAAGGTTGTCGCCAAGGGCTTCCTTGTTTCACTAAGATGTATCTTTGTTGGAATTAGGATTGCAGAGAAATTCACACAACTTGGAGAAGACGAAGGAAGATCAAGGCACACCATAGAGAGTGTATTACTTAGTGTGCAATGGAAAGATAGGTAGCCCTAGAATGATGGGCGTATATACAATGCATGAGGGACAAAACCTCCTAGTGAGGGAAAAGAACCCCGGTGGTCCTAAGTGTGTTCACACACATCATTATCACATGTATATGGTAACAAATCCCCCCTGGAGTGAGGCAATGAACGAGAGCTGGTACATGAGTAAAAGGAAGTTCCATGCCATGAGGACATGATCTGTCCACAAAGGGGAGTAAGCCCAAAGCTTTGCGAAAAGCTTTGAACTTCTCACAAGACAATGCCTTTGTGAAAAGATATGCAAGGCTGTCCTGTGTTGGCACATAAGCCAAGCTGATCTCTCCTGCTGAGAGCCTCTCCCTGACATAGTGGTAATGCACCTCAATGTGCTTTGTGCGAGCATGACAAACTGGGTCCCCCGCAACTGCCAATGCGCTTTGACTGTCAATGTAGATAGTGTTGGCAGTGTCCTGTCCAACACCCAAATTAGCCATAAGGCGTTTGAGCCATACACACTCAATGTTAGCTGTGCAGACTGCCTTGTACTCAACCTCACAACTAGAAGTGGCCAAAATAGGTTGCTTATTGCTAAATCATGATATACATGAACTGCCAAGCATGAAACAAAAACCACTTGTGGACACTTGCGTGTTAAAACAACTAGCCTAATCTGAGTCCGAAAAACCTTGTAAGTCTGGCGACAATGATCCCCCCTTGGGATAAAACATGCCAAGATGTAAAGTGCCACTCAAGTAGCAAAAAATCCTCTTGACAGCCTGCCAATTCTTAGACCCTGGGCTATGCATAAAATTTCTGACTTGTGAGATTGCGAACTAAATATCCGACCTCGTGTTGCATACATAAATGAGGAATCCAATAGTAGTTTGGTAAAGAGTGACATCTGTAGGATCACCAACATCATGAATACACAATTTCAAACGTGTTTCCTTGGGAGTGGCAATAGGTTTGCAATCCTCAAGCCAAACTTACATAGTAATGTCTGTATGTAATTTTTTAAACACAAGGCAATACCACCGTCAAACTGCATAAATTGTATACTCAAGTAATCATGCAACAACCCCAAATATTTCATCTTGAAAGTAGCATTCAAATCAGCCTTAAATTCAGGAATATGTCTCTCATTTGGTTCAGTGATTATTAGCAAATCATCTACATAAAGAACCACAATGAGAAGTATATCACCCTCACGCTTTACATACAATGTGCTTTCTATTGGATTGTTACAAAAGCCTCGTTTGACCAAATGAGTGTCAGCCTTCTCGTACCAAGCATGAGGAGATTGCTTCAACCCATACAAAGCTTTGTTACATTTGCAAACCTTATCCTCTTGTCCTTTCTTGACAAAACTGTGAGGTTGTGTTACATAAACTTCCTCAAATATGTCTCCATTCAAGAAATCAGTAACAATGTCTGACTAATGTCCATCCTAATCAAAATGAGTTGCCAATGCTTATAGAAAATGCACATTAGTCATATGAAAAGTGGGAGAAAATGTCTCTTCATAATCTATGCCGTTTTGTTGTGCATAACCCTTTGCAACAAGTTGAGCCTTATAGCGATGAATCTCACCATCCAGCTTGCGTTTCAACTTGTAAACCCACTTCATACCAATAGCCTTTTTGCCAGGAGGCAAATCACATAAAGTCCATGTGTCATTTTCCAAAAGTGCATCATATTCTGATTGCATGGCAACCATCGAATTTTCTGAATTCTGTGCTTCATCAAAAGATAGAGGTTCCTCAACATCATGTAAGCTAGACACAGCCAGAGCATAACAATCTGATGCATAAGATGCATGGTAAGATCTTGAAGGAGTACAACTAGACAAAGGTGCATCCAATTTAATGTCACACAATGAATGCACCAGCCATTTTGGCATACATCTAGCCTGCTCATTTTTAGCCCTTTCCTCATCAAGTACACTATATATATCTGCATCAATAATAGGCTGATCTGTAAAATTTTCAAAAATCCCCATAGGCTGTACATTTGCCTCATTGGAATTTACATTCAAACTTCCACCACTGAAAAGAGGCAACAAAGTGTCATAAATGTCCTGTGAGCTTACATTAGTTTCTCTAGTACATGATGACGAGCGCAATGCGCGACATGGATCCCAATGGCATCAATGCCAGGAACCTAGCTTTGAGCGGCTGGGATGCAGACAACAGTGATTTAAGATAGCACAAACAATGCACACCGAGAGAGAGAGAGAGAGAGAGAGAGAGAGAGAGAGAGAGAGAGAGAGAGAGAGAGAGAGAGAGAGAGAGAGAGAGAGAGAGACGTAGGTGATGAAAACCCCTCGGTATGTGAGGGAAACTTGATTCAATGCAATATTTACAGAATCCTTAGCTTCAGCAAGATGGCGACCATGGTGATAGAGAGGGATAGAGAGATAGAGGCCTATAGTGCGTTCCCTAGAGGTGATTTAATAAGCACATAGATTCTACTTTTTTGTGTGTGTGGAAACCCTTGGAGTCAGGGTCTGGACATGGCTTCCTTCTCATAATGCTCACTTCCCAAGACCTAGTGCTCAAGTGGTACCCCCAGAGAGGTCACCTAATAAAAATGTAAACTATCACGTGAGTTCAACAGAAGGGTATTTAAAGTTCTTGAAACTTACAGAAATATATATACAGAAGGGCATTATTTTTTCAAATTTGAAAAAAACTTACAATTTTTTTTTAAAAAGGGTACATTATATTCTTAACAAAATTCATAGATAAGGGGTTTTACAAACATGTCTTGAACGCAAGTGATATGGTAGTTTTACACATAGTGAACCCCCCGAGGTGCTACCCAAATGCCACTCTCCCAGAGTGCTCTCCCAAAATGATGGCCTAAAATTCCCTCTCCCTCTTTTGCAAGTGTTGCAAGTCACCCCCCTGATAATGACGTTTCAGTGCCCTTTTATAAGTGCAGGCTGCATTAGCTTTAGGATAATCTGAATAGGTTAGGGCCCTTATCAGAAGAGACAAAGCAAGGAATTGGGTCCCAAATGGTTGACCCTAGCTTTGTCTTAAGAGAATTTTTGAAATGATATCTCCTAGGTGGGCCTTTATGACCATCACCTAGAGAGAGGTGGAAATTCACAATGGGTTTTTATACAAGATTTTTGGCTTGAAACCGGAAAATAATAATATCCTATGGATGTTACTGGGTAGATGCGTCGTGGACAAGATGCTAGTGAATGGCGGGCCTCGCTGGTGTGTCACTGTAGCACGTTTGCCAGTTTTGGGCCCGGCCGGGGCATGCCTTTGGCATCACTTCTTGATTTGGTGTTGCTATTGCGTGATTTAGCCGTCCTCCTTCTTTTGTGTTGGATGTCGATGTTGAGTTCCTTCGTTTCTTTTACCTTTTTGTGGATGCATATATACGTGCGTGTATTGTCTCGTTGAATGTGTACGTGCATGTAGACGTGTGTGCGAGCTCGTGAGTGTGTATGTTATCGTTTGTGTGTTCTTGTAAGTGTGCGAGTGTTTATGTGCTATGGGGTTGTGTGTGTGTGTGCGTGTGTGTGTGTGTGTGTCAACAAGAGTAGGTAGTGTGTGAACGATAGCATAGGGAATATTTATTATATTTTTTAAAATAATTTTATGCAGCTCGGCTTGTTCGGCTATGTAGAACAAGGGGAAGAAAGAGGGCGTGAGCGAGCGGGGGGGAATGGCGAGGGTTGAGGGGATGGGGTGAGTGTGTGGGGGTGTGTGCATCTGTGTATAGAGAGAGAGAGAAAAATCTGCGTTGGTTGGTCCGTGATATAGAAAGGAGGGAAAGAGTGAGCATGAGCGAGCAAGAGGGGATGGAAAGGGAGGGAGAGGGTGGGGGAGTTGGGGAGAGAGAGGGTGTGTGAGTGATAGGGTGACGGATGGGGGAAGAGAGATGAGGGAGAGGGGAGAGAGGGTGGGGAGCAGCCCGCCTTGGTTGACAAACAAGAGGGAGAGAGAGAGTATCTTGGTGAGGACGAGAGAGTGTGGACGAGAGGGGAGAGAGAGAGAGGAGAATGTGAGTGTGAATAATGAAAGAGAGAGAGGAAGACTCTTGTCCCTTTGTATGGTGGCCCTTGAGAGAGAGAAGGCTTGTTTTATGCACCCATTGAGCTTGGTGACACAGGAACAAGGAAGAGAGAGAGAGAGAGAGAGAGAGAGAGAGAGAGAGAGAGAGAGAGAGAGAGAGAGAGAGAGAGAGAGAGAGAGAGAGAGAGAGAGAGAGAGAGAGAGAGAGAGAGATGATGTTGGCGGAGCCGAGCAAGAGAGAGAGAGAGCTCGTCCTTTGCTGATAATGGAGGAGTGTGGCCAAGCTGAGAGGCGGCCCATTGCATGCAAGCATGGAAGGGGTGGTGGTGCATGTAAAAAATATATATTTTTAATCGTTTTCTTGGTATTATGCTCTTTCCTGATTGGGGTTGGTTCTTGCGGCCGCGGTTTTGAAAACCGGCCATCATTAGCCCTCCCTTTTGGCTAGAGGCATTCATGCTTCTAGCTTTGCTTCTGATTCTCTAGTAGCAGAGTTGGGGGGTTCTCCCTTTTCTGGAATATCTAGCATGAACTCTGGATCAAATATTAAGAATTACCTTTTGAGCCTCCATCCATTGACTCTGGTTTTGTGAATTCGACCATATGCTTCCATCAGTTTGTAGCTGCCATTGGCGTAGTGCCTTTTGAAAATGAATGGCCCTTCCCATCTGGGTTGGAATTTCTTAACTAACATGCCTTTCTCTAGACCCTTTTTCTTAAGCCCTTGACTGAATGTGAGTCGGCGTTGCTCTACTTGCACTGCATAGTGATTGATCGCGCTTCCCTATCTAGCTGAAACCTTTCTAGATCCAAGATGTGGTTGCGAAGATGGGCAATTGGGCGTTGTAATTGGCTAGCCATGACTCACAAGCTTGCTATCTGTACCTCAATGGGTAGAATGGCCTCCTTCCCATATACCAGATGGAAAGGGGTGAAACTAGTGATGTTCAGAATGTCGTGCAGTAGGCCCAAAGAGCGGCCATGAGATGCTTATCCCAATCACTTGTGTGGTTATTCACCTGCTTTGTGATGATCTTACAGATCATGCCATTTACCTTTTCCACTAGATCATTGCATTGTGGATAGTACGGGGTGGAATGTCAGTGTGTGATACCTAACTTTTTCATCAGTTCTCTCACCAAAAGGGCCTCTGAAACCTGGACCTCTATCAGATATTATCTCCAGAGGTGTGCCAAAGTAGCAACAAATGTGCTCAAATATGAACTTCGCCACTTCTTGGGCTGTAATTCGTGTGGTGGCTATTGCTTCCGCCTATCGGGTCATGTAGTCTACACCAACTAGAATGTATAGCTTACCTGATTGGGCCCTTGGTAAAGGACCAATTGCATCTATTTCCCAGTTCTCAAACGGACCATATGAGATGATAGGAGTCTGTGGCTCATAGGTTAGTGTATGATCACTGGACACTTAACAATCTTTGCATGTTTTACATCAATGATGCACACCCCTGTTCAAACTAGGCCACAAGTATCCTGCCTATAGAATCTTCATATTGGTAATATTTAGAGCAAAATGGCCACCACAGACACCATTATGGCAACTTGAGATTACCCCCATGATTTCACTGGAGATTGGCACTCGCTTGAGAATCTGGTCTTTGCCCTTGCAATATAAGTTGCTGTTTACAAGGCAGAATCTTGTTTCCTTTCTGACAAGCCATTGTTTCTGGCCCTTAGTGTACCCTTTAGGACATTCTCCTATATCTGAGAAGTTGATGATATCAGGCATAGCATCGCTACCTTGAAAGAGAGGTAGTTTCGGTTTGATTGCTCCTATGGAAACATCTTGTATTATCTCCTTGGCTAGAGCATCTGCCTCTTGATTTTCTACCCTGGGGACATGAAATAACTACACTGCTTCAAACTTTCTTAAAAGATTGTTAACTTGGCATAATTGGCCAAGTAAAACCTGATTTTTATAAATCCAAGTGCCATTTATCTGCTTTATCAAAAGCATGGCATCACCAAACACATTTAGACGTTCAATCCCTTGCAAAACACATTGTTCTAATCCAAGTATTAAAGCCATGTACTCCGCTTCGTTGTTGGAGTGGGAGTGTAGCAGCTGCCCAATAGAGAATACCTTTTCCTTTTGATCATTGAAAATGATGATGCCAGCTGTAGCCTGGTCCACTATTCTTTTGTATGATCCATCAAAGAAAAGAGAATGGGCTCTTTCTAGCTTAGGAATTTCTACCATTGGTGTCACTTCTTTACCTTTTGTGTTGACCTTTAGCTTTTTCTCATAGTGACGATGAGTAAGAATACCTGCTAGACTAGCCCTAGTGGAGTTTTCTACTTGCATGGTGTAATCAAAATCTTGTAGTCTAACAAACCACTTAGCGATCCTAGATGAGACATCCATGTGTTGCATCACATACGAAAAGGCCTCTTCCATTGTCAAAATTACAAAGGGTCTAGGTAATAGATAAGAGCGGAACTTTGTAGTGGCAAACATCAATGCAAGCACCATGTGCTCTACTGCGGTGAATCCTTTTTCTGATGGGGTCATGACACGACTAGAGAAGTAGATAGGACGCATGAAAGAGGTTTGGGGGTCCTTTTGCATTAGTACGGCTCCAAGTGTATCACTTCCTACACTGAGGTTCACATAAAATGGCTCATACCATATGGGGGGTGCAATGGTGGGAAGTGTAGCCAGGATCTGTTTCACCTCGGTAAATTGTTTCTCATTTTCTTCACTCCATAGGAAGACATCTTTATGGGTGATTTGTTGTAGAGGGAGAACCACCTGAGAGAGCAAGTGAATGAACCTGCTCAAATACCTTACCTTTTGAAGAAAGAGACCAATTGCTTAGCTGTGGTGGGTGATGACAAAGATACCAAAGCTTGAATCTGCTAGGGTTAGCCTCAATCCCTTTTGCTGAAATTACATGTCCAAGAAGAGTGACCTTGCTGTCACCAATGTGACACTTATCTACATTAAGCTGGCCACCCAAGGCTTGCAGCCTAGCCAGGCCATCATAGACCTTGGTCAAATGGAGGGAGTGAGAACTGTAGATGAAAAATCATCTATGAAGACTCGTATTGACTTACCAAAGTATGGCTAGAAGACAAAAGTTACATAGCGTTGGAATGTGGCCGGAGCGTTGGTAAGGCCAAAAGGCATCACCCTGTAAGCAGAACATCCCCATGGTGTTATGAAAGTTGTTATTTTTTGGCCTTCTTCTGCAATGCTAATCTGAAAGTAGCTTGAGTAGCCATCACATACTGTGTAGCACTCATGACCTGCTACCTCATTGAGAATTTCATCTTGGAATGGGAGGGGAAAATGATCTCTCTTCATTGCTGCGTTGAGAGGTTTGTAGTCTACACAAACTCTCCACTTACCATTCTTCTTTGGTGTGACTACCACTGGAGAGACCCACTCCGAGTCTTCAACGGGGTAAATGAAACCTGCCTGTAGCAAATTCCTCACCTCTTTGAGCAATGCTTCTTGTTGAATTACCCCAAGCCTCCTGAGATTTTTCACTACAGGCTTACTTCCTTCCTTGAGTCTTATGTGATGTTGTACCACTGTGATGCCTGTGATCTTGTCATAACCATCAATGAACAGTGTGGCGAAGCTCCTTAGCATAGAGATGTATTCTTCTCTCTCTTCACTAGCCAACTCACTGGAGAGCATCCGATGTAACTTCCTTGTATCCACCAAGGGTTCCGTACCTGATGGTCCCTCTTGGTTCTCTAGTGGTGTTTCAAATTGTGTCAATCTTTTTGGGTCTTTGAGGATGATCCCCATCACTTTGATGCTACTGTCACTCTCTTCAGTTGTTGTCGTCTCTTCTCCTGAGGTGGTCGAAGAGTCATTAGTGAACTCATCTTCCAATGCCTCCAAGGTCATATTGTGTTGCTTCCCAATCTTTATGTCGTAGAATATGGACTTCCCTTTGCATCCTTCATTTGGATCATCCCTGTACTCCAGTCTTGCTTAGCCTCCATAGCCATAAGCCATGGTCTTCCAAGAATATAGGGTAGCTCTCCCCTTTGTGTGGAGTGACAAAAATGTCCACCTCTACTTCTATGTTGAATGCCTTCACTTTTGACTGCATTCACAATGCCTATGCACTTTACTTTGACATTATTTGCCATTTTAGCTCAGTAGGGTGCCGGCCTACTTACCTCTAGGCCTAGATGGCGCATCATTTTCTCACTCATGACTCATATCTGTGTGCCACCATATATGTATACATTTGAGATACGTTGCCCCTTGATGTGGGCATCCATGATTGGTAGGATTTCATCAAGATTCCTCCCAGAGATAGCCCCAGCTATTCTTGGACTTGATTTTCTTGTACTTACCATCTTCGTCCATAGTCTTCTCATCTTTGGTGCAAGATGGAGTAATTGGGGCCAAGTTATCTTTGGACCCTGCATCAATACATCCTGAACTAGGTCATATGGTTTAGCATACTCACCCATTGAAAAATCCACAATGTCGATCTTTTGCCAAGGCTTAGATGCCTGCTTACTAGTCTTTCCTTTTCCTTTCATCTTCTCCTCCCTTTGAGAGGCTTCTTCGTGCTTGACACGCTTCACTCCCATGGCATCCACTCCTTCTACCTTTCCTTTTCCTTTGTTCTTCTCTTGGACCGGCTCTTCTACCTTTGCCTTCCCTTTAGCTTCCAGGCTAATGACACTCACTGCTTGGTTTCCAGCAGGTGGTGGAGATAGTAGTGGAATGAGAGATTGTGGTGGGGCTGGTGGTTGTACAGATGGTTAAAGGATTTGGACCGGTGGAAGGGGCCTTGGTTGCCTAGGCGGTGGTGGTCTTGCCCTTGGTGGAGAGATCTGATTTTACCTTCCTCCCCTATTGAAGTTTCGTCTTCTTAGATGTGGACAGTAATACATGCCATGGCCGTCCTCCCCACAATTGTAGCAGTGGTATTCTTGGTTTTGCCTTCATTGTCCTCTCCCTTGCTCTGGATTTTTGACAGGTGCATGCCCTTGCTGCACCAGATGCACATATAATCTTTCAAGCTGAGTAGTGATGCGACTCAACAGGTTTTGCTGCTCTTCTGATGCCTCTTGTGGTTGGGTTCTCTGAGCGGCTGTTGAAGTCACTAGGGTTAGTTGGAATGAGCTCGATTCCTCTAACTCGTTGACTCTTGCTTGCATGTGCAGCTTCTTGTCTTTAAGACGGGCTATTTCCAGTGCCAACTCATATGTTGCAGGGAATCTCGCCTTTACCTTCTCTTTAAGCGGCGACCACATGCCAGCAATGAAACGATCATTCTTCAGGAAATTAGGCGCTCCTTCACCTTCCTCCAGTGAGGCAACCCATCACTCCCACAAATCGACGCACTTGGATTCGTAAGTGGCATACTCTAGCAGACTTCTCTGCTTTAACTCTGTCAGCAAAACTGCCGTAACTTTTCTGAGGTTGTGCCTCCACCAAACCTCTTCACAAAAGCAACACGTAGTACATCCCAGGCATTCTTGGTAGCTTGGGGCAAATAATTGTACCAAGACTTGGCTTCTTCTTTCATTAATAGAGGAAAAATTCATAGTCGCGAGGCATCATCATCCTTGTTGGAAACCACACAAGCGATGTCAAAGTCATCCAAAAAATCGATGGTGATGTCTTCTCCCTTTTTTCCACTAAATGTGGGAAAGAGACACTTGCCATGGTGGTAAATCAATGAGCAGGAAATTACAAACCTTATATATATATATATATATATATATATATATATATATATATATATATATATATATATATATATCAAAAATGACTCAGCAACTCATAGCGGCTTTCTTACAGGGTTGGATGGATAGATTTAAAACAGGATAAACATGAAAGAGTGGTGGTAATCTAACACGGGAAGGATATAGGGTTTGGGGAGCTAAGGATTTCTCCTAGCACGACAACACCAAACAAATACACAATCTTCTATTGATAG
Source organism: Adiantum capillus-veneris (assembly GCF_014529385.1). Taxonomy (NCBI): domain Eukaryota; kingdom Viridiplantae; phylum Streptophyta; class Polypodiopsida; order Polypodiales; family Pteridaceae; genus Adiantum; species Adiantum capillus-veneris. Next base: position 170,672,151 of record NC_140933.1, read on the forward strand.
AAGATTTTTCTATCTACATATATATTCACATGCATGTGTTGCAGAAACTAAACGAAAAGGCGGTTGGTCCGTTATCCATGATGCACAGAGTGTAGAGCACTTACTTACACTCTAATCATGCCGGTGTTGACAAGTCGGCACATCCATAGGAGGTCATCACCCTTCATAGGCTCCACCTTCTCTTCATCGCTTAGCATGTATGGAGTAATGGCGACGCGTTTGACTACTCTTAGCCTTTTAGCTAGCAGCAGCTGCAAGTAATTACTGTAGTCGGCTCTTTGCATGAACTCCAGTCCATTTAGTGCTGTAACTTGTCTCCAGCCCATTGGGTTTCACCCGTGGTGGACAATTTCTTCAGGATGAGCTGTACAGGGAGAGGAGGAAGACCTCTACGCGGCCTCCAAAGCAGCAAAGACAGTAGCCAAACCACTCCTCCTTAGGGCATCAAAACCTTCTTACCACTTCTGCTTTGGGGTTGTCAAAGTGGACTAGCAGCACTCGCATGCGCCACGCGAATGGATAGGTGACCTTTCGTTGCTTTGCCTCATATGACCTTTTTGGAAAACTAGGCATGATTCTGCTTCTCGAACTTGAAGCACTCGTGTGGCGAGGTGCTTTTTCCTTTGGGGTCATGTGTTTCAAAACTTGCTTAGCCCTTCCTTTCCTTTGGCTCAAGCAGCCCCTTTTGGCCACTTAGGAGCAGAGGCTATACCTTTACTTGCAGATTCCTTAAGAAAGAGAGGCCTCTTCATTACCTTCATTGCTGGCATTCATTGATTGTGTGCTTTGGTTGACAGCAATGATGGCATTTCGTAGCCCTCCCACTTGATGCTCTTGATTTGGGTTAGCACGAGCAATGCACAATGGGGAGCTTACCTCTTAAATATTGATGACGCTACAGCCTGGCATTAGTATTTCAATGAAAGCGGTCAATGTTTCTTCAATCTCCTCCTCCTCCGTTCTCCAATTGGAGAATTCTTGCAGCAATTCGTCCATGGTCGACGACGTGCGTTGTCTTCAACATTGTAAACTGGAGGTTTCCGAGCAACCCTCCTCAATGGGGACACCAAATGACGAGCACAAAGTGCAACACGGACCCCGACGGCCTCAACGCCAAGAACGTGCACGTCGAGTTGGTCACGGTGAATGAATAGGGGACACCACCTAGCTTTGAGAGGCTAGGACGCGGACAATGGTGATTTAAGATAGCACAAACACTACACACACACACACACACACACACACACACACACACACACACACACAGAGAGAGAGAGAGAGAGAGAGAGAGAGAGAGAGAGAGAGAGAGAGAGAGAGAGAGAGAGACGTAGGTGATAAAAACCCCTTGGGATGTGAGGGAAACTTGATTCAATGCAATATGTACAGAAACCTTAGCTTCGGTGAGATGGTGACTATGGTGATAGAGAGAGATAGAGAGATGGAGAGATAGAGGGCCTATAGTGCATTCTCTAGAGGCGATTTCATAAGCACGGAGATTCTACTCTTGTGTGTGTGTGGCAATCCTTGGAGTCAGGGTGTGGACATGGCTTCCGTCTCATAATGCTCACTTCCCAAACCCCAATGCTCAAGTGCTACCCCAAATGCTACACCACTCTCCCAGAGTGCTCTCCCATTATGCTGGCCTAAAATCCCCTCTCCCTCTTTTGCAAGTGGTGCAAGTCACCCCCCTGATAATGACCTTTCAGACGTTGTCTAGTCCTTTTTTTTTTGGAAAGTGACTCTACAACAATGTGCATAAAGCCTACACTTGATGTGAAAATTGCCCAAAAAGAGGAGAAACAAAGTGGGAACAACACGTGCTATATAGCAAAACCATAGAAGACTGTAAGGGACCTGTTATGTAGAAAACAACAATGATAAAAATTTTGCACAAAATGATAAAATAGCATGTGCAGTATTGTTTGTAGTGGAAACGGAGGCCAAAATGAGCATGAATAAAAAATCTGAGCAGACTAAGCCCAAAATTTTTGTCAACTTGCTAACGCTCACCAAAGCTCGTTGAAATCTGAGAAGAGGAGCAGGGGTGTTTTGGCAATGCTGGCGACTGAGCCCGAGAGGACGTGACTTGCTCTAATACCAATTGTTGGAATTAGGGTTGCAAGAAAATGTACACAGCTTGAAGAAGACGAAGAAAGCTCAAGGCACACAATAGAGAGTGTATTACTTAGTTTGTAATGGAAATATAGATAGCCCTAGAATGATGGGTATATATACAATGCACGGGGGGAAAAACCTTCTAGTGAGGGAAAAATGCCCCTGATGGTCCTAAGTGTGTTCACACACCTCACTACTACATGTATATAGTAACAATATTTTCCTCTTTGAAGAAGACAATATCTTTACCCAAGGCATCTTTGAATCTTTCACAGTCCCTTCTTGGATGGTCTGGGCTGTCACACCATATGCACCTTTTACAAACCCCTTTCTGTTTTGAGGTCTTTGACTTTATGGCCGTCCAGATGTTTTCCCCTTTTCTTAAAGCCTTGCTAGATTTAATTTCAGCTCGCATATGCCCTTCACAAGTTCTTCAAGCATAGATATAGAAGCTGCAATAGTAGGTTTTGGCTACTTCTCAGTAATAGCAGAAACTGGAGCACTATTGTTTACCACCATCTTGTCTCTTTTGTGATGCCTTTTTGCCAATAGGGAGACTGAATCTTGTGCATCATTCCACCTCGTCTTCAAAGCTTGCTCTGTATCTTTGTCTTCCAAGAGAAGCTCTAACTTTTCTTTGATTTCATTTCCCATTGCTTGTAGGAAAAGTTATACCTTCTCTCTATCCAAGGAAGCTTGTTCCGTTTGTGATAGTTGAGCATAGCGTCACTCAAACTCTCTGAGAAGCTCTGTAGAAAAAATCCCTTCTTTAGGCTTTGCAACCCAATCTAAGAAAGTTCTTTTGGTCACCCTCTCAGAGTCCTCCATAAAGTATTCTTCTTTTGGAGAAAGCTTGAATTCCTCCCAATTTCTTCCATGAGCATTTTGGATTGCCCTAATACGGTCTCTGATGTTTGGGACACAAACTAACTCCAAACTTCGAACCATGTCTTCCTTGCACACTCGATACAACTCCGTTTCCTTCATAAATACTTTGTGATTTCTTTGTCATCAAACTAGTCAACGCTCTTCACAACAGATTGTAGTGCCTTGTTGGTTGAAATCTGACTTCTTTTTGCTGCTTGTTGTTGCTGCATATACATGGAAAATTCTTGAAACATCTGCATGACTGCAGGATCAAAGTGCATCCCATGTGCCTCTAGATTGTCATTCATGGCTAACAAAGTGTGTATATCAATTCACAAACTCCCACCCCAAAAATTTCACATCGTTTTCACTAGAAATGTCAGGATGTGTGCGGTCTAGCTGGGAAGGTGTAGAACCTCTAGCTGTGAGAGTTCTTGATGAGAGTCACAAACACTTTAAGAAAAAGCATTTATGGAAAATCACCAACTCTCTTTCTAAAGATGAATGATAATCTAAGAGCGTTCGTGACAAGACAGTCACAAACCCTCTCCCCTATTGTGCTTGGGATTTGCTTGTTTCCGTAGGCGGGTTCGTGATGAAAGGTTTACCTATTCACATTCAATTTCACTTAAAAAGAGCAATTAAGAACACGAAACTTTCAGCCATGGAACCTCAATGCTTATACAAGCACAAACACCAATCAAAACCCAAACCTCTTTCATGGTATCATGTAGCCTCGCCCCCAATTACATACTCATAGCATCACATAGTTGAAGGGAATACACGAGCTTCCACATTCACGGTGATGGTTTTTTGATTTTGCAGAGATTTATGAGCTTCTAAATTGAATCCCACACACCATTTTGATAAGGGGAAACCCTAATTCACTCCCTCACAAGCTCAAATACAAGATTGCGAAGAGGCGGGACTACAACACACATAGATTGGGCAATCATGGAAGCTATTGCATAGTAGAAGAAAATTTCAGTTTTTTCCTCTTAAATGCATTCCTCTCTCTCCCTCTCTTTCCCACAGAATTTTCAGTTGATGTGTCAATGTTTGGGTCCTTGATTTACTTTGGACCAAAACTAGGTCATTTTTGGCCCATTTTTAATGTGAAAAATCCCCAAATTGAGTTTTAAAAAAACCCTAAATTTGTGGGATCACTTGCATAAGCATAAAGATCATAGATAAGCATCATTTTTTATTATCAATATTCTATTTTGGGTCACTTTCCATGCAATTTTGCGATAACGCCTGCTGTTAACTACTATTTTTGGCAGTTTTTGTTCGCATCAATCTTTATAGGCCAGATGAGTGTGCCACCATGAAACACTTCAGATATGTACATCAGAAAACCAAATTAGGCATCGTAGCAAGTGGGAAAATACACAAAGGCACCACATCCAGGGCCACGACTCCCCGGATAGGTATGTACATGATAGCGAACGTAGTAGTTGCTTCAGCATATATCACAATATGTACATGATTGCTTTTTTATTTCCATGCATCAGAAGGTGTCAAAAGTGAAGTGAATGTTTTTATTTTACACTATGTACGTGCCACTACACAAAAGCGTGTCGCTAAATTGTTTGTTAAGGATATTTTTTTATTGCATGAGATGCCCAAGAGCATAGTGTCTGACCATGACTCTAAATTCACCTCTAACTTTCGGAAGGCTATATTTTAGGCCATAGGAACAAAACTAAGAATGAGAACCACTTTTCATCTTCAAATAAATGGAAACAAGAAACGGGTAAATCCGGTATTGGAGAACATGCTTAGGATGTATATGAGTGAGAGACAAACTAATTGCTAGACTACTTGCCTTTATTTGAGTTCTCTTATAATAGTTCTTGGCATGCGTCTATTCAAATGGCACCTTTTAAAGCAATATATGGGCCTACAAATGCTCTACTCCTCCAAACATTCCAAATTGTGAGAACAAGGTAGAAGTATTTAGAAAATGCTTAAGAGAATGGACCTAGAACTTTCCAAGATTAGATGTCACATTAAGGAAGACAAAAAAAACAAAAAATGTATTATGATAAGCATAGGAGACCATTGTCCTTTGATTTAGGAGATTTGGTTTCCTCAAAGGTCATTCCTAAGCGTACTAATTTGACTCTTGGTAAGGACGGACGATTGTCCTTACAAGGAAGGTCATTCCTAAGCATACTTATTTGATTCTTGGTAAGGATAGGTGATTGTCTCCAAGATTTTTTGGTCCTTTTAAAGTTTTGAAGAGAGTCGGGTCACTTGGTCATAAACTTGAATTGCCTGTGCATGTTAAAGTCTCGTTAAAGTACATCCGGTTTTCCATGTAAGTCTGTTAAAGAAGTATGTGCCTAATCCTTGACATGTTTTGCAGGAGAATTATAATCTTTGTGATGATGGGTCATTAAAGATAAAACCAAAAACAATTCTTTATTGTAGAGTTAAGCACCTTAGAAGTGAAAATCCTGTTGAACTTTTGGTTAAGTGGGATATGTATCATGTAGAAGATGTCTCATGGGTTGAATTAAATGTCTTGCATGCTGAATACCCCTCCTTCCAACTCTGAAACAAAGTTAATTTTGATAAGGGAAGAATATAATAGATCTTATTTCCAAATTTTTAGCACTAAATTTTGTTCAAAGAAAAATTTGGTAGTTTTAGAAGTTGTCCATAGTCTAGGAGTTTATTTAGATTGTTTTTGTTCAATTTTAGATTTTGCTCCGCAGTACACTTTTGGAGCCATTTTTGAGGCTGTTAATGCAAGATTCTGGAAAAGTTTGTACATAGTAAACACAACCCTAAATACAAGGAAAAATACTTGAAATGGGAGTGAGAGTGAGACGTGATTGAGGAAGTTAGATTTGAAAATGGGAGTTAGATTTCAAAATCACGTCTCACTCTCACTCCCATTTCAAATCTAACCCTAATCATATACATCAAATATAGATTCTCTATTTCTCCTATCTATTTTGTGTACTCTGTCAATTTTCTATTTTTCAATCTATTTTTCTCTCTCGTGTCGCGTCACATCCTACTCATCAAACAAAAACTCCTCCTGCAATGCCCCACTGGCTATGATGAAGTAACGTTAAAAGAATGAGACAATAGATCTTCTAACCCAAACTTGGGCTTGAGTGTTTTAAAGAGTTATTTTCATATATTTTGGGCATTTTGAAAGTGTTTGTGACCAAAAGTTACCATGGTGTGTGTTCTCAATTTCTTGTAGCTCAACGGATAGCTAGAAAGCAAAAAATTTGTTTAATAGAACATGCGGTCATCCTTCCACCCTCCATCTCTCTTGCACCAAGTAAGCTATCTCTACAAATGAGCATCTTTATCTCTCAATAAGTTGTCCCTACAAATGAGCATCTCTCTCTCTCTCTCTCTCTCTCTCTCTCTCTCTCTCTCTACACACACACACACACACACACACTCGCACACGTAGATACACACATACAAACAAACATGCACACAAGGTTTTATATGAGAATCAATTTTTATAAAAATGTTCATTTAGTCTATCCACATGTTAGCCACACCTACTATGCTGACTTTGGCCATAGCATTTTTTATTGCATCCTTGTTCCTTTCCTTGAGAACTTCCCAAGCAAGGTGTGAGGTGAAGTGTGTGTGAGGTGGACTAAGAGAGCAAGGCAAGGAGGTAGTTCCATTAAGGGTTGCTAATCCGTAACCTACTTCTACTTTGAAGTGCAAAGCCATTGAGTGGCTTCTTTCCTATGAATGTAGCCCACATTGGGTGAACCACGTATATTGTGCTCTCTCTCTCTATGTGAAATTATCTCTCTCTATTAAATTAACACTCTAATATCTATTTAGTTGCACCTTTATTCCTAACAACTGATATTAGAGCATTGGTTTGCTCGTAGCTAAACTATCTTAAGGAGAGTATTCCTTGAATTATGTGGGAGTTATGATAGAGAAAGATAAGCTCAAGATTGAGAAGTTCAATGGAAAAAAATATCAACACTAGAAGATGTAGATTGAAGACTATTTCTACCAAAATGATCTTTATTTTCCACTAGGCGGTCTTGCAAAATGAAACTTGGATTTTCCTTGACTGAAAGGCATTGGGAACAAACTGGCTATTCTTGGCATCAACAGTGGCCTTCAATGTCTCAAAAAAATGAAGACAGCAGAGGACTTGATGAAGTCACTTAACAGCCTCTACGAGAAACCATCGGCATCAAATAAGGTATTTCTCATGAAGCATTTTTTCAGTCTAAAAATGGTAGAGAGTGGTTCAGTTATAGAACACCTAAACGACTTCAACACCAACATAAGTCAACTTTGATCAATGAAGACCAATTTTGACAATGAAGTGTAAGCTCTCCTTATACTATAGTCCTTACCGCCTTGTGATGGCTATAAGTAACTCAATCTCTGGTTCAAGTACTCTTAAGTTTGATGATGTTGTGGGTGTTCTTCTAAGCAAGAAAATGCAAAGGAGAAGCACAGGTGAATCATCAAGCATTGCACTATCAATGGAAACAAGAGGACTTCAAAAGAAGAGGTTCAAAAATCAAAAGGGTCGTGATCACTCAAGGCAGAGCAAGTCACACACAAAGTCAGTTCTGGAGTGCTAGAACTAAAAAAAGAAGGGCCACATCAAGAAGGATTGTTGGTCCAAGAAGAAGAACGAGATGCAATCTCAAGACAACAAACCAACATCAAAGGCCAATGTGGCACGTAAAGTAGAGCAAGATGCTCTAATACTTCACTGGACAATGTGTCCAATTCTTGGATAGTCGACTCTAGAGCTTCATTTCATGAAACACCACATAAGAAACATTTTTAAGCTCACACTAAAGGTAATTTTGGGTATGTATACTTGGGAGATGATGAAGCTTGTGAAATTGTCAGAAAGGTATATTTTGTGTCAAAACTGTAAATGGAAATGAATGGAATCTTAAAGATGTTAGGCATGTTCCCTCTCTTTGCAAAAACTTGATCTCAATAGGTCAGCTAGATGATCAAGGTCACAACATTGCATTTGGAAACAAACATTGGAAGATCTTGAAAGGATCTTTGGTGGTTGCAAAAGGAGAAAATGTTGGTACATTACACTTGTGTATGGTTAGCATATGCAATCTTCAACTTGTGCAATAGCTACAGAAGTCGAGGGTGCAGTGTGGCATAATTGGTTTGGACATATAAGTGCCAAAGGAATGCAAATCCTTCAATCAAAGAAGCTTCTACTAGGTTTGGAAGAAGTGGACCTATAATTTTGTGAAGATTGTGTTTATGTTAAACAAACAAGGGTAGAATTTCTAAAAGTAGGAAATGAAAGGAAAAATTAAATCCTTGAATCAATTTGTTCTGATGTATGTGGTCCTACGAGTACACCATCTCTTGGTGGCTCATTGTACTATGTAACATTCATAGACAATGCAACTACAAAAACATGGGTTTATGTAATGAAGAATAAATCTGATGTGCTTTCCATATTTCAAAGGTGGAAAGGTTTGTGGAAAATGAAGTAGGCACCAAGCTTAAATGCCTCAGATTCGACAATGGAGGTGAATATTTCAGCCAAGCTTTTGATGTGCTAGAAATGGAATTCAAATGCAAAGGACACCTCAACAAAAAGGATGAGCAGGACAATCATCAAGCGTGAAGCATGCGGCTAAATGCGGGCCTCTCGCTTGAGCTTTGAGAAAAAGTAGTAAGTAGAACTACGTACTTGATTAACCAATCACCCTCAACGGCACTGGATTGAGGAATTCCAAAAGAGGCATGGATAGTTAAATCGGTGAATTATGCATTAGTCAAAGCGTTTGGATGCGAGGCTTTTATGCACATAGATAGAAGTTGAAGGAAAAATCTAGATGCAAAGTCCAAGAAGTGTTTCTTCATTGGCTATGGAGAAGCAGACTTTGTATATCGCCTATGAAATCACAAAGATGGTAAAATCTTTAGGAGTAGGGATGTAATTTTCAATGCATAAAATATGTACAAAGATTACTTGGAAAGAAAACAAACAAAAGATACAGGTAATGAGTACATGGAGCTTGAGGACAATGAAGACTCTAGGATTGCAAGTCATGACAACTTTCAACAACGTCAACCATATGAGAACCTCGACCTATATCCCAAAGATCTATGAGAGTAAGTTGACCTCCACAGAGAGGTTCATTCCTTCCTTCAATCATCTCTTGGTCTCAAGTTCTAGAGAATCAAAGTCATACGAAGAAACTATGCAACGGGAATCCAAAGAATAATCAATGAAGAGCATGCAAGCAAAGGTGGACTCATTACATCGCAACCAAACATGGGAATTGGTTGATTTACCTAACGATAAGCGGACACTACAAAACAAATGGGTATACAAGCTGAAGGAAGAAGAAGACCAGAAAAAGAGGTACAAACCAAGGCATTTGGTAAAGGGGTTTTCTCAGAAGAAAGGTATTGACTTCAATGAAATATTTTCTCTTGTTGGATAAATAAATTCCATTAGGCTTTTCTTAATCCTTGTGGTTGCTCATGACTTGAATCTTGAGCAAATGGATGTAAATACGGCTTTCCCTCATGGCAACTTGAAGGAGGATATTTACATGCTTCAACCAAAAGGGTATGAAGAGAAGGTAAGGAGAAAATGGTTTGCAGGTTAAAGAAGAGCTTGCATGGCCTAAAGAAAGCATCAAGACAATGGTACTTGAAGTTTGACCGATGGATATTGGATCATGGATATAGAAGATGCAACTTAGATCTTTGCATCTGCATGAAGAATTTGGGAGTTTATCATCCTTATGTTGTATGTTGATGACATGTTGATTAATGCAAGAGTTAGCATGCAAGATATTAGAGACCTAAAAGAAGAGTTATCTAAATCTTTTTGAATGAAATATTTAGGTGTTGGAAAGCGGATACTTGGTTTGAAGATATCAAGGGATAGGATGAAGAAGATACTAAAGCTATCTTAAGAAGATTACATCAAGAAGATACTAAAAAGGTTTTCAATGCAAGATGCAAAACCGGTTTCTACACCTTTGGCTAGTCACTTTAAACTAACCAAGGATATATGTCCAACAACACATGAGGAGATAGTGTACATGTCTAAAGTTCCATATGCTGCAGCGGTAGATTCTCTAATGTAAGCTATGGTCTGGACAAGGCCAGAAATTGCACATGCAGTGAGAGTTGTTTTAGTAGGTTCATGGATAATCTAGGTAAAGAGCATTGACAATCTGTGAAATAAATAATAAAGTATCTAAAGGGGACAACAATGAATGATTTGTATTTTGGAGACACTGACATTTTCTTGCAAGGGTATGTTGATGCAGATATGGCAGGTGGCAAAGATACTCAAAGGAGCACTACTGGCTACGTCTTCACGATTGGAGGCACAACACTAGAGTTGGACTCAAAGCTACAAAAAGTGGTATCACTTTCTACCATGGAAGCAGAATATGTGGCTCTCATGAAGGCAAGCAAAGAGATTCCGTGGCTTCACAGATTAGTGAAGGAGCATGGATACAACCAAGACAATTGTGTCTTGTATATTGGCAGTCACCATTCATCTTTCAAAGGAATCAGATTTTCACTCAAGGAAGAAGCATATAAAGGTGAGATATCACTTCATACATATTCTTTTAAAAGAGGGACAACTAAATCTTGGAAATGTGCACACGAGCAAGAATCATGCAGACATGTTAAAAAAGGTTGTTAACAAGGAGAAAATGAGATTTTGCTCACCTTCAATTGGCATCCAAGGATAAGAAGCCGGGGCTATGCCTTTTTTCCTAACAAGCATCCCATTGCAAGTAATTTTTGGGTATCCAACGACACAAACTTAATATCAAGAGAACAAAGTTCTTAAGAATTTCTCCTTAGCATAAACAAGACCATTTTTGGCACAAAGGGTACCCAACCTATTGTGATGGGTTGATGATATGGCTATTGCAAATCCCCCCTCCCCTGCCTCCCTAAATCCTCTTCTCTCTCCTAATATGTGAAAGCCATCAAAAACCATGATTATGGCATACTTACTATCATTGCAAGAGACCATAAACATGCAAGGTGAAGACTTACAGGCACATAAAATGGAGAATGGCATGCCAAGGGTTCTTGGTTTTGAGAATAAGCATCTCAAGGACATAGTTGAGATGCAAATAACACATTTGATGCAGCTTGTAGAGGAATCCAAAGAATGTAAATCCTTTGAATTCTTTGAAGTCGAAAACATGCTCAAGGAGGAGGGAAGTCTGGAGGAAAATAGGAACACGTGACGTATGAGGTAGAGTTATGATAGATACCCAAGTTTACTTTTGAAATTGCAATGGATACCCACATAATGTTGGGATTGGCATAGATTAACTAACTAGCAAAGTTGATGTTGTATTTCTTATTGAAACTTGGGAGCATGATGTGAAGAGTGTGCAAGAGTGGGAGTGTGTTTCTATGGAGAAGAAGGAGATGAGATAAAGAGTGCCGGGTGGAGCTCAATACAACAAAGCATGTGGGAGAGAGCAGTGTGTGTGTTGTGGAGACGAAGGAGATGAGACAAAGAGTGGGTGAAGGTCAACACAACAAAGTGTTGTGCTCCCTTATTCTACTATAGATAATATGAATAGGGTTAAAGATGGGTTAGTAATTGTCCGACTGGGCGAAAACCTCCCACTTAATGGCCAATGTGGCCTAAGTAGACTAAAACAAAACTATGTACAAAACTTATACAATACAAATCATTACATTAGCATCACCCCACACCCATCAACTCTATGCAATGTGAAAATAGCTCTATTGCTTAGCACTTCATAAGAGCATCTATAGTGTTTTCATCTTCATAAACTTTAACAAGATGGATATGCTTATTTTCCAATACTATGAAGTGATCACCTTTATGTGTTTTGTTTTGGAATGAAACACTTGATTCTTTGCCAAAGAAATGACACTTTCACTATCACAATGCAACATTGGAGTATGCTTACCCTTGTCCAACAGATCTCCTACTATATGTGCCAACCATAAAGACTCCTTGTCTAAACAAGGGCATGGCAAAGTGCTATGATATATATCCATAAGCTATTTAAGGACAGGTTACATGGAGATGAACAATCCATAAGCTATTTAAGGACAGGTTACATGGAGATGAACAATCCATAAGCTATTTAAGGACAGGTTACATGGAGATGAACAATCCATAAGCTATTTAAGGACAGGTTACATGGAGATGAACAATCCATAAGCTATTTAAGGACAGGTTACATGGAGATGAACAATCCATAGTTCCCTTCTCCTCACAACCACCATCTTGACACTCTTCGTGTTCTTACGAAGGAAAGTAGGAAAAAGGAAAACGATTGTATTGTTGCTTTGTGGACTTCAAGAAGTCTTTGATATGATTGCACGTAAAAATTTTTCTAGAAGACTCGGGGGGTGCACTATGTAATCATGTTAATGTATACAGTGAGTTCGATAGGAGGGGGTTTAAAATGTAAAAAAATTTAGTCAATTTAATAGAGATATATTAAAATAAAGGGTTTTTATATTCAATTTTGGAATATTTTCCTAAAATAAGGGGTCACTTTATTCATTCAAACATTTTAAAAGAGGGGTTTTTAAAATAACCCATGAATGCACATTATATACGGGGTATTGAATGGTGAACCCCTTGAGGGAGAGGAAGGGAAGAACTCCAAGTACCAAGTGAGTTTATGGTTTTAATTTCAAGCATCTATGAGAAGGTGATGTGTCAATTGTACATGGAAGAGAAATTTCAAATTTTTTCGTAAGCACTATTGGGGTTAAACAAGGATGTCCATAGTCACCAACTCTCTTCTGCCTATGCATTGATCAACTAAAACAAATGTACTTAAGTTTCTGCAACAAGAAGGCATTGGAGGATACTATTTGTAATACAATAAACATGTTTTTTTGTTGTAGTGCTTCTAGTACATACTTTAGAGGATGCACTTAGGATGCACAAAAGCTTATGGTTGTTCTTGAGAACTTTTACTTGCATAGTGGGATGATTGTGAATGGATCACAAAAAATGTTATGCTTGTGAAAACCAACTATGAAGAGAAGCCATGCCCTGTGTACAACAAAGAGTGGTTGAGAGCTTTAAGTACCTTGGACTTGAGTTTTTGGCCAATCAAACGTGGCATGAATGTGCTATGCAATGTTTGGAAACTAGGAAGAGAACATAATATGCATTTGTGATGCAAGGGATATCAAATGTTGGGTTCTCAAGATGTACCTTTTAGACCCATTGGTGACACCAATTCATCTTTATGGAGTTGAAGGCTGGGGTGGGAGCATCTCAAAGTCTACTTGGAAAGAGTTTGAGATGCAAGTATTTATGCTCAAAAGTAATGAACACAAACACCATTTATGCTCCTACTTCTTGAGTTGGGAAAACTTCCAATTGAGATTATGGGCATGGAGATGATTGTGGAGTACAGAATAAAGATGCATCAAAACCCTTGACATCGACTTTTGATAATAGCCCGAGAAGCACGCCAAAAAGCTCAAAATACACATAAAAGCATGATCTTGAGCACATGATGGATGTAAGACTTAAATTTTTTTTTGAGAGATGTGATGTATTACACTTTCGAGATGATGCCTTAATAGCCTCCCAAGTGAATGAAGCTTTTCTACAACGCCAATAAATCCAAACTTGGCAGGAATCCGGTGGGTTATGCTTCATCCATTAATAAAATCATGTTCTTCACTGAAAAAGAAAATCGTACCCGCCCTTATATATCTCTTGTTTGCAATATACATTGTCGCAGCCATTCGGCTTAGCTCTCACTCCCTTCGATGTGAGATGGGACATTGGAGCAATAAAGAAGAGTCCGATCAATTGTGCACATTATGCTCATTGCAAGTTCAAGAGTCTGAGTACCACATACTACTAGAGTCCTCAGATTCTGCTCACATTCCAACTTGCTTCCATCACATTTTTAGACATGACCTAAACCTACGTACCTTTCTCTACTAGCCATAGTGTGGGCTCTCCATTGTGATTCTCATCACCACAATCCTTGAGCATTGAGAATCACTTATCAACCCCATACCGTTAGTCAATCACATATATCTTTTGTACCATATGTCATATTTGACCTTTGAGTAATCTCTCACTCTCTCTCTCTCTGTCTCTCTCTCTCTTTCTCTCTCACTCACACACAAACACACACACACGTGACCAATGGTGCAATAAGAATCAGAATTATGCTACTCATGTAAACAATTCTTTTCATAGAAAAATCTTAGGGAGTCAACTATTTTTAGGTCTTTCTTTGTGAGCATTTCTGCTACAAGCTTTGGAGCTTTATCAAGTTGCCTATTCTCTCCCCTTATATTATTGTCACACACACACACACACACACACACACACACACACACAAGAGAGAGAGAGAGAGAGAGAGAGAGAGAGAGAGAGAGAGAGAGAGAGAGAGAGAGAGAGAGAGAGAGAGAGAGAGAATTACGTACCTGCATTGGTTCAACACAAATTAGAAATTAAGGCATAAACAATCTGTCTACAAAAGATATCAATTTACACCACGTCAAGGAGATAGAAGTAAAAGTGGCACGTGATGTAGAAATTGGTGATACTCCTCCTCATGGATCTTCTGCGAAGATTTCTAATCATAAAATAGAGGCCGACATGGGATCATGGGATAAACACCTAATTTTGCAAATGATAAAGGGGAGCATCTAGACTGCCATGACTCTACAAGTCAAATCTTGGACTGGCAAACCTCTTCTAACTTCGAACTAAAGGTAAACTAAGCAATCTAACCACATTGATAACGGAACTATGATGATTATTTCATTGGACATACTTGCTACCATTTCTTATCAACAATGTGGCTGCCCTCGTTGCAGTACCATGCAATCATCAAGATGGGCAAGAGAATTTTGAAGGGCACCTTAGCAAACATGAGGTATATGTATTTAGATCGGGCCATGCAAGCTATCCTCATCCAGGGATTCACCTTCTAAGCGATCATGGAGTGGGTCTTAGGAATGATGCAGATAAACACTTGCTCTCTCTGGATTGCCATTTATTGCCATTTTGGCACTCCTCTTGAAATAATTTTTGGCAGGGGACCAGGTTTTAGAGGAGACCTAGTAGGAGAGCTGATTGAGAAGTTGGGTATCTCACGACGACACTCAACTCCCTACTACCCACAATGCAATGGTTTGGTGGAAAAGGTAAATGGTATGATCTTCAAGATCATCACTAAACATGTAAACAATCACAAAAGTGATTGAAAAAATCATCATATGGCTGCTCTTATTGCACTTCATTTCGCACATCCCTTGGGTTCACACCATATCACTTGGTGTATGGTAAGGAAGCCATTTTACCCATTAAAGTAAAATTGGCTAGTCTCAGGGTGCTAGCTAGGCAGATGGAGCGCCCTAATGCTCATCTTCACAACCATATTCTTGATCTAGAGAGGCTTCAACTAGACAGGGAAGATGCTATCAACTATTATGCAGGACATGCAGCAGAGCAACGTCGACTTACCTTCAACAAGGGACTTAGGGAAAACTAGGAAGGATAATTTTTTTTGACCCAGATGGGAGGGGCCATTCGTCATTAGAAAGTGCTACAACAATGGTAGCTACTGATTGATGGATGTAGATGGTAGGCTCCACAAAACACGTGTCAATGGATGGAGGCTGAAGCTGTATTTTTTGAGGTTTGATCAAGCACCTATGATGCAAATCCTTGAGGAGGGAGACTGCTCCACCTCTAGTGAAGAAGAATCAAGTACAGAGCAAGAGACATAAATGCCTCTAGCTTCAGGGGGAGGGATAATGAGGGTCGCTTTTCAAAATTTTACTCCACCTCTCTCTTGGTATGCACTTGGTGGCAAGGCCTCAAGGACCCTAAGAGGAGGAGGGACCTGATGCATGAAATCACAAAAAAAAAACTATGTATATGTTGTACATAGCTATGGTTTTGACACATTTGGATCTCAAAAATAAGGAGACGTAGGAACAAACCCTATGAAAAAGAAAATTCCACTGGATGCTGATTCTACCCTACGATCACTACCTGACGGTCACTACAGGTGAAGAGTCAACATTAATAATGAAAGGGAGGAGAATCTTATGCATTATTGAGTTGGAGTCAACAAAATATTATCAAATTCAAGCATAATTCACTTGTGGAAACAAGGCTTGCACATGAAATCAAGAGGGGACCACCTAGAAGACTTTTGGAAGAAAAAAGATGGACACATATTTTTGTGGTATTTTTCTCTATTTTTTCATTTTGAAACGGAAAAACTTTTTAATAGCAAAGTTGTAGGCGTTGAGCTGATATTTTGGCTCCTATTTTTTAAAATAATTTTTAGAGCTACGGTTTGGGAGATATGGCTGAAATGGTAGAGCCTATTTGTCCACATGGAAAGAAGTCCTGATTATCCAACTCCACACACAAAATTTCTTATAGGTTTCTCTCCATTATTGCTGTATTTTCTCTTATTTTATCAAGATTCTCTCAAATATTATAAGGAAGCTCTTGGACTCAAGCTATGGAAGGTGGCATGGAGACAAACCTCGCCCATAATGGAGGTGATTAGGAGAAAATTGGTTAATAAGCAGGGCACACGGAGCTCTCTCATTGGTGGGAAGCCTCTAACCGAGGTTACTTTGTAATATGTCCTCTTCCTCATAATCTCTTTCCTAATCACTCTCTTGGCCTATAAAAGGAGGCCTCCTCTTTTGTAATTGTAACACACTAGACACACACACACACACACACACACACACACACACACACTACCCCATATGCACACTATCCCATATATACATACCCACACACCTACACATAGACACCCTTGTGCTACATGCTAGTAGCATGAACCCTAAACACATAATCACAACACCATCACCATCACCATGCACAAAATGAGCACCATATCTCCACACACTTGAAATGAAGGATTGAGGGCACAATTTCAAGAAGAAGAATGATGGCTACACTCATGCTATTCCTCGCCATCAACTCCCATCGCTCCATTATGTATCCTATGGTTTTGTCCCCTTCTCATCTTCTTGCCCTATGCTACCTATTGTATTCATCTTTTGTAAGCAATCAACACACTCCATCTTGGTGCCATACCTTGTGTCTTTTGGGATACACTTCATTGTGAGTATGGTTTATGCTTGTTCTTTCCATTTTGTTTATGTTGAGGTGTATGGACTCGCCACCATACACACACACTCTCTCTCTCTCTCTCTCTCTCTCTCTCTCTCTCTCTCTCTCTCTCTCTCTCTCTCTCATATTCATATCATCTTGCTACTTGCATCTTAAGGTGTACGGATTCGCCACCTTTGGTATGTGAAGTGAGAATACTTGCATGTTTCCCTTACCTCATTATCTTCCTTACTACATGCACGAGTAGAAAGCCCATCCTCACTCACTCACCATTCCTCTCATCTTGCTTTCCGACCACCCCATCCCACACTTGGGTGTGGATCTTGAGATTGCTTTCCATGGCATGTTTGATTGTGTATATGTATGCGTCCTAGTCGCATATCTTGCTAGGTGGTGCCCCTATTGTGTATCCCATGATGAGGCCACCGTACATAGTCTTGGTGTAGAGGCCACCCGGTCTATTGTGCACTTCCGCCTCTCAACAACATCCCATGAAACCAGAATATGCTTTGTTTGTGGATGATACAACTTGTAACCTTTGCTTTCAGCACTATAACCAACAAAAATACATTTGACAGCCTAATCCTCCAATTTTTTGCATTGTGTTTGTGGCACCAAAGCACATGCCAAACAACCAAAAACAAGCATGTGCTCGATAGATGGCTTTCTATCATGCCATGCTTCATATGGAGTCATAGACTGCAACGCTTTTGTAGGACACCTGCTAAGTACATAAGTGACACATATGACAGCCTCAAGCCAAAAAGAATGTGGTAAAGCTTGACTCTTGACCATACATATTGCCATTTCGATAAAGGAACCTATTTTTCCTCTCAACAACGCCATTTTTCTGAGGCGTATATGGAACTGTACATTGGTGTTTTATCCCACAACTAGCTAGAAATGCATTAAATTCATGAGACATGTACTCCCCCCCTTGATCGGAACGGAGGGTGCCCATAGTACATTTCGAGACATTTTCAGCCATAGCAAGAAATTTCTTGAAGCACAAGTACACTTCGGACTTAGCTTTCAATGGATATACCCACACATTCCTAGAGTAGTCATCAATGAAAGTCACAAAGTACAAGTAATTTCCCAAGGATGGAGTTTGCATAGGCCCACAAACATCACTATGCACAAGTTGCAATCTGCATGTAGCATGAACTGACCCATCCTTTGGAAACTTTGCACGCTGCATTTTATCCAAAATATAGCCTTCACAAACATGTTTGACAGGTGCTTCAAGAGGCGGCAATGAAGCAACCATATCAAATTTTTGCAAATGTAGCAAACTGGCAAAATTCAGATGCCCAAAACGTGCATGCCACAAGTTTGCATCTGAAATAGCCCTTGAATTTGCAATTGCATTTGCAAAATTTTGTCCAGACTTGTCATACAAAGTGATCTTATCCCACGGCACAAAAGGTTAGATGCAACAATTCATCACCAAAACTGAGATCATGAACTGTACATCTGTCATCCACAAATTTGACTACAAGTCCAAGTCTAGCAAATGCGAATACAGACAAAATATTCTTCTTGATCCTAGGACATAAAGTGCATCAACAAGTGTGAAAGAACTACCATTTGCAGCAATAAGCACAATCTTTCCAACTCTCTGTACTAGATAAGACGCATTGTGGTAGAAGTGACTGATCCCCATGAGGGACAGACTTGAGAGAGGTGAACAAATCACAATGTGAGGTAATGTGCTTTGTAGCACCACTGCCAAAATACCATACATGTGAACCTGCAATAACTAACATGCATGCATTATGGACAACAGGATTATAGGTACACTCTACACTAAATTCTGCATCAACATTAGCATCACAGTCTCCTTTCACAGAAGACTCAACAATAGCTGCATTTGTAGTGGAACCAGCATTTGCAGTGGACCCATCCTCTTTCTTCTTTGCCTCTTTGGTCTTCAACTTAGGACACTGTTTGATCAAGTGATCATTAGATTTACAATAATGGCAACACATCTTCTTTTTGCCCTTATCACCAGAATTTCAAGACGAATTGTTGCCAGCAGAAGCATTAGGAACAAGTGATTTTCCACTCATAGAAAAACCATAAGAAGTGTCTGCATTGGTGTTACCACCCTTTCTTTGAGAAGAAATAAAAGCCTGTTCAATTGCATGCTATCTAGTCTTGTTTTTTCTAGAAAGTGACTCTTGCAACAGCAATGTACACGATGCATCAAACTTGACAAAATCAGGATTTCCTTGGGTCATAAGTCTCCAGGTACTAGCAAAAGTATGGTAAGAGTCTGGAAAGGCATCAAGAACAATTTTCACAAGGGAACTGTCTAAAATGACTTCACTTGTAGAAATAAGTGGCTCATTGATGACATCATCAAGGAAAGTGTCCATATAATATTCCTCATGCATGATCTTTGATTCCAGCTCTTTACGCAGCAATGCAATTTTAGCCTCATTGCGACTAAAGACCAGCCAGAATATCCCAAGCATGTTTGGCAGATTTCGATGAACAAATGTGGGAAGTAATAGTGCGCTTCATAGACAACACAATCAATGCATAAGCCTACACATCTTTGACATCCCAATGAGATTGCTCAGCTGTAGGCAAAACAACTCTAGCTACAACAATCCTTGCGGCAAGACCTGCAATATCCTCAACATCACCTAGATCCTCAGAACCATGAAGTACATCAGTGCCCTGCACAATATTCCAGATGCCCTTTGACACAAGAACATGTTGCATCATGTAAGCCCACATGGGGTAATTGTCCCCATCCAATCTGTCCTCAGGGCGGAAAACATCTTGAACACATCTGTGTTGTTGTCAGCCATGGTAAATGTTGCACTTGATGTGAAAACTGCTCGAAAAGAGGAGAAACGAAGCGGGAACAACACATGCTATATAGCACAAACCGTAGAAGACTGTAAGGGACTTGTTATGCAAAAAATGGTACTGACAAAAATTTTGCACAAAATGATGAAATAGCATGTGCAATACTGCTTGTAGTGGAAACGGAGTTCGAAATAAGCCCAAATAAAAAATTTGAGCAGACTGAGCTCTGCAAGCATACCCAAAAATTTTGTCGACCTGCAAACGCCCGCCAAAGCTCATTGAAATCGGAGAAAGTGAGCAGGTGTGTGCTGGAGCTACTGACGACTAAGCCCGGGAGGATGCAACATGCTCTGATATCAATTGTTCAAATTAGGCTTGCAAGAAAACACACACAGCTTGGAGAAGACGAAGGAAGCTCAAGGCACACAATAGAGAGTGTATTACTTAGTGTGCAATGGAAATATGGATAGCCCTAGAGTGATGGACGTATATACAATGCACGGGTGAGAAAACCTCCTAAAGAGGGGAAAATTGCCCTGGCAGTCCTAAGTGTGTTCACACACATCACCACCACATGTATATGGTAATACAATGTCTTTGTACAATACCAAACCTACTCCTTGTATAGTACCAAATCATTCTTGTTTATCACCAAATCATTTGCAAAGTACCCATATAACACTCTTCTGCATAGAGTTCTACAATGAGTCAAAAGTACCAAAAGAGTACCGAATCTGACTTTTTGCTATATGGCAATGGCCCTCCTCAATACCAAAGGTCTTTGTGTAGTATGCAAGACTCTATAAACTACCCAATTTGGTACTCTCTTGCATGCCAATGGTTGTACATAGTACCAATAGCCTAATGACAGTACCAAATATGGAAATAATATATCTATAGAGTACCAAAGCCTCACTCTATTTTTTTAAAGCCTAATTGTGTAGTACCAAAGTCTTTGTGTAGTACCAAATCTACTCCCTTTATAGTACCAAAGCATACTTGTTTATCCCCAAAGAATTTGCAAAGTACCCATATGGGTAATCTTCTGCATGGAGTTCTACTATGAGTCAAAAGCAGATGGACAGTACCAAATCTCACATTTTGTTTTATGCCAATGGTCCTTCACAGTACCAAAGGTCTTTGTATAGTCCCGAAGCCTCTGTAAACTACCCAATTTGGTACTCTCTTGCATGCCATTGGTTTTACATTGTACCAAAAGCCTAAAGATAGTACCAAATATGGAAGTGTTATATATATATAATATCAAAGCCTCACTCTATTTTACAAAAGCATAATTATGTAATACCAAAGTTTTTGTGCACTACCAAACCTACTCCCTGTATAGTACCAAAGAATTCTTTTTTATCATCAAAGCATTTGTAAAGTACCCATATCGGTACTATTCTGCATAGAGTTCTACTATGAGTCAAAAGAGCAAAAGACAATACCAAATATGACTTTTTGTTGTATGGCAATGGCCCGACATTGTACCAAAGGTCTTTGTATAGTACCCAAGCCCCTGTAAACTATCCAAATTGGTACTCTCCTGTAGGCCATTCGTTGTACATAATACCAAAATCCTAAAGATAGTACCAAATATGGAAATAGTCCTTTATAGTGCCATATGTTTTATGAATAGTCTCAAATTTTAATAGCACCAAATGTTTTCTAAATAGTCTCAAATTTGACTCCTTTTGGTGTTGTCTAGCTCTTAAATGCTATTCTGTTTCATGGGGCAATGGTTGTATAATAACAAAGGCCCTCAGAAGAACCCACTTTGTTGTGTATTGATGTGTATTAGTTCTACATTGTACCAAAGAAGGTAGAAATGTATCATTTTGGTTACGTAATATGACATTTTTGTACTCTATTGTACCATAATTGGTACCATCTACTACAACCATTTTTTGGCATTTTACCATCTACATGAAGTTGAAATTTTCTAACCTTTTTTGTTTTGGTGCCATAGGTTGAGTTATACCAAAGATTGAAGAAGACTCACCCTACAATGGTCGTGTCTCTTAGATGCTTTGAGGCATTAAAGCCATACTTTGTTTGGAAGTTGAAAGAGAGGTATACTATGCAAATGATCTATTTCAAAGAGGCTTTTAATCAGATGCTGCAAAACAGGTTTGGGCATCACGGGAAAGGTCACCTTTGCACTTGCTCCATATGTTGTAGAAGTGATGATACAGGAGAGTGTTTTGCAAACCAAGTAGTATGTCATCACATCACTAGTATGTGGGAATACATCATGTGCCCAAAGCCTCCAAATAGTGAATACCATGTCAAGAAATTATTGATGAGAGACTGCTCCCAATGTGGTGTACGGAAGTTGACATTTTGTCCCAGTGAGATAGTAGAGGACAACAAGGTCTTGTTTGTGAAGGTTTTCATGGATGTTGGAATGGGACAGGCTGATGCAGGTGGGAGTGAGAAAAAGAGAAAGGACTTGATTGTGCAACAAATGAAAAGTGCAGCTTTTCTTAGCCTATTTTCAGCCCATCTCACAAGCTTTATCAAGCACAACTTTGTCTTCCATTGGCAAGCCCAACAATTCAAGGATTGTTTGCTCAAGCTTCCTAGCAATGTCATTGTATTAGTTATTGACTTTGCACATATATCTTTTAAACTTTAGAATGAGATTCATCCAATGCATTGGTGGTCTAGTCAAGTCACAATTCTTCTGCACATCACTTATGTAAGAAATGCAAAAGGTGGTGTTCAAAAGACGCTACACTTTTACATATCAGATGATAGGCAACATGATACATTGTTTGTACAACATTGTTTCATGCTTCATGACAAGTGACTAAAACATCATGGACATTCTTTGAAGCACCATTCAGTGTGGTCAGATGGCACTACTTCACAATTCAAAGCCCGCACATCTTACTATTTTGTGGCCAGGTACTATCAAATGATAGGCTTGCATATGATGCATAATTTCTCAGCATCCGGCTATGGAAAAGGAGAGCATGATGGGGCAGGGGCAGTCATCAAGAGAACCTTGATGCATGAGGAATTGAAACCAGATGGCTGGACTATGAAGTGTGCGGCTGATGTGGTCAACTTTTTGAATGCAACTTTTCAGCTAAGAGAACAGTCTCACAAGTCTAATACATGGAGAGTCTTTTGGATTATTGGAGTGGAAGATGTGCAACGTGATCTCCAGTGGGACTGTCAGCACATTATGGGCTCCCGCTGGTTTCATTATGTTGATGAGTATTCAAAGGACAACCAGTGCACCGTACGCTTTCAAACACTTTCATGATTTTGTGATCCATGTATGAGTGGGCTATGGAGAAGATGAAAAATAGAATGCATATAGAAGAATGGAAATATGTTTCCATCAAACCACTACCAGAGTCTCTAAATATGGGAAGGGACAACAAAGAGGATGATGTATATTCAAATTCTGTGTCAATGAGCCAAGTTTCTATCTTGCCATTGTATGAAGGATGCCCTAAAATGTTATGTGAAATGTTGCCCATTGGGGATGACTTTGCAGTGAAAGCAACCGAGGCTAAAGAGGACTTCTACCTTATCAAATGCACACAAGTGTTGTACTAGGCAATGAGAGCACAGAAGGATAAGTGGCATAACAAGATTGAGTAGAGGCAGGAAGGTTGTTGAAGGCTTCTACTATGGCCAAGTGGAAGGAAAAGTTGATACATATAGCCTATTGGATCGAACATCTCCAGTCATGATCTACTCACATCTTGTAAGAGTCATACATTTCCCCATGGAGCCTATTGCAAGAGTCCTTAATCAGTTCAAGTTATCTAAGGAAGTATATCAGAACATATACAATAGCATTCCATATGATGATGATGAAAGCAATGTTGCATCCATGTTACTTGAAACACAATTCTAGAACCCCTAAGTGGGCAAGTGAATGCTTTTTCTCCTAAACAGAACACATCTTTTTCTCCTCATGATCTACTATTTTTCTTGCTATTCTTCAATTCCTCTGTTCAATATTTGAGATTGTTGTACATTAACTCTGTCAAGCTTTGTACCAAATTTCCCCTAACCAATACCAAAATAATACTAACCAGTACCAAAAGGGAGCTTACGAGCACCAAAGTGATGACAAGAAGTACCTATAGGAAAATGCCAGAAATGTGTCCAAGCTTACAAACAGCTTGCTTTCTGTAGGGCAATTTGATGATCTTGGCTAACGAGCACCAAAGTGATGACAAGAAGTACCTGTTGCAAGATGTCAGAAATGTACCCAAGCTTACAAACAGCTTGATGTTGGTAATCGTTCTTGGCTGATCCGCAAGAACATCCTTGTCATGATGAAAGCTCATAAAAAAGGATCCTTGTACTCTATGTTTGTTTTGAGTGTCAACGAACACTCAATTTATGTTGCCGAGCTGTCGTCTACTGAGTTGTGGCATAGCCGGCTAGGGTATATTAGCCAAAAGGGAATGGAAACACTTCAGCATTTTGGCTACTTACCTTTTCTAGATTACACGAACTTTCCATTATGTGAGCATTGTCTATACAGCAAACATACTAGGTTGACATATTTGCCATTTGGTTCAATGCCACATAAAACTTTGGGGGGGCAAACTACTTTCTCACATTCATAGATGATTCTACCAGAAAGGTGTGGGTGTATCTCCTTAAGAGTAAGGAAGAGGTCTTTTCTACATTCCAAAAATTCCTTTCCATGGTTGAGAACCAATTAGAAAAATTGATCAAAGCTTTTTGCACGAACAATGGTGGAGAATACGTCTCCAAGGAGTTCAAGGATTTTTGCAATCGAAGAGGCATTCATTGGAAGATTATTGCTCCATACACACCTGCACAAAATAGGATAGCTGAAAGAATGAGTGGCACGATTCAAGAGCGAGTTATCTCTATGATGTCTATGGAAAAGCTTACTCCAGAGTTTTGGGGGGAAGCTGTTCTGACACCAGTGCACATCATCAACAGGTCACCTAGTTCTCCTTTGATATCAAATTTCCAGAGGAATTATGAACTGGGAAAACGCAAAGCTATGAGCATTTATGTGTATTTGGATGTGAGGCATATGCACATGTGCCCAAAGAAATTCGTCGCAAGTTAGTTCCCAGGTCACACAAATGCATTTTTATCGGCTATGGTGCAAATGGAGAGATGGGCTATCGTCTCTGGCACCTAGAATCCAACAGTCATTTGTAGCTCACACATGATGTTCAATGAATAAAAAATGCACAAGAAGCCCATTAAAGAAGTTGAGTACATACGTGTTTGATTTGAGGATGTAGCCTCCGAACCAACTCAGTTCAGTAGTGTTGCACCTAATCCTCAAGTGCAAGATACTACTATTGCTCCGGAGAGAGCGGAGTCTAGCAGTCACGCACTGAGACGCTCTTTAAGAGTATCACATGTGCCCGAGCGGTTTGGGACGATATACACCACATTTTGGTCAGTAACGATTGGGAGTCAACCTGCTACAAAGAAGCTATATAAATGGACGATAGCGTTGAGTGGGAGCAGGCTATGCAATCAGAATACAATTTGATTGTGGCTAATGAGACATGGGATTTGGTTAATTACCAAAAGGCAAAAATGCTTTACCTTGCGAGTGGGTATACAAGAAGAAGTATACAGCAGAAGATCTCGAGCCTAGGTACAAGGCTCGTCTAGTTGCCAAGGGTTTCAAGCAGCAAAAAGGTGTGAATTTCGATGAGATTTTTTCTCCAACAGTCAAGATGACTACACTTTGCATTTTGCTTGGCTTGGTTGCCATCCAGGACATGGAACTTCTTTAAATGAACATGAACACAATATTTCTTCACGAGGATCAAGATGAAGATGTCTACATGAAACAACCAGAGGGTTTTGTATGTGAAACCCAAAAGCCAACGAGGGCAAAATTGGTTTGTAGATTTAAAAAGGCACTCTATGGTCTCAAACAAGGTTCAAGGTAGTGGTATTAAAAATTCGACAAATTCATACAGTCTCAGGGCTACATAAGAAGTCAAGAGGATCACTGCTTATACACAAAGAAGTTGAACGATGGTTCTTTAATCATCTTGATCTTGTATGTAAATGATATGCTTATCGCAAGAAAATCAATTGATGAGATCAATCAGTTTAAAAAGATGCTAAGCACTCAGTTTTCCATGAAATATTTGGGAAATACCAATCACTTTCTTGGTATGCGCATCAAGAGAGACATGCAATGTGGAATTCTTGAATTATCTCAAGAAAAGTTCATCCACAAAGTCTTGCAATGTTTTAGTCTGCAGGGGGGGAAGTCACCGAGTACCCCAATGCAAGAATACTCCAAACTTAGCAAGGAAGATTCTCCCAAGATAATTGCTGAGAAAGAGGAAATGAAAAAAGTGCTATATTCTTAGTAGTTAGCAATTTGATGTATGCTATGGTAGTCACAATTGTACACGCGGTGGGAGTGGTTAGTAGGTACATGGCAAACCCTGGCAAGAAGCATTGGAAAGTAGTGAAGAAAATTCTCAAACAGTTGAAGGATACAACTAGCAAGTGTTTACGCTTTGAAAACAACGATGCATCTATTTTAGGTTACACGGATGCAGATTATATGGATTGTGTGGATCATAGAAGATCCACATCTGGCTATGTGTTCATGTTTGTTGGAGCAGCTATCTCTTGGATATCTTATCTCCAAGACTGCACGTCTTTATCTACCACTGAGGCAAAATATTTTGCTGCGTCTGACGCAAGCAAGGAATCCATATGGCTAGCTCGTGTAGTGGGAGATTTGGGCATTCACAATGTTCCAGTACTGGATTGTGATAGTCAGAGTGCCATTGCTTTGGTAAAGAATTCGGCATGGGAAATTGGATGCAAATAACGGGCCTTGTAGTGTTGTCAAGCTAGAGTCGTGCTTATGTATTGACCTTGCATGTGGAGAAGTAACTAGGCATGATAATCTCAGCCAAAGGGAAGAGAAGTTATCACTATGTATATATTTCAAACAGGCACCAATGTACATTGAAATGGTTGAGCAAAAGTTATGGATGACGAAGTTTCAATATGATGCACCATTGGAAACTAAATGGGAAGCTTTTAAGAAATTTATTTGTTCTTGTACCGAAGAATGCTTTGCGTATCAACAAAGATAGATCACACAAAAGGTGGTTTGATAAAGAATGTCAAGATGCTCGAAAGTCCTTGATAAAGCTTGATGCAACTATGGACAAAGACAACTATCAAAGTCATTTGCATTCATACAAGGCATTGATTCAAAAGAAGAGAAGGAGATGGGAAGTAAAGCAATAACTTTTCAAGTCCAAGAAAAGTCATGTGCATGTGGAAGATTTTGGAGAAACTTGAGAGGCAAGCGGGTTGAGAATTTTGGTAACTTAGTCTTGTGGATATGTACACACATTGTAGGCAATTATATGAGCAACCAAATTATGGAAAAATGTCATTTTATGGTTCACTCCCATGTATAATCAAGCTTTTATTGTATACAGATGATGTAGTGCTTCTAGCACACACTTTAGAAGATGCACAAAAGCTTATGGTTGTCCTTGAGAACTTTTTCTTGCATAGTGGGTTGATTGTGAATGAATCCAAAACAAATGTTATGCTTGTGAAAACCAATCATAAGGAGAAGCCATGCATTGTGTATAACAATGAGATACTTGAAGTTGTTGAGAGTTTTAAGTACCTTGGCCTTGAGGTTCCGTCCAATCACAAGTGGCATGAATGTGCTATGCATCGTTTGGAATCGAGAAAGAGAGGATATTATGCATTTGAGAACATGTGTAATGCAGGAAACATCAAGTGTTGGGTTCTCAAGAAGTACTTTTTTGATGCATTGGTGACACCGATTCTCTATAGTGTTGAAGTGTGGGGCGGAAGCATCTCAAAGTCTACTTGGAAAGAGTTTGAGAATGTCCAAAAGAATTTTCTTACAAACTTTCTCCAAGTTAAGCCATATATGCTTCTACTTCTTGAGTCGGGATCTCTTCCAATTGAGGTTATGGGCATGGAAAGGGTTGTGGAGTACATGATAAAGATGCGTCAAAAACCCTCACATTGACTTCCTACAATTGCATGGGAAGCAAGAAAAAAAGTTCAAAAGAAGAATAAAAGCAAGATTTTGAGCACAAGATGGATGCAAGACATAAAGAAGTGGTTTGGGAAATGGAATGCATTACACTTGCTACATGATGCTTCAATTGACTCCCAAGTGAATGAAGCTTTTCTACAACACCAATGTATTACGGCTTGGGAGAAATCTGGTGGGTCACACTTCATACATTACACCACCCATATTGCCCCCAACTACAAAACCATGTTCTTTGCTGAAAGAGGAAACCGTACTCACACTTACATACTTGAGCATATCTCCTTGTTGGTGATACGCACTATCGCAGCCATTCGTCTTAGCTCCCATTTCCTTCAATGAGAGATAGGGCATTGGGGCAATGGAGAAGAGTCAAATCGATTGTGCACATTATGCTCACTGCGAGTTCGAGAGTCTGAGTACCACACACTACTAAAGTGCTCACCATTTGGTCACATCCGAACTTGCTTCTCTCACATTTTCAGCCATGACTTAGACCTACACACTTTCGTCTCCCAGCCACAGTGTGGGCTCTCCATTGCGACTCTCATCACCACTCTTTTGGAGCACCAAGAGAGACTCATCAACCATACACATACTACATCACATGTAACTTTGGTCACATATGTCATATTTGACCTCCGAGGACGATAAATTTTTTTATCTATCTATCTCACTCAAGTTCTTCCCATCTCTCTCTCTCTCTCTCTCTCTCTCTCTCTCTCTCTCTCTCCATCTTTCTTCCTGCCCCTCTCTATCTCTTTCACTCACCTTTCCCCTCTCTCTTTAACTCTATCTCTTTCTCCCCATTGTCTTCTCATCTCTCTATCCCTCTCAATCACCTTCCCCCCCCTGTGTGTGTGTGTGTGTGTGTGTGTGTGTGTGTGTGTGTGTGTGTGTGCGCACCCAAGAGAGAGTTTATGAAATAAAAGATTTCATAAAATCAAAAGCTATTTTGGTTTTTAAGAAGTATATAGGGAACCTCACTTTTTACAAATCATGACTTACGAGCAAACTCTAAAGTCTCAAGGTAATTATATCTCTCTTTATCTCTCCTTGCCTCTCTCTCTCTCTCTCTCTCTCTCTCTCTCTCTCTCTCTCTCACACACACACACACACACACACACACACACACACACACACACACACACACACTTGTGTTCGTGTTAGAGAGAGGGAGAGAGAAAGAGAGAGAGAGGGAGAGAGGGAGATTGAGAGAGATAGAGGAAAGAAGGGAGAGAGAAAGAGATTGAGATCAAAGATTGCATAACTTTAGATATGTAGTTCGCTTCCTCTCTCTCTCTCTCTCACTCTCCTTCCCTCCCTCCCTCTCTAGCGTCCACTTATGTTTCACGCAAGAGAGGGAGAGCGGCCAATTATGTTTTACACACGAGAGAGAGAGAGAGAGAGAGAGAGAGAGAGAGAGAGAGAGAGAGGGGGGGGGGGGGGGAGGGGGGGGTGAGGGAGATGGCTATATAAAGGCATATAGACAAATTGTTTTTTTGCTTTCAAAATTTAATTTGTTGAAGCCCTTGAAATTTTTGAGGTACCACTCTCTTTTTGCTCCTTTTCCTTTCCTCCCTCTCTCTCCCTCTCTCTCTCTCTCTCTCTCTCTCTCTCTGTGGGGGGCAGAGAGAGGTAGGAAAAGAGAATGGAGAGAAAGAGAGAGAAAGTGGAGGGAGAGAGAGAGAGAGAGTAACAATTTCATCGCTTTTTGCAGATCCTACTATTTGTATTATAGTTTTCGTTTACGCTTGAGATGGCCAAAAAATCTGGTGTTGGGGCTTATGTTCAGTTCATTTACAATGGGGAGCAATTGGTGTAGGTCAAATCGACAAACTTGGCTTATCTTTATGGGAGCAGATTTCCATTTGGTTGCTTTTTTGTTGCAGTGTAGAAGTATATGATGGCAAGGATGCACCTCTCCCTCTTGTCCCTTCGACAAACAAAGAACCGACCACTCTGAAGAAGACATAAAAAATCTTATTGTGTGGCCTAGAAGCGACCTAGTATCATCGCGCTCTATCTTGATTGATGTTAGATTGCCTCCTCCTTGTGTGTAAATTGTTAAATAACCAATATTGTGTTCTTTGGTGATCAGCGCATTACCAAGACAACAAGGAAAGAACCACAGGAAATGAATTGGTAAGCAATTACCTCGCTGCCGTCATGTTCTCTAATTAAGCATAGAGAATGTTTGAAATATACAATGTTTCAACAGGAGAATCTGTTGTCTTCTGAGAATGGTTGTGGATCGAGGTTTTGTGCTCTTCCATTGCAAAAGAGGATGAGAATGTCTATAGCTCTATCAGAAGTATACATTTGAAATCGATACCTGGTCTGAACCTTGACTCGTTCCTCAAGGAGGCCCAAGAGCATCACAAGGGTAAGACCTTTGCTTATGAGAAAAAGGACCGCAGTCTCAGGCGAGCAAGGAATTGGTAGATGCAGGGAAAATATTTCTATGCAAGTTTGTACATTATATATTTGCATTTTGAATGAACAAGTTAATTTTTCTGCTTACAATACGTCATGTTGTGTTAGATGGTTATAGAAGTGCAACTTCAACATTAGAAGTGTCAAAAGTTTATAGACAATGCTTGAAGTTGAGAAAGGGAGCATATTTCAACCCAATGCAGATAGCACGTAACTTTAAGAGCAAAATTTACCAAGATTTGCCACGGTTCTTGGAGTATGATGAGGGGTACTTCCCTCCCAAAGAAGAAAAGGCACACAATGACGTTGTAAAGGATAGGGAAGAAAGATCACGTGGAGGTTCATGAATGTCCACAGCGACACAGTCTAGTGTGAAACTACCTCAGGAGGAGGAGTTTGCTACAACATCTTAGGTAACAAAGTTGGTAGTTTCAACATGACTTTTTCCCTGTATCTTCATCCGAGTTACTTTTTTATAACCATTTCATTACTGTTGTGCAGATGGAGCATTTTGGGGAAGCCACAGACTCACAAGGATCGGCTCATATCAAGGAAAAACGTGAGTTATGTTTCCGTTCATAGAATTAAAAAGCATGATTCACTTCGTTATTGATATCTTTGTGGTGTTCAGGAAAAAGGAATGTAATGTCTGCAAAGGAGGTAATTGACTTCACAATGAGTCTGGAAACAGAAATATTGCATGTCTCGAACCTCTTATTAGTTACAAACTTATCAACCGGTAACAAAGGCGTGTTTGTAGTGGTCTGCCAGTCAGATAACTATGGCATGGTTCGTGATATCATTGCTGCTGCTGGATGGCGTGAAGACCACCTAAATGTAGTTGTTTGTAAGACATAAATCTGCAAAAAAAAAAAGTAGGATTGTGCGCACATTATTAGTGTTCGCAATGAGGAAAAAGCACATTAGGACATCACGGGCCATTGAGATACCGGAGGACAACGCTTGGTTTGATTCTCTAGAGGAGGAGGATTGAACGAAAGAGGAGGATGGGACGCCTATGTGAGGTATGGAAAACAAGAATTAGTTTGTTTGGCAATTGCTTGTGCATATCAAACAAGAACAACATTGTGTCTAGTATAGAGGAGAATGTGGGATGTTGGCTTTGTTGGGGAGCCAAATGGACCATATGATGACAATATCTGAGAGCAATTAAGAGTTCTTCACTAAACTACACATCATTTTGGAAATGCAAGCCCGTCGACTTAGAGAGAAGCAAGAGCGAGACAAGAGGCATGCATATGAAGTGGATCGTGCCCTGAAGGCAACATCTTTGCTCTGGGAGACTACTTAAAATTTAGAGCACTTCCTGAGGAGAGCCAGAGCATCGAGCTGTGCGGCATGAGGGGGGTACAGAGCATGTGTTAGGACATCATCGAGGCTATACCAGCGGCTCCCAGTTTGATGGTGGCCTTCACTCGTCTTGAGGTCCTCTGTCATGTACACATCTAACCCTATGTGTACATGGACAAGATGTTCCTACTAGGGTTCAGACTAGCCTAGGAAGTGTTCTGGCACCCTTGTGAGCCTATGTGCAGGCCGTGCATGTCCAAGAACTTAGAATAGTTTCATACCCTTTGATTGCACAAGAACATGATCATTAGCACAACATTCAACACCCATCATGAGCATTTTCCAGAGCATAGAACCTTTTTCCCAAAATACACATTTTTCACTTATTTATAACTAAGTGACTTTTGTTGGAAAAGTAGGTAGGGCATATTGCTAAAGAGCTATAAAAGAAACCATTGGACACTCAGTAGAAGTAGAAGAAGCAGGACACAGAAGGGCAGGCACCCGCAGCAAAGTAGGCAGGCACCCACAGGTCCCATCGTTTCTCAAAGATCAGCCCAGTGTTTTTAGCCTCCAGCAATCAGCATTTTCAACCACTACCACCAGCGTTTTCAATTTCCAGCCTTAGCCTCACGAGAACCCGCATCCTCTGGTTTTGCAGATCATCGCCAGATTCCCCAACTAGTATCATATCAGCCTAGTGTTTTCAAATTTTAGCCAGATCAACCAACGTTTTTTCATTTTAGCCCTAGTCCAGCGAAGCAATTACAGATTCAGGCCGCAGTACCGCCACAGCAGGAGATCTCCAGTAGAGCATCTAGCGTTTTCAATTATCGTTCTTGACGTCAACATCGTCATCATTATCGCAGATCCCTATCTTGACAACGACACCTTCATTGCCATCGTCGCAGAACCTGGACTTGACGACGATACCATTGTCATCATCGTCGTCGACATTGTCATCACAAGTTCACAGCATCTAGACCATTGTACCATATTTGTGCAATCTATAGCATAGACCTCTCTCGCCATAGAGAGGGGGGTCCTTGGAGGGGGGTTTGAGAACCATCTGGTGTCGTATTCTTCTCTCTCTCTCTCTCTCTCTCTCTCTTTTGCATTCTCAACACTTTCATTCACAGTAGCATTCACTTTGTTTGTGATCATTGCACTTGCACTCTCTCTCTAAGAAGAACGGAAGGCTCTACCTTCTGTAAGTAAAAGGAACCCTTGAGCACTGTTCGGAGCAGTCATCCTGAGCACTATCAACATTCAGTTCCGCTGCACCTTACATTGGTATCAGAGCTCTTTGGCAGTGTTCTGTATCACTCAAGGAAAGAACCACATAAAAGATTTTTCTTGTAGTCGTCGCACGTAACCCAAGTTCACATGGGCGTGTCGATTCCTAATCGTGTTTTTGAAGAGTAACAGGTAACCCAAGAAAGAAGGGCTTGTCCAGCCTCCCCTTGTTCCACTTTTCACTCAATGAGAGCAGACTGTGCACTTAGAGATCGTCGGCCAATCAACGTGAGGCTCGGAAAAAGAAACCTTGGTGTGAGCGCAAGGCCACCAAGGGGTTCGTCCGCCGCAGGGAAGAGTCAAGCTCGGGTAAGAGAAAAGCCTTCTCAAACATGGATTGCAAGCTAAGAATCCAAGTACCCAAGATCTCAGTGTTTGGTCATCACCCGAAGCAGAATGGATACTTGCTTGAGAAGAAGAAGTTTCTACACCAGGAGGATTGTTCCCCGATTCTCCCCCATCCCCATCTATGCCACGGATTATTGCACCAAATCCTATGGAGGCTTTGGTCAAGTCAATGATGGAGATGATGCTACAACAGGAGGTGCAGTGTGCCGCCTTAGAAGAAAGATGGGCAGCCATGGAGCGTGAGCAAGAGCAAGCACGCTTGGCGGAAAGACGAGCAGCTATGGAGTCAGAGCGTGGGGCGCAGAGAGACCAAAACATGCAAGGGTTGGTCCTACAGATACTCACATTGAAATCCGAGCCAATCAAGGACGTTGGAACTTCATCAGGTAGCTCAAGTAGAGATGCAGATTCTAACAACCCAGTCACTAAGAATTTGACGTTCAGTAAGTATGATGGTAAGATGGATGCTAATGTTATTCATTCTTGGTTGCATCAATTTAATGCTTACTTTGCGACAACTAAGAAAACAGTGAATATCAAAGGTTTGACGGTAGCCATGTATCTTTCCGGTGATGTCATTAATTGGCATCAAGCGTGGCAAGAGGCACAATTGGTCACGCACCTAGAGGAAGTCGAGGAAGGCGTGCCCCTTTCTTTCAATTGGGCCGACTTCCAAGACAAGCTCAAGGCACGATTCATGCCACCTCAATACCTAACGCGGTTGAAAGAAGATTGGCGTAACCTCAAGCAAAATGGTATACCAGTTATGTCTTTTTCTAACCATGTTTTGCAGCTCGGCACCCAATTGCGCAAGTCGGATGCGAAACGCAAAGAGGCTTTTCTTTTCGGGTTGGACAAGTATATCAAGTTCAATGTCGAAGTCCTCGACCCAATAGATCTCAACAAGGCGGTAGTGATTACTCTCGCGCAAGAGATGAAGCACAAAAAATGAAAGCCTAAGGAGAACAAGTCTTCTCATAGTACCTCTCAGAATCCTCAGAACCCACATAATAGTAAGAACAGTACGAATGGTAAAAATGGAAATTCTTCTAGCCAATCTTTCTCTAATCCTTCGGAAAAGAACCATCAAAATGAATCTAAGGATACAGCAAAAACACCAACTAAACCTAAGCTAACCCCATATGAAAAAGCTGCACAAGGAATTATAGGAGGATACATAACTCCAGAAGAACAAATCATTTAAGCGAAGGAAGGTCGTTGTGTCACATTAAGGGTCATATAAAGAAGGCATGTCCTAAGATAGCACCACCTAAAGAACCGAAAGCATCAACAACTACCATAAGCACTTTAGTGAACCACACTGATTCTCCACATGTCTCTCACACACGCATTGATGAGTCTCTCTTTAAATGTTATGGTCATGTGAAGGTTCAACGTTTTGTCATATTGTTTGATTCAGGTAGTATGCATGATGTGATTGGTGACTCTCTTGTAGAAAGAGCTCGCTTGGAGATTAGCCAGACAACTCCTCTCGAGGCGTCAGGCTTCGCTCTCGGTATGGACTCTCTCATTACACAAGAGTGCTTTGATGTGTTATTCACTGTCCAGCAAGCTTCCTTCCGTAGAAGATTTATTGTGTCTCCTCTCGCAAAATGCGATATGATTTTGGGCATTCAATGGTTTCGTGAACATAACCCTCTCACTGATTGGGCAAACAATACGCTCACTTTAAATGCCAAAGTGACTCTCCCATGATCATTCTAAGGAGGGTCTTCATTCTTTACCTCTCATTTCTCATGTGCAGGCGAAGCTTGAAAAGAAGCATGACAAGGAGACTCTCTCAGTCCTTCTTCTTCGAAGCACGACACACATTTTTTCCATGATAGAGATGTGATTATTTGCAAGGATGATGGTTTGAATGATGATGTTCTTGGTGAAGCTAACCTCATTGCAGATATGTTAGTCACACAGGATCGATTTTGGCTCTCGAGTCGAGGTCCAAAGAACTCACTCAGATAATATTGTGTGTTCGCATGATTAGTCAACATGCATTGTTCGAGTTTCTCATTCGTGATGGTTTCTTGTATTTTTGTCACAGTCTTTATGTGTTCCCTTTTCACAGCCATGCCGTATTGTACAATGCACATGATTCACTCACGCTTGAGCACGGATGTATGCGGATCACTGTCGAAAAGAAAAAAAGTTTGCATCAAGGAATTCCCGTTGTTTCCTGATTGTCCGTTTTGTCACTCACTTTTACATTTTCTTCCTTGGCATGACACAGTCTCACAAGGAGCACGAGCAAGATTGTCCATCAAGCATCAGCATTTCCATTGTGATTTGCCATAGTTGATAGGTTTAGGTCAAAAAGTCAAGTTTCGATCCCACTTTTTGCGTGTGTTTGGTGAATGGTTTGGCACTCCGTCACTTTGTTCATCTGCATTGCATGCACAATCATTTAGGGAGAATAGTATTTTTTCAGTTACTCTACATGGAATGGGTATGTTTATGGTTTTGTGTTGGAAATGGTTTTAATAATTTTTCTGCTTGGAGATTCTTGAAGAAAGTGGACCCACGACCATAGCCGAAGTTGGAGCATTGAAGCCAACTCATCATTTTATGTCGCTTTCGGCACAGCCCAAAGAAGCCAGCATTGCAAACCTTCGTGAAGTTCAAGTATAGCACGACCCCCGTACAGAGTAGGCTGGTGAAGAGTTCTTTGTAACATTCCAGGAGTTGATGGCGCACTCTCTCAAGGCCAAACAGCTCGATACCAGTATCTCACTTTAAAAAGGGAGGGATGTGACGTGCACATCTAACCCTATGTGTACGTGGACGAGCTGTTCCTACTTCTAGGGTTCAGGTTAGCCTAGGAAGTGTTCTAGCACCCTTGTGAGCATGTGAGTAGGCCGTGCATGTCCAGGCACTTAGAATAGTTGCATACCCTCTGATTGCACAACACCATGATCATTAGCACGACATTCAATACCCATCATGATCATTTTCTGAGGCATAGAACCCTTTTTTCCAAAATACACATTTTTCACTCAGTAGAAGCAGAAGAAGCAAGACACAAAAGGGCAAGCACCCACAATAGAGCAGGCAAGCACCCACAGGTCCCAGTATTTTCTCAAAGATCAGCCCAACATTTTTAGCCTCTAGCAATCAGCGTTTTCAACCACTACCACCAGCGTTTTCAGTTTCCAGCCTTAGCCTTGTGAGAACCTGCATCCTCTAGTTGCAGATCCTTGCCAGATTTCCCAACTAGTACCAGCCTAGCATTTTCAAAATTCAGCTGATCAGCCTGGTGTTTTCAGATTTCAGCCAGATCAGCCAACGTTTGCATTTCAGCCCTAGTTAGATGAAGCTTACAGATTTCAGGCCGAAGTACCGCCACAGCAGACCATCCCCCGCAGAGCATCTAGCATTCTCAGTTTTCAGCCTTGACACCGTCGTCATCAACACCATCGTCGTTGTCGACAACGTCATCATCATCGCAAATCCCTATCTTGACGACAACACCTTCCTCGCCATCATCGCAGATCGCAGATTTGACGAAGATACCATCGTCATCATCATCATAGTCTCGTCGTTGTCGACATTGTCATCATCAAGTTCACAGCATCTAGACCATTGTACCAGATTTGTGTAATCTATAGCATAGACCTCTCTTGCCACAGAGAGGGGGGCCCTTGGAGGGGGGATTGAGAACCATCTGGTGTCGTATTCTTTTTTCTCTCTCTCTCTCTCTCTCTCTCTCACCGCTTTCATTCACAGTAACATTCACTTTGTTTGTGATCATTGCACTTGGACTCTCTCTCTAAGAAGAACGGAAGGCTCTCCCTTCCGTAAGTAAAAGGAACTCTTGAGCACACTTCGGAGCACTCATCCTGCATGGTCAATATTCGCTTCCGCTGCACCTTACATCCTCATCACAGGTAAAGCCTACTCAGACTCTAGCCTTTGCATGTTCTTTGAGGTTCAGCAAGAGGGGTCACCTCCATAGTGTTACTATTGAGGTAGGAGAGATAGCAATGTGTTGTTTCCAATGGATTCAAGTTGTGGGCACCAGAGGGAGGACATGTGTGCTTGATCCTGACCCATCACATCTTGAGACTGGACATTGGAGGCTTTAAGCTTGGGAGAGTCGCCCTCTATCTCGCAAGTGCAATGGGACCCTGGGGAGTGGTTTTGGTGGGATCCATTTGCTCCAACCGATCACCCACATATTTCTTTCTTCCAATACACAGTACGACTGGGGCGTCACATATTGGCTGCTCGGAGAGAGGCCCATCTTGCTGTAGCAGCCATTGGCAGGAGGAGAGCCTCACAGCTGAGTTCCTGACATACTTTTGGGAGCGCTTGTGGGACAGCAGACAACCAAGGAGAGTCGCTATGTTTCAGTGGCTAGTCGCCCATCGAGCAATCGCAATTGGGAGTTGGAAGGTCTACAGTGGCCATCCGACGGCCTATGCTACCTGTGCCCACCCACTTGAGTCACAGAGGCATTGTCTACGAGATAGCCTCATGGCACAAGAGGTTTGGCTTCGGATTTTACGGTTGATGCCAACCTTGTTGTCAACTAGACAGTACACTTGGGGTGTTGTTGCCTGGTCCACCCTCACTGGCCGCAGCACTTCGCTGTGAGCTGTCTTCATCTAGCAAGATGATTGTGATACAGGAGGGCCAGTCTACACTCTAGTCTACCATAGAGCTTACGTATCAGGAGTGTAGCAATGATAGAGAGCTTTGTCGAGAGCTTATCTGCAGCTCGACTCTTTGGTTCATTTGGAGAGCCCGTTGCTTCCGCATCTTCAAGGCCGTATGGGATATCTGGCTGAAGTTGATCCATAAACTTCGCGGACAGTTTGAGAGGCTTCAGGGCAGCTCCGACCATATGCGGGAGCACCATGAGGCATTCTTATGACTGTGGCATCTAGGGCCTTCCTATACCACGGTCCATGGGGCTCCTAGATGGCACTACCGGCGACTTGTGTGGTTGTTTCCTCCTGATTTAGTCGTCATTCTACAAATCTCATTTTCTCATTGGGAGAGTCTCTCCTCATGTTGATGTAGCCCCCTCTTGTCAAGGCAGTTTGTAGCCAGCTGGGCAGTTTTATTCACTAACAAAATAAATTTTTCTTGGGAAAAAAAAAAGGCTCAACCGCCACAATTTCACATTTTTTACAAGATTGCCACATCGGCATCTTATGCAATCTTCTCTTTGGAGTGCCATGTCATCACTTGTGTGACAACCCTTAAAACTAGCCTCTTGTCCACACTTGCTTCTCTTTTGCTTACACCGCACACAATACATGCCCATAATTTTGGCCTCCCATTAATTGACCATTAACAATACCTTGGTCGTTTGTAAGTAAGACTCCATAGTACAAAATTAGGGCTTTTGATTAGTACTTGTCTTAAGTATTTTGTTAATCAAGCTCTTAGTAAATTCCTCTCAACCACCTTTTCTTCTTTACATGTTTGCCTTATTCCCAACCATTATAGACGTCGTCATATATTTATTTTCTTAGCATGGGAGATTCCCTTTTTCTCTTGTACAGAGTACCCTCTTGCCAGGGGAGTTGTAGCCCATTGGGCATTTTCAAAAAGTAATAGGATCTTTTTTATGCCAAACAAGGTGAAAACTGAAGCTTCGCTCCACGTTGGCCTGCCATTATAACAAGCAATAAATATACATTTTATGGCGCATTGAAAAGGAACATTATTTAGGGTCAACAATGACATAGTATGTTTTGCCGTTGAAGCAATTGATCCCATCGAGAGTGTTTACAAGGCTCCAAGTGAGACGCAAAAACAGTTATGTGAGCAACCATGAAAGCTGTAGAATGGGATTTTGCTGGAGCTCATTCATGAGAGGTGTTACAAGTGGTGGTGAGGTTTGGGGGGTAATCTAAGCAAGATATGTTATTGAAACGTCTAGTAGCTATAACGACAAGCAATGTGATAACTGAATTAGCTACCGGAGAATATAATTACCCTGAATGGATTGACATATTGTTGTGCTATCCCAAAGATTTGACACCTGCAAGAGTTCTAGATCGTACAATGAACCAAATCATGCATGATACAAAGACCTCCATCTTTGACATATGTCAGTCAACATAACGAAGCATCCCTATAGTAGAGCTAGAGGAATGGATCCTCAAAGACAAAGACGGTGTGTGGGATGCTATGAAACGTCAAGAATGTCATATCTAAACACGGCCCGGATGGTAGAGTGGAAGAGAGGCAATGGAGATCTAGACCAGTGGTGGAGCGTCTAATTCCACAAGAGCTCAAAGGTTATGCAGAGAGCCAAATGCAAGCCATTCGCAAAATACAAGATGAGTTCTTAAGCTGGAAATGGCAAGAGGCATTCACTTGCTCACGCAATCAGCTACGATAAGTGGTTCAACAAGTGAACACAAAAGCAAAGCTGAGCTGCTTTATGAACAACTTCCAGATGGCTCATTTAAACTCACTGTTCGAAAATGGATGCAACATTTGGACACTTGACACTGCTTGTGAATGAAATTGGGAAGAATGTGCATGAGATGAAACAATGTTTGCACCAAATGGAGTTAAACATAGTCACAAATTGCTCCTCTCGGCTTCTCTCCAAAGTGCTTGTAAGTGGCACGATCCCCATGTTCCCTTGATTGCAGTTTCAGATGGGAAGCTAAAGAAGCTTAAGAACTTAGTGAAGAAAACAGCGAAGTTGCATTTTCTATGCGAGTCGCCTAAGCACAACCCGCACAAAGTGGAAGGGAAAATAGGGAAGGTGGTTGTCTTAAAGGAGGGCATTCTCACCAAGGCATCACCGATACTTGTGCCTGCTTTGAGAATTATATGTTGCTGTGCTGCCACGTTTGTTGCCGATGTGTCCTAGCCAGACATTGCACCCGACATTTTCGAACCATATGAAGCTCTGTTAAAATCACTGGGTGGCATATCCTTTGAAGACCTTACAGTCAGAGATTTTGACAAAAGCATTAGATGAGGTCATTGTTGTTCGAGAGCCTCTACGAGAGAGAGCTTCAACAAGGTCACCAATCTTGTGCTCTAGATCCTTTAGAGAATATGCCGTTGATCTTGGAGCTTTGAGATTGGATACAATTCAAGCCTTGTCATGGGAGGGATGATGCGAAGGATACAGGCAGTGATTCTTGTGGATTGGCACATACCTTCTGAGCTTCAAGCCCTTGCCTAAATGGGTGCTTTTACACACGTAGAGCTGTAGATTACTCTCAAGGCATGTACGATAGAGGGAGAAAATGTTTCTTTGAGGTATAGGAGGAGAGGAAACTCTCACGTCTGCAACGAGTCTTCCTTGACATCGAAGTGCACTTTT
Organism: Adiantum capillus-veneris; assembly: GCF_014529385.1. Lineage (NCBI taxonomy): Eukaryota > Viridiplantae > Streptophyta > Polypodiopsida > Polypodiales > Pteridaceae > Adiantum > Adiantum capillus-veneris. Next base: position 170,712,858 of record NC_140933.1, read on the forward strand.
TGAGCTTGCTGCTCCGCAATAGTGGCTCTAGACATAGCACCTGATGAGGCAGACTGAAAGGATTAATGGCTATGGACCTTTGTGTGCACAGCCTCTTACACATCTATAGTGGGACCATGGAAAGTGGTTTTGGAGGGACCTCTTAATCCTAATGGACCACCCTAGGATGCATTTCTTACAGTATATTGCAGGACTTGGCAGTCACATTTGTTGGCTAGATCAGAGGCCCTACCGGCAGCGAGGCCTTGTAGAGGACATGCAAGGCTTTATAGAGGCCTCATAGAGCTCGTCAACATACCAAGTCTCGTCCCTCGAAAGACACAAGAGATTAACACAATTTGCTGGTGATTTTCATCATGGTTGTGGTCCCCCGGCCTCGCCATACTACTCCACTTTACTTATTTCCCCTTCTTGTTCTGCATCTTCACCAGCCACTTTGCCCCCCTCCTTATCTCCTCCCCCTGCATCGTCAACATCGCCATCAGCGCCCCACACGTCCCGTGTATGTAGTTCACCCCCCACCTCCCCCACCAACACCCATCCTCCTCCTGCTCATTCTGTAGATACGCCAATCCTCTCGCCAGCACCTCAAGCGGCATCCACTGTGCCAGCCCCTCACCCTGCTCGCTTTCTATCAGCCTCCCCACCAATTCCATCACCCTTGCAGTCACATCTGCAGTGGGTGTATCATTCATGGCTTTCAAATCCGCAAAGGGCATAGAGTTCAGCCAGATCTTATCATTGCCTATGTCAATAGGCTCCCCACCCACCATTGCTGCTTTGCATGGTGTTAATCCAGTCCACAGCACATGCAATAGCCCCAATTTTGACATCTTCCTTCTTTAGCTTGACGAAGTGTAAGGCCATTGTGACAGTGGCAGTATCGTCAACATCTGGGTACCATCTGTTGAAGAATTGGAATGCCCACCCGCCCGGCGGCACATAGCCTGCTTTGCTTTTGTAGGACCAGTCTCCGTGCTTGGTGATTTGCTTTTCTAGGAACCATTGTCCAGCCTTTTGCAAGGCTGAATGGTCTAGTGGAAGCCTGGACTCGACAAGAGCTCTTACCACAAGAGCTGTATCCCAGACAGATGAGACGGCAGATTGAATTACACAATGTTCTTTCCTTTCTATTTAGAACATCTCCAAAGCATAGAGAGGTCTGTGGAGTACGGGGTGTGTCACATCATAGCCCCATATCTTCATGCAAACCATCGCATAAAACATGGGAGGAGGATAACCAAAAAACTCTCCAGAATCCTGATCTTGCCTCTTTAGCACCCACCTCTCTGCTTCCTTCAACCCCATCGCCAGAACTGTACGAGCCCCATCTTCTCCATCGCCTTGAAAGTATAGTCTATCCCTACAAAGAGCTTGTCAGTCCAACTCCCCCCAAAAGTAAAGCCGAAGCGCACATTCTTCCTCCCCTCAGCATAAATCTCATCAAAGGACACCTCTAGCTTCAGCTTAAACACGGTATTTTTGTCGCAATTGATCATCAAAGGCACTACGCACCCACACGCCCCCACACGCCATGTTGTATAAGCTTAAGGGAAACCAGCCAGGGCAGAGCACAATCCATGGAGGCAGAGAAGGAATGCCTTTCCAATCATAGATACCTATTGAAGCTAGCAAAATCTTGGTGAAGATGCAGGCTTTAGAGATACCTCCTCGACTGATGATGTACGTGTAAGCTTCTTGACAAACGGGATCTGTTTCTGGGACATGGAGAAGAGACAATGTTATGTAGGCTTCTATAGTGGCACTTAGATGGCCTCCATCTCCATAGTAAAGCTCCCACCCACCATGATCACACTGCCGCAGCTTAAGGTAGTTGCCCATTTTCTGCACGGGCTTTCGGTTGTCGATGCCAAACATCTTATGGAGGATGATGGTCTGTGAGGTGATGGTTGTATTGGCTTCAAGCTCTCCCCACCAGTATCCTTGGAGGAACTGCAAGGAAAGCAAGAACTCCTGGCTTTGCCAGATGCCGTCGTTGAGCGAGATGGGTTCGGTGTTCCGCATATCACCTGCGTACTCCTCCTTGAAGTACTCTTGACTGTATGGCTCATCCTGGCCATAGCTAATTAAGATTCAACAAGGCACTCCTTTCTGATCAATGAGCTAGCCTGCAAAGCATATAGATGATCAAAATCCTGCTTTCACTGATGCCACAAGGAAATTACACATGCATGTATGAAGTATGGATGCTGGTCAGTGTAGCGCGGATAATGTGTCGTGCCTCTCTACAGTGGGTGGTCCTCAGTGCAATGTGCGTGACAATCTCACTCAAACAGACTGAAAAGAAAGGAAACAATAGACATCAACAGAGCTCACAAAGACACAACAGCAGACCAGAACATATGACTCCACTATCTCCAAGAACTGATACAGACTCTGGCGTGGCAACACACTCAGCTCCAGCCCAGACTCACAAGTACAATGGGGGTGTCGAGGCTCAGATGTGCCGGGATGGTGAAGCCGTGCTCTGTGTATAGACTCACTCTAGACGACTACGTGAAAGATAAACCTGACCAAAACGCTACTACTCATATATACAACCATAAAGAGCCACCAACGGCTCATAAATGACAGCACCTAAGTCTATCCCCACTAGGTGGCGGTGGTGACCTGGCCACAATGTCCACTAAACCACCGTATCCCTGCCACGTGTCGCTGCCCAGCGAGTCCGTCTAGTGTGAACCGACCATACCAAAGACCAACTATAAAGTCCAAACTGTACTAATTGTCCTTTGAAAGTGACACTATAGCCTGCTACCGCTTCCCGTCCCGGAGAGCGGAACTGAAGAACTGAAAGATCGGCAATCTACTGTTGGTGGTCGGATGATGGAGGAGGAGGAGGCTGGTAGAAAGGTGGGTAAGGAGATGTAGGCCATGTGTATGGTGGGGGGTAGTGGCCATGAGGAGGGTATATCGGATATGGAGTAGCCACCCCATGAGCAGCAGCAGACTGAGTAGGGTAAGTAGGTGGAACAGGTGGAAACCCAGGAAAAGATTAAGTAGGCTGAGAAGATGGGACAGGTGGAAACCCAGGAAAAGACTGAGTAGGCTGAGATAGTGGAACAGGTGGTTGGAATCCAAGGAAGCTGTAGAAGTGCTGAGGGAAAGAGGTGGATTGGGAGGGGGAGGCCATAGAGGGTCCATGAAATTGTGATGAAGCCGATCCTGCTGGCTTAGACTCCATAGTGGTAGGATTTGTTTTCTCTGTTGCTTGAGAATCCCCTGAATGGGCTTTGGAAACATCCATCTGTATCTGTGTTTCCATAGCAGGAACTTGCGTAGAAACCGAGGCTGTAGCTGTAGCTGTCTGTGAAATGGCTACAGCTTGGTATTTGGCACATGAGGGACACGCTGTATGTACCACAGGAGAGAGGTCCTGAACTGCGGCCATATCATTTGCCTCTTTTAACTGTATTTGTTGAGTGTGGACAATATGTTTGAGGTCCACTACCTGTTGAGTGAGGACCTTTATGCGATCTTGAGCCGTAGCAATTAACATGTCCCTATCCATCGCTCGTTGAATATGGTTGCGCACTTCCTTTGCATACTATCATAGACAACGCGATGCAGACCGTTGGTACCTTGCAATGAGAGGGCTGCATCCATAATCGTCGAAATGGCTCTTCTGTCCGCATCTAAAAGTCTGTCGGCTTGAGGTGCAAAATCGGCATATATGTCAGGTTGCCCAGATGTAGGTGTCTCGGAGCTAGATGCCCTTGCAGTATCCCTAGGTGGCCCTGCACTAAGAGTAGTACGTGGTGCTGCCGACACAACTGGAGGTTGTGTTTTGGTGCCTGCAACACTACTCACAAGAGGTGGTGTGAAAGTAGAGGTGGCCACAGAAGTAGTCATACCCACTCTTGGTGTTGCAGTATTGACGTCAAAGATTTTTACCTGTGATTCAGAGAAGGGTAGTGTTGCTAGCTACTCAGTCGAATCTTTTTGTACTTTTGCCCTCTTGCGCAAGGTGCCTTTCCCTTTGGCCATTTTGGAACGGCCTTGTTCTTGTTCTTTGGCTTCACCTTGCAGGGTGAGAACAGCGGTTGCATCTGCCTTTTGCTGCATAATTTGCACTACCCAATACATAATAGGGGTTGCATAGCAATTGAACCTCTCCGCTTTCCCTTTACGTTGAGTCCGAAATCGCTTTGCCCTGTCCTGTAGCGCTTTAAACAGCAGATGGTGAAACAGATACGGCAGGCAGTGGTAGGGACAAAAAAAAAGATCGCATATTCCTAGAGAACTTGGAGAAGATGGAACTAGTGCTCTTTCCGATGCGCGTAGTAAAAAATAATACTGTAAAATTGAATACAGCTGCTGAGTCCTGTGATAGTCTGCATGTGAGTGCAACAACAGTTCGTGGCACGCATTTGCAGTGTCTTCTGGGGAGAGATTCAAGAAGGTTTTGGTGGCAGGCAAAGGTGCCAGCACATTCAATATTCCCATAGCCTGTCTGATATCCTCCACTGTAAGTGTAATTCCATTTAGCTTCGGAAAAGTAAGCAAGAGGGCACTTAGCTTGACACTTGAGATTGTGCAGGACAAATCGGCCTGAGCCAAATTCTGGAGACCCAGGTGTATCATTTGCTGCTGAGAGAACAAATCTTTGAGTGCCAGGTTTGGCACCTGTAAATGATAGATCATTACTAAGGGTACCTTCGAGATGGCACCAGAAGGGCGAGGCACCTGGAGAGTGGTGACCTTGCCAAGAGTGACCGATTGGGGTGAATCTTCCTCTGAAGATTCTCCTGAAAGCTGCTCTGAACTAGGAGTAAAGTCTGATTTATTGTCAGAGCTATCCCCAGAGGAGGCAGAGGACTCTTCCTTCGACTGGAGGTGCTGCTCTTGATTCCGAGTACAAACCATCTTGATAAAGTATACCGAGAATCTGTAGCTGATGAATCCTTAAAAACCTGTATTCTTAAGTACTCACTGAAACATATATCACAGGAAACCACACTGAACAATTTCTCTAACCCACACTGAGATACATGTTGCGATCACAACCAAATACATGTAGCAAGATTAATTCAAACTGTCATCTTCAAGTGTTATCTAGCTTATGGGTGGTAGAGGAGCACGGCCAAGGAGCACGGAGCACGGAGAGAGAACTCTTGGAGGCACACCTGGCGATGGAGAGAGGCTGGAGGCACTCTGGTGATGGAGGGAGAGCCTGGAGATAGAACGCCTGGCTGAAAACTGAAAACGCTGGCAGAGAATACCCTGCGCTGAGTTTTATTTATTCTTGTGTCTTAAAGCAAAGCTGATTTTTACGCTGGCTTTTTATTAAATAACCGTGGGCGAGGGCGAAGGCAGCAACTTTATGCGAGGGCGAGGGCGAGAGAAAGGGGATGGCGAGGGGCGAGGGCGGGGGAAGAGGGCGAGGGCAAGGGGGGAGGGCGAGGGTGGGGGGAGAGGTCGAGAGGCGAGGGCGAGGGCGAGGGCGAGGGCAGGGGGTAAGGGCGAGGGCGAGGATATAGGGGGAGGGCGAGAGGCGAGGGCGAGGGGAGGGGGTAAGGGCTAGTGTCACGAGGACGTGGCAGTTATTAACCATGTCACAGAGATGTGGCAACTGCTAACCTTGGTTGTTGGTTTCTTTCCAATGGGGTTTATTTTATTTGTTTTGAGACCCTCTTTTTGAAGTAGCAAACGGTCGGACATTGTATGGCCAATGTGAACGGTAGATTCACCCGCAGACGGGAAGTAGTCGGCACTGGAATTCGTATGGTAAGAGGATGTCTAGGCTCAGAGCAAGATCATATAGGTCCCCCCGTCGCACTTAGCAAGTTGGTGGATACTAGGAAGTGAACTCAATTAAGGCGTAAAGTCAAGGTGGGACTACCAACAAAAAGTATCCGACAGTTGGGCCACATTGCACTTTTGGATGCGGCTCCAATGAGGATAGATGGTCAGAAGACCAGTGGGAGCCCAACGGAAGCATCTCCTAAAATTTAGGGAACTGCTATTTTGGGCCGTGAAATGTGTTCGTGTCATTACCTCCGGTATGACTAGGGGAACATTTTATAACTCTGCCGCGAAGTCAACTGGGCAACCGGTCAAGATATTTTTAAGCGGCAAACCCGAAACGGAAAAATGCTTGAAAATGCGCCAAGTGTCGAATTTTCATGCACTTTCCTCTTGCAGAAGAAGTGGCGCTGAATTTTATGCTGGGAGAGGCCTCATTTCAGTTTTTGTCACAGGTTAAGAGCTATGGAGTGCTTCCTTTCCCTCTCATGTACAGTGTGGTGCTAGGAGTGATGCCCTGCACACTACACACTGCTCTCTCTCTCCCCTATGTGCAGTTATGTGATGCCCCACAAGAGGGCTACTCATTTGACTGATGTACAGTTGTGTGGGTTCATGCTTTTGTGCTGAGGCAAGAGCCTCCTTGAGCAGGAACAGGGGTAGCTAGCTGCTGCTCCAAAGCAGGCACTGGTTAGGGTCATAACCTCACCGTACAGATGCAAAATCAGCGCTGTGTATGCGCTGTAAATTCACTGTTTTTCAGCCATACGGATGCCAGGACCATTGGGAATCGTGCCCCACTGGCACAGGACAGTTAGGGGACTGTTTGGGGCTGAAAACAGGGCAAAAACCAGTAAATACAGCGTGCTGAATTTACTGTTTTTGGGCAGGAAACAGAGGGTATACGCCAGTGCAAGTGAGTTCTAGCAGGGGAATTGGTTTTGCGCAAGTTTTGGGGTTGTTATGCTGCCGAAATTTGGCCAAATCAAATGGTATCTAGGTGGATACACGTGAAGGATTCCCAGGACCTTACCTTGTAATTTACCCTCCTAAAGAATAAAGAAATACCGAAAGGGGCGCCAATTTTGGGGCCTACAGGTTATCGGTGTCTGCTCGGAGCATTCTAGCTGCCGAGCCGTGTGTGTATTCAAGTGTTAATTCCCGTTACAGGTCTCCTTTGCAAAGTGCTCTGTGTGTGTGCTTAAAGTAAAGAATTTCGGGTGAAAGCCAACGCCTACCGCCCTACGGGCCGGTTTCAGCTAGGGCGAGGGGCTAGGGTTGAGAGGAGAGGGCAAGGACGAGGGGTGAGGGGAGAGGGTAAGGGCGAGGGAGAGGAGACAGGGGGAGGGGGAGGGCGAGGGCGAGGGCGAGGGCGAGGGTCAAGGCAGCAAGGTTTCAGGGCGAGGTGACATGGATATTTTCGAGGCAATCATAAGCAAAGAGAATGAGTGAGAGGACATCAGAAGCACCAAACAGGTAAATGGACTAGCAAGGCAAGAGTAGGGAAGATTCCCGAAATCGGAGATCATCTAACCCCTCTGAAAGAATCCGTGGTAGATAAAATGCGAAGTAAAATTGCTAGTGAACATGGTACCTTCATAAATACCCAATTTAAGAAAACTAAGGCTTATATGCATAGCAAAAGAACTTAGTTTCACTTGAGACGTTATAGATCAATACATACAGAGATTGAAGACAGAGAGTGAAGGAGAGGGTTTTTCCAATTCTAGAATCAAGCCTATTGAACGCAACAAAGTCGGCAGAAAAAGAGTTGTATAAGGAGAGGGTGTATGAGATAGGATGAAAAAGAACAGCTGGGATGTCGAAGATAGTGATCCAGAAGATATTTAAGGGTCCAAAGGTATGCACATGAAAAGGGAGAGACCAATTTGGAGCCACAAGGATAGGCGCTTCAGTGAGGCGTTTTTTGAGGTATGCAAAAGCTTCAGCCTCTGCATTCGACCATTGAAAGGGAACAATAGCACTAGTTAGGCGGGTTAGGGGTTGAGCCACCTGTGCATACATGCGTATAAACCGGCGATGATAGCCTGTATGGCCTACAAAGCTCTGCACCCCTTTTGGGCTGATGGGAGGTGGTAACTTTAAGATTGCCACGATTTTTTCTGGGTCAGGCGCTAAACCTTTAGCAGACACCACATGGCCTAGAAGTGTACCCTCAGTGACCAAAAAATGACATTTGTTAGGATTTAGCTTTAGGCGTGCCTCTCTGCATCTGAGGAAGACAGCGGAGAGCTGAGCGAGGTGTTGCTCTAGATTTTCCACTAGGGTTGAACATTGAGCACCTAAGAAGGTCGAAAAATCGTCCATGAAGCTGTGAAGATGATCCATAAGCAGAGGACAAAAGATGAAATATACCGCCCAATTGAAAGAAGGTGGAGCGTTTTTCAACCCAAAAGACATTCTAGTGCAAGAGGCAGGGATCATTGTACCTGTGGAGCACTCTGAGTGTTTATCACCTAGTATACTTCGGGTTGAGCTTGTAAGCTCGACCTCTTACAGGCTTAGCCCCTTCAACCAGAGGTATAGTGTGGACACCCAATTCTGGTGGGATCCCCTCCAAATCCTTGTAGGACCAGGCAAAAACATCTTTAAAAGAGTGTATAAAAGAGACTACCTGATTGAGTACCGCGGGATGCTCCCATAACCAAGCTGCTAAGAGTACGTGCTGAGGGTTGTCACGATCTCCCAGGTTGACTTCTTTGACCGGGTCAGGAGGTGTAGCTGGAGAGGGTGCTTCCAAAGATGAGAACTGGGCTGCCTATTGGAGCTTCGAAACATCATGCGCTGGTGTGTGATCGATTGGAAACTCCGCATACTCTTCTTGTAACCATCCTGGTGGAAGCTCCTCGAAGGGTAAATCTTCAAGCCCAGACATGACAGAGTGCTTTTGAAGGGGCGGGGCGTCCGACCTGGGAGATGTTAGAGGAAGGGGGAGATCTTTGGCGAGTTCATGCAGAGGAGATTTCTTCCCCCTTCGGTGATGTGCTATAGGTTTTCCGAGGCCGAGGGCTTCCATAGGAGGATCATTTGAATCATGAGAATTTGAGGCTGACACACTTACTTCTTCGACTGGTCCACTGTCTGCTGTAGGACTTGGGACATTTGTGTCCGCCTGAGGAGTTGGGAGAGAGAGTGTTACCGGCACAGGTGAGTTTTGAATAGAGACCACATAGCATGGCATCGATGTGGTAGCTTCCAACCACTGTAGCAGGTCCTCGTCAGACCCGTCAGGTGGGATGGGCTGCTTAGGGTCGAGGTTGGACTGTACTGACAATGAGCTGTGATGAGCCACTGGATCCATCCCTCCTTCGAGCCGAATTGGTTGCATTTGGGAGCCAGGAGTATGTATCCACATCGCGTCGTTTCCCCAATCATGAAGTGCATTAGTATGCCGCAACCATGGTCTACCAATCAGCAAAGGAAATCCTCCCTCCACCTGAGGAAGACTGACCACCACAAAATCCAAGCTAAATGTGAAGTCTTGTACCCTCAGAGACACCTTCTCTACTATGCCCACAGGATAGACTGTCCTCTGGTCTGCCAATGTAACACTGAATGGAGCAGGGCGGGTAGGCTGCAGACCTAAGGTCGACATAGTAAATTATGGCATTAGATTGATCCTAGATTCACCATCCACTATGACGCCTGAGAATTGATGCCCCAGAATAGATACAGTGAGACGAGGACTTTTGTAGTCGGTGAGGGGAGCAACTGGATATGAAATCATGTAGGACTCCAAGGGCTGCACAGGTAGGTACCCGCCACTAGGCCCTGTACCAGGGTATAGAGACTGAATTATTGAGGGGGTGTCACTTCTGAGGGTTGCATCTAGCCGGAGCATCTCATAAAGGGACACTTGTTGAAAGGTGTTCTTCAAGATTGCTTCCGCTGCGGACTTAGCTCCTACAATCTGGGCCTCCTCGAAAACTTTGACCTGTTGCAAGTCAACCACTGCTGCCAGGAAGGCTCCATCGATGTCCGAAAGCATAGAGATTGGCCTATTCTTTTCACCACTTAAGGGTTCGACAGCTTGATCAGGTTGCGGAAGTGATGGACGAGATGGTCCTGTTGGCAAGCTTAAACCCAGGGCTGTTCTTTGTGCCCGAGTGAGCACGCCAACGGGCTCTGCTACTTGTTGTGGCCGAACTGTATGTGTAGCAGGTGCTGGCTGAGGGGTGGTGCTCACTGTGATTAGATTGATCTTCGGGAATGTGAACCCTTGTTGGTTTTGATTCAGGCCTGAAGGTGAGGATGCCCTTTGCTTGGGACAATCCTTACTGTAGTGGTCCTTAGACTCCGGACAATGTCTGCAAGGAGGAGACCCTTCAGGTAAAGGACACTTACTTAGGTAATGCCCATATTCACCGCATCTATAGCATAAGATTGGCCGATTAGACGGACGAAACGGGGGACGAGGTGGTCGCTGCTCTTGTTGCTGCATGGAGCTGGAGGCTGAGGTGTAGAAGCTTTGGGGAACTGAGGGAGTACTAGCATGATAAAAGCTGGGGGATGAAAAGTTGTTGTGCATACCTTGCTGCATAGGAGGTTTGTCAGCAGAGGTGGCAACGGGTTTTGATGACCATAGGGTGAGACCATGTTGGATGTAGGTGCTAGCCCTTGTTGGAGAGAAGGACCTAGACTTTGTTGTATTTGCCGCACTCCTTTGATATAGTAACAGTCCTTGTCTTCGTGCCCAGATTTTTCGCAGAAGTGGCAATAAGTCCGAAGGGGACAATCCTGTGGAGGATGTCCTGGAGAGCGACAAGAGCTGCACCATACCATAGCTTTAGTCTCCTGCTAAGGCCGAAGCTCTTCTAGCTCTCTCTTGATTTGATCAAAAGCCTCAAGATGCGATGGTTTCTCTTGTCTAAGAGAGATTGATTTCTCTTCTTGGAGAGCGTGTTGTAGTTTTAGGGCTTCAAGTTCTCTCCGCAAAGAAGTCAATGGATCAACAGGACTACTTTCCGAGAACACAGAGGGAGTCTCTATGTGAGGGGAGTTGTTGAACAGCTTCCTAGCCCCCTCTATCCTAGTAGCACTTGCGATGAATTCCTCCAGAGTGGCGTTGGGTGGGAGGCTCTCTCAAAGTTTTTGCTAAGAGGTTTTGGGGAGCGCCTTCTCCACCCACTTCTTAACCATGAATTCACCGGGTTGCTGGGGAAGCTTGGCAACCTGAGACTTGGTTTTAGTCATAAGCTCTGCAAAAGTCTCCTCTGGCTGGAGCACCATGTTGGCCAACTCATCCAACACTTTCCCTTGGTATCACCTGGCCTGAAAGCTGCACAGAAGTGTTGTCTTAAGGCTGCCCAAGTTGCAAATGGTTCTCTGTAAACTGGCTGTACCATTTGTCTGCTAAGCCGTCCAAGGTGGATGGAAAAAGTACCAAATAAGCATCTTCTCTATTAAGACCATGACCCCTACAGAGAGATACATACCTCCTTGCATGGTCGTCAGCATCTTCTGAAGAGAGTCCTTTGAAGGTGGAGAGGTTTACCTTGGCCAACACACTAGCCAACGCCTCCATGGCCCCTTCCTGAGCCTGTTGCTCAATAGCCTGCTGTAGCAGAATAGGAGAGAGCTTTACTGGAGAAGGTGATCTGGAAGATGTGGAACCTGATGAAGGAATGGGGGATGTCGTATGTGGAGGTATGGGTGATGAGGTTAATGGACTTCTACTAGATACCAAAGGTCGTCTTCTATTATGGTACTTCAGAGAGCTCAGTAGTGCGCTTTGACGCTCGACTGACCGCCTTGTATGTGTCATACAGTGACCACCAATCCAACCAAGCTTTGGGCAAGAAGACTCTAACTGTGGGCTAAACAACACAGGTCTAGACCAGGACCAGTGAGGATAGTGACTAGACCACCTAGCTGGCAGGACGAGGAGGACTGGACTAGGGCGAGGACTAGACCAGGACCGCGGACGAGGACAAGGACGAGGACGAGGACTGGTTGGACCAGGGCGAGAGAGGACCAGACCAACAGACTATCTACACAGTGCAAGCAAGTGTGCGGAGCTAGGTAACAACCATGATCGCCAAAATGAGAGCACCTGTAGCGCGGATAATGTGTCGTGCTCTCTACAGTGGGTGGTCCTCAGTGCAATGTGCGTGACAATCTCACTCAAACAGACTGAAAAGAAAGGAAACAATAGACATCAACAGAGCTCACAACGACACAACAGCAAACCGGAACATACGACTCCACTATCTCCAAGAACTGATACAGACTCTGGCGTGGCAACACACTCAGCTCCAACCCAGGACTCACGAGTACAATGGGGGTGTCGAGGCTCAGATGTGCCGGGATGGTGAAGACGTGCTCTGTGTATAGACTCACTCTAGACGACTACGTGAAAGATAAACCTGACCAAAACGCTGCTACTCATATATACAACCATAAAGAACCACCAACGGCTCATAAATGACAGCACCTAAGTCTATCCCCACTGGGTGGCGGTGGTGACCTGGCCACGATGTCCACTAAACCACCGTATCCCTGCCACGTGTCGCTGCCCAAGGAGTCCGTCTAGTGTAAACCGACCAGACCAAAGACCAACTGTAAAGTCCAAACTGTACTAACTATTGGATTTAGGGTTGCAGAGAAACGCACACAGCTTGGAGAAGACGAAGGAAGCTCAAAGCACACAATAGAGAGTGTGTTACTTAGTATGCAATGGAAAGATAGATAGCCCTAGAGTGATGGGCGTATATACAATGCTCGGGGGAAAAAACCTCCTAAAGAGGGAAAAAATGCCCCGGCGGTCCTAGTGTGTTCACACACATCACTACCACATATATATGGTAACAAATCCCCCTTGGAGTGATACGGTGAACGATAACGAAAGCTGGCACATGAGTGCCATGCCCTGAGGACACGTCAGTCCACAAACGGGAGTAAGCCCAAAGCTTTGCGGAAAGCTTCAAGCTTCTCACGAAACAATGCCTTTGTGAAAAGACTTGCAAGGTTGTCCTGTGTTGGCACATAAGCCAAGTTGATCTCTCCTGCTGAGAGTCTCTCCCTGACATAGTGGTAATGCACCTCAATGTGCTTTGTGCGAGCATGAAAAACTGGGTTCCTCGCAACTACCAATGCGCTCTGACTGTCAGTGTAGATAGTGTTGGCAATGTCCTGTCCAACACCCAAATCAGCCATAAGGCGTCTGAGCCATACACACTCAACTGTAGCTGTGAAGATTGCCCTGTACTCAGTCTCACAACTCGAAGTGGCCACAGTAGGTTGCTTCTTGCTCAACCATGATATACATGAACTGCCAAGCATGAAACAAAAATCACTTGTGGACACTCGCGTGTCAAAACAACCAGCCTAATCTGAGTCCGAAAAAGCATGTAAGTCTGGCGACAATGATCCCCCCTTGGGATAAAACAAGCCAAGATGTAAAGTGCCACTAAGGTAGCGGAAAATCCTCTTGACAGCCTGCCAATGCTTAGACCCTGGGCTATGCATAAATCTGCTGACCTGTGAGACTACAAACTGAATATATGGCCTCGTATTGCATACATAAATGAGGCACCCAACAGCAGTTTGGTAAAGAGTGACATCAGCAGGATCGCCAGCATCATGTAAACTCAACTTCAAACCTGTTTCCATGGGAGTGGCAATAGGTTTGCAATCCTCAAGTCCAAACTTACATAGCAATGTCTCTATGTAACTTTTCTGACACAAGGCAATACCACCATCACACTGCTTAAACTGTATACCCAAGTAATGATGCAACAGCCCCAAATCTTTCATCTTGAAAGTAGCATTCAAATCAGCCTTAAATTCAGCAATATGTCTCTCATTTGGTCCAGTGATCAACAAATCATCGACTTAAAGAACCACAATGAGAAGTACATCACCCTCATGCTTTACATACAATGTGCTTTCTGTTGGACTGTTACGAAAGCCTCGTTTAACCAAATGAGTGTCAGCTTTCTCATACCAAGCACGAGGAGATTGCTTCAACCCATACAAAGCCTTCTTACATCTGCACGCTTTGTCCTCTTGTCCTTTTATGTGAAAACAGCGAGGCTGCGTTACATAAACTTCCTCAAATATGTCACCATTCAACAAAGCAGTAACAATGTCTGATTGATGTACATCCCAACCAAAATGAGCTGCCAATGCACATAGAAAACGCACAGTAGTCATACGACAAGTGGGAGCAAAAGTCTCTTCATAATCTATGCCTTTTTGTTGTGCATAACCCTTTGCAACAAGTCGCAACAAGTCGAGCCTTATGGCGATTGATCTCACCATCCGGCTTGCGTTTCAACTTATAAACCCACTTCGTACCAATGGCCTTTTTGCAAGGAGGCAATCACCATGTGTCATTTTCTATAAGTGCATCATATTCTGATTGCATGGCAACCATCCAATTTTCTGAATTCTGTTCTTCATCCAAAGACAGAGGCTCCTCAACATCATGTAAGCTAGACACAGCCAAAGCATAACAAACTGACGCATAAGATGCATGGCGAGAGCCTGAACGAGTACGACTAGACAAAGGTGCATCCAATTTACTATCACGCAAAGTGTGCACTAGCCATTTTGGCATACCTCTAGCCTGCTCATTTTCAGCCCTTTCCTCATCAAGTACATCATGTACATCTGCATCAGTAATAGGCTGATCTGTAACGAAACCCCCATAGGTTGTACATTTGCCTCATTGGAAATTACATTTGTATTTCCACCACTGAAAAGAGGCAACAAAGTGTCATAAATGTCTTGTGAGCTTACATTACTGTCTCTAGTACATGACAGCAAGGACTGAACAAAATCTTCCACAAACATTACATCCCGTGAAACCAGAATACGCTTTGTTTGCGGATGATATAACCTGTAACCTTTGCTTTCAGCACTATAACCAACAAAAATACATTAGACAGCCTTATCATCCAATTTTCTGCGCTGTGTTTGTGGCACCAAAACATATGCCAAACAGCCAAAAACACGCATGTGCTCAATAGAAGGCTTTCTATCATGCCATGCTGCATATGGAGTAATAGACTACAAAGCTTTCGTAGGACACCTGTTTAGTACATAAGTGGCACACATGATGGCCTCAAGCCAAAAAGAATGCAGCAAAGCTTGACTTTTGACCATACATCGTGCCATTTCCGTAAGTGACCTGTTTTTCCTCTCAGCAACACCATTTTGCTGAGGTGTATAAGACACTATACATTGGTGTTTTATCCCACGACTAGCCAGAAATGCATTGAATTCATGAGACATATACTCCCCCCCTCGATTGGAACGGAGGGTGCCCATAGTACATTTCGAGACATTTTGAGCCATAGCCAGAAATTGTTTGAAGCACATAAAAACTTCGGACTTCCCTTTAAGCGGAAATACCCATGCATGCCTGGAGTAATCATCAATGAAAGTCGCAAAGTAAAGCTAATTTTCCAAGGACGGAGTTTGCATGGGCCCACATGTAACAGACTTGGACACTCCAAGTCAAGAATCAACCGTGACAGCACCAAATAACCACTTCAAAACAATTCACGGATCACAATAGATTTGCACTGGCCCGGCGGAGTTCCGTGCCCCCAAAGACTGGCGCCCCTTTCGGTATTTCTTTTTGTATTAATCAATCATCAAAGTACAAGAGAGCGGTTAGGGTTTCACTCTCAGACTCTACGTCCAGATGCTCTGAGAAGTGAGGCCCTCACCACTAATTTAAAGGTTACAAGGGATGCCCAAAAGCAAAGCCCCAAAAGCTTTCAAAATCAAAAGCATCAGTTCTCTCTCTCTCTTAGAGAGTCTTTTCTCTTTTTTTTTTAATAACAAAAAGGAAAAGCAAAATTCGCGTTGCTCATCATTTTCCAAAAAATAAAAATAAAAATACATATATATATATATATATATTTAATAATCCGCCTCCGCGATTTCCGGAATTTAGGGTTTTTGGCAAAAATTAGGGTTTGCAGGAATTTTAGGGTTTCTGCTGTCCGCCACGTCATCACTTTGTGACATACCCTCCTCTTGAAAGCATTGTAATCGGCCGCGATTACGCCTGCAAAACCGACAAAAGCCATAAACCGTCTTAGCAGACACTGACTGTTAGTACCTACGTACTAGGAACACACATCTAGCACATGTACAAAATCGACAGTCACATCACACGACATCACAGGACATCACCAGACATCATAGGACATCACATGACATTCAACATTCATTTGGATCTTAGACCATGATTTATCGGCAATGTAGCTAGCAATCACATCTAGGTCCAATCGGGACCTCATCGATGTCCGATTGACTAACCCCTATTGCAACCATGTCTATTCGAGATCAATCAGACCAAAATGCTGCAGTCATTTCGGCTATCAGTTCCTGCACTCACAAGAAGTCCAGAACAAATCAGTATCATAATCAGGAATTCCATTTCATAAAGTCATCCAGCAGAATACTGTCAGCTCTCAGTATCCCTGAAGCTCAAAGAGACATCAGTGACTTTAGTATCAAAATCGAGGCATCTGTTGACAAAGGAGTGGAGTGACTCCTCTCTTGTGCATCCCACTGAACCAGATCTCCGGCCAAGCTGAATTCTGGGTTCCGTTTGGAGTAGACTATGCTAAACCAAAACATCGAGGTAAAGTTTCACAATCCGAGGAGTATTTGCTAGGTCCTCCTCCTCCATCCACTTCGCATCAAATGCAGGAAAGTTCTTGAACTTAACCAAGAACCGCCTTCGGACTTTACCTTTCTTCGTATCATTATGTGCCAAAATCTGTTCAGGAACAAGGATCTCCTCGTTTTCTTCCACTTTGGGTTGCTCATCAGGCTCTCCATCATCAGGCACATCACCCTTAACAGGGTTCAAGAGACTCACATGCAATGCATTGTGAATCCTCCAAGTATCTGGCAGTTTCAATCGGAAGGAGACATCATTTATCTTGTCAGTAATCTGGAAAGGTCCGTAGTATCACATACTAAGCTTTGGAAAAAGCCTCTCCTTTCCCTGTTTCTTTCTTAGGCGTGCCTTCTCAAAAGTAAGAGCACCCAATCATCCTCCTTCAGTTTCCAGTCGCTACGATGGCGATCCGCTGCCTTTTTCTGTCGTTCTTGAGACTCCTGCAAAGTCTCGCGAACCTTGGCAAAAGCCGTATCCAAATCTCGCGAATATTCATCCGCTTCAAATTTCTAATCTTTCGTGCTCAGGAAGGATGGAACCTTCGCAGCAGTTTCAACAATCTCACATGGCATCTTCCCCGTCGAAGAGAGTATCGTGTTATTGTAGGCAAATTCCACCAAAGGTAAGTTCTTTTCCCATTGAGTCTTCTGATGCGAGATACAAGACTTCAATAAATCTAAAATCACTGAATTGGCAATCTCAGATTGCCCGTCAGTCTGCAAGTGGAACGATGACGAGAACTGCAACCGCGTGCCAATGTTCTCCCAAATTGCCTTCCAAAACAAACTCATAAATCTGGGGTCTCTGTCGGAGACAATCGTCCCAGGCGTGCTATGTAATCGGAAAATCATCGTGATCATTCTGTATTCTCGGGAGATTAAAAAAAATGAAATCCATTTCAATATTTTCCCAGGGGCGGGTGGGTATGGGTAAAGGCTGTAACAATCCCTGTGCCTTATGCCTGTCAAACTTGACCTTCTGGCATACCAAGCAACTGCGCACAAACTCTTCCACATCCTTCTTCAGTCTCCGCCAAAAAAAATCTCTCTCTATCCCTTTCATGGTGGTAGCAATGCCGCGGTGACCCGTAAAAGGTGGACAGTGGCAATCAGTCATAACCTTTTCCCTCAACGGCTGTGTAACGCACAACATAGTCTTTTTCATCAACTAGCCTTCCCGAAGGGAGTATCCCACTATTGTCTCCCCATCTCGTATCCGTGTGAAATTATCTGCAAAATATGTAACTGTGGCATACTGATCGACCATATCCTCGAAGCTCCTATGATGTATCGCGGAAATAGCCAGAACCAACGGTTTTCGAGACAAAGCATCTGCCACCACATTCTTCTGTCCCTGCACATGGACAATCTGGAAGTGGAACTATGACAAGATGTTCGTCCACCGCATCTGCTTTTCCGAAAGCTGCTCTATGACAAGAAGTAGCACCAACTCTGATGGTCTGTAAAGACAGTAAAATCCGCTGCGAGTAGGTAATGCCGCCACTGAGTAAGAGCGTGGATAACCGCCAAAAGCTCTTTCCGATAGATCTGTGCTGTCATCGCCGGCCTAGAGAACAAACGGCTCTCGTAAGCTATGACATGGCCTTCTTGCATCAAGACCGCACCCAGACTACGACCACAAGCATCACAATATACTTCAAATGACTTCTGCAAGTCCGGCAAAGTCAAAATAGGTCCCGTAGTCAATTTCTCTTTCAATGTCCGAAAGGCAGTCACCTCTGTGGGTCCCCACGAAAAAGGTACTCCTTTCTGTGTCAAGGTATGCAAAGGGGAAGCAACCTCTGCAAACTTTCGTATGACCCACCTGCAGTACGAACACAGTCCCAAGAAGCTTCTAGCTTCATGGACATTCCTCAAATCGGGCCAATCACGGATAGTCTCTATCTTGGCCGGGTTCATTTGCACTCCTGCTGTTGACACAATGTGTCCCAAAAAATGTATCTCTCGTAGGAAAAATTCACTTTTCTTAGCATTAATCACTAATGTGTGATCTCGTAATGCCTGAGAGACTTGAAGCAGATGATCTTTGTGTTCTACCTCGTTCTTGGAGAAAATAATGATGTCGTCAAAGAAAGTGCCAACAAATAGCCTGTACTCTCGAAAAATCCTATCCATCATCCGGTTAAATGTCGCAGGAGCATTGGTTAAGCCAAAATGCATCACCAAAAACTCAAATAACCCAAAAGTCGTCCGAAAAGCTGTCTTGTAGACATCTCCTGGCGCTATCCTGATCTGATGATATCCACTCTTCAAGTCAATCCTGCTAAAGCACAAGGATCCCTGTAACCTGTCGAGTATATCATCGATCCTAGGAATCGGAAATCTGTTCTTGATGGTGATTTCGTTGAGAGTGCTATAATCGATGCACATTCTCCAAGATCCGTCTTTCTTCAAAACCAACAACACTCGAGAGCAATACGGTGAAGTACTAGGCTGGACAAGACCCTTTTCCAAGAGGTCTTTCACGGAGTTCATAATCTTTTCATTCTATACTCGGCTCACACGATAAGGTGGCCGATTCGGTGGCGTGCTTCCAGATATCAGATCAATGGTATGATCTTCAGGCCCTCTCAAAAGCAATCGGCATGAGCGTGGAGAAAAAATCTTGGCGTTCTTTTCTTCAGGTCAAAACATATTCAACTTTTATCCATCGTTCAGTTCTCCCAAAAGAATGAGTAAGAAAACTGAAGTTCATCAAGTACAATCTCTAAGCTCTTCATTTATCAAAGTCGCTTTCTCGGCCCGGTAGTCAACCACGGCGTAGTTCTTGTGGTACCAAGGGATCCCGAGTAGAACGTCACTCGCGTGCCTTGAACACCCCTGTCATTGCAAACGAAGTTTGCCAATGCTCGGTGTAATGGCAACATCCCATCCGGGTGCCAGTCGAACTGCCTCCGCCTGTAGCGTCAGTCTGTCGAGCGTAGTTCCAAATCGAGCCGCCAATTCCAAGTGAAAAGAAGTTGGCCTTGGCTCCTTCAAAAGAGCTTCCTCATCCTTCACTTTGCCCCGAAAGCGGCAAAGTTTGTACTTTCATTCATTAGATTCGGTGCAGGTCCCACGCCATATGGTACCAGTTCTGCTTTTCTATCTGCCTTTTCTGCCACATTCCTCAGCTACTCGCGAACTCTCAGACCTGTCGTCGTCTTTATCATTCTGTTCTTTCTGTGCCTTATCAGGGCACTTTGCGGAAATATGTCCATGTTCCCCGCATCCAAAGCACTTCCCCTCTCTGATGAAGCGAGCTCTCTCCTCAGGAGTAAGCTTGGGTCGTGCATCCTTTTTTTTCTCTGGGTTGCTCTTTTTCATTCTACTTTCATTCCCAGAAGTCTGTTCGGCTCGTTGTGTCATGGCCTCATCTGTGGGGTAGGTCAAACTGCCAGAGTGAATGGCAAAGCCCCGCTTCGCATGACTCATCAACTCCTGAATAGAAGCTGACTTCTGTTCCAAGCAGTGATTTCGGATCTCTGTAGGTAGACCCAAGGTAAACCGCTCAATCTGTTCTCTGAACGAGATCTTCTTGAATGAAGAGGCGGGTAGAAAAGAGCTCCAGAATCTTTCACAATAAGAATTCACTGTATCGCTCTTGGTCATCCGGAGACGGTTCCAAGCAGCTCGTATATCTCGCTCAAACTCTTGAGTCAACCAAGAAGAAATAAAAAGCCTCTTGAATTTTAGCCATGTAACTGGCACAGTCTTGCTTAATAGAAGCGTGGACCACCAAGTACGAGCATTCCCCTTAAAGTAAGAGGCACCTCTCCGAATCTTGGAGTGCTCTGAATAGCGTCCTCCCGCGACAGCGATGTCAAACTGCTGTATAAAAGACAAGGCCTTCGAAGCATTTGAGTATCCTGAAAAGTATCAAACTTGATCGAGTGGCCACCTTCCTTAAACTCTCGGACTTTCTTGCTTTTATCTTCGAGAAAGTCATACTGGTTGGCTTTGTAAAAATTCTTCTTGTTCGCATAAAACTTTCCGTCATCGGAATCTGAGCTGTCTGTAGACGAGTCCTCAGTAGAACTGTCAGTCTCTGGGCGAGATTTAGCCTTCTTTGCCTTTCTCTTGCCCTTTCCAAAGCGTTGGTTCTTGCTTCGCTTTTTACCTTTTCTGTCTTCTTCGCTCGAATCCGAGGAGCTAGAAGAACTGTCAGAAGAAGAAGAAGAAGAACTGGATAGGTCTTCAAACTTGACGCGCTTCTTCAATTTCTTTGCCTTGTCAAATGTCGACCGACGACCCAAATATCCCGGGATGTCAGTGCCTTTCTTTTGCTTTTTTCCGTGCTTTTTGGCTTTCTTTTGCGTGTCAAAAAGCTGAGCAATCCGTGCATCAACCACGTTCTCCAGCTCCTTCTCCGTATATTTCTTGGAGGCAGAAGGTTTCTTGAGAGCGGGTTTTGGGAGTGGTGTTTCTCTGCCACTCCATCTGTACCTCTTCCAAAGAGATCTGGTTCATATATTTTGCCATCTTCGGGTCCTTGGCAAAATTGAGCATCATCTTTGTTGCATCGCCAATCAATTGACGACGCTCCATCTCTCTTTGCTCCGCCTGAGTAAGCCGAGGCGGGCCATACTCTCTGTCTGAATCTTCATTGTGATCCCAGCCCGTATCTCCAGATGCAGAGGGAGTCGACTGATCATTGCCTGAAGCCATAGGTGCCGCGGAAAAAAAATTCGGGGGATCGGATTTCCCGTAGAAGAGAAATTGGCCGTGCTCTGATACCACTGTAACAGACTTGGACACTCCAAGTCAAGAATCAACCGCGACAGCACCAAATAACCACTTCAAAACAATTCACAGATCACAATAGATTTGCACTGGCCCGGCGGAGTTCCGTGCCTAGAGATATTGGCCCCAAAGATGGCGCCCCTTTCGGTATTTCTTTTTGTATTAATCAATCATCAAAGTACAAGAGAGCGGTTAGGGTTTCACTCTCAGACTCTGCGTCCAGATGCTCTGAGAAGTGAGGCCCTCACCACTAATTTAAAGGTTACAAGGGATGCCCAAAAGCAGAGCCCCAAAAGCTTTCAAAATCAAAAGCATCAGTTCTCTCTCTCTCTTAGAGAGTCTTTTCTCTTTTTTTTTTAATAACAAAAAGGAAAAGCAAAATTCGCGTCGCTCATCATTTTCCAAAATAAAATAAAAAAATAAAAAAAAATATATATTTTTTTAATAATCCGCCTCCGCGATTTCCGGAATTTAGGGTTTTTGGCAAAAATTAGGGTTTGCAGGAATTTTTTTCTGCTGTCCGCCACGTCATCACTTTGTGACACCACAAACATCAGTATGCACAAGCTGCAACCTACATGTGGCCTGAACTGTCACAGCGCAACGCAAACAATGCATGAACCTCAGCATCCTTTACATCCCAACGAGCTTGTTCTGCCGTAGGCAAAACAACTTTAATAGCAGCAATCCTTGCGGCAAGACTTGCAACATCCTCAACATCGTCTACATTCTCAGAACCAAGACGTACATCAATGCCCTGCACAATGTTCCAGACGCCCTTTGATCTCACAAGAACATGTTGCATCATATAAGCCCACATAGGGTAGCTGTCCCCATCCAACCTGTCCTCAGCAGCAAACATCTTGAACACATCTGTGTTGTTGTCAGCCATGGTAAATGTTGCACCTGATGTGAAAACTGCCCGAAAATAGGAGAAATGGAGCGGGAGCAACACCTGCTATATAGCACAAACCGTAGAAGACTATAAGGCACCTGTTATGCAGAAAACGGCACTGACAGAAATTCTGCACAAAATGACGAAATAGCCTGTGCATTACTGCCTGTAGTGGAAACGGAGGCCGAAATGAGCCCAAATCAAAAATCTGAGCAGACCGAGCTCTGCGAGCTATCTCGAAATATTTATCGACGACCTGCAAACGCTCGCCAAACCTCACTGTAATCGGAGAAAGTGAGCAGGCGTGTAATGGAGCAGTTGGCGACTAAGCCCATGAGGACGCAACCTGCTCTGATACCAATTGTTGGATTTAGGGTTGCAGAGAAACGCACACAGCTTGGAGAAGACGAAGGAAGCTCAAAGCACACAATAGAGAGTGTGTTACTTAGTATGCAATGGAAAGATAGATAGCCCTAGAGTGATGGGCGTATATACAATGCTCGGGCGAAAAAACCTCCTAAAGAGGGAAAAAATGCCCCGGCGGTCCTAGTGTGTTCACACACATCACTACCACATGTATATGGTAACACTAACTATCCTGTGAAAGTGACATTGTAGCCTGCTACAGTCAGCATATAAAATGCATGAATTATGTATGCAAGTAAGGCTAGTGAGTGACACTATTATTGCGTATGGTCCAAAGAAAGATGACCGACCTGAATGCTATATTCTTAATAAGTGATGAAGAAATGATCTTACCAGAGTTTTGCTGCGCTGAATGAGAACATATGCCTGCATTATAAATCTAAGCAATTTTCAACATCTATATAACAATGCTTACCCTAAGGCAAGCAGAGACAGACCTAATGAGACAGGAGGGAGTGTAGGCCAGCTTGTAGCTTGTTGCTGCAAAGCTCCCTCTTCGGCTTCCAGGTGTTCCTCATGTTCAGCATCTGGGTCTGCCATTGTTGCATGAGTATATCAAGCTGCTGCTTATGCCCTTTCACTGAGATTGCACGGGCTTGAGAAAACGTAGAAGCATGCTCTGTGCACGAGGAATTGGCACCGCAATTAGCAATAGCTTGGATAGGACTACCTCCAAGAGCATGTTCAAACAGGGAAACATCCAAACTGTGAGCTCTTGCCAACAGTCCATGGGTTGCCCATTGTATTTGCATGGGTGTGGCGGATCTATAAAAAGCCACTACATCATTAATGAACTCAGTTAACCAGTAAGCATGATGAGATGGAAGGCCCGATCCTCCAAGACCAGCAATGCAGACGTGCATCCATCTGAATTGTATTGGCCAAGGCGACTACCGATTGTTCCAACTTGCACACGACTTGAGGGTGAAGGAACAGGCAAGCCTGGTGAGCTTTTTGGTCACAGAAGTCCCTAGGGAGTGATGGATAGGTCAAGGAAGGCCATTCTCAACAGGATTCCCAAAACTTCCACAAGAAGAAAGATGCCCTGCAGAAAATTTGACAAGAATACGAAATTGATTTTACCAGGAGAACTAGTCGAAGGTGGAAGTGACTGCTGGCAAAAATGACGAGTGTCTTCTTGCTGAACAAATGGCAAGCATCACACAACAACAGATAAGCACCACACAACACTTGCCCTGGGCAGCAGCAAATCGAGGAACCTGACATCAACTCCCACTTTCCAACAACTGCAATCATCCTAATCAAATGCTTTGATAAAAGGTAACAATCAAAAGAAGAGATTGTGGTAGGTACGTTTAAAAACACCCAGGGATGCATCATTAACAAACATACCACTTAAATTACACCCAGTTAACCATAAAAGAAACGACGCATTATAGAGCTGCCTTGTGAGCTGCCATTATCTTAAGCTCATTCTTGGTGAGAAGTTTTTGTGCTATACATAAAGACAAGGAGCAGGCAGAAAGCCCTTATCAGCCAAGCAACAGCATCCAAGCATCAAGAGAAGACGATACAAAATGCGTTACTTTGTGGGCGTGCTTACAGAAGAAACGGCAGAAATTTCTCTGGCATTTATAGCAGGCCCATGAACAAAATGAATTCATACCCTTTCATCAGTGGGGTTGCACGGGCTCGTGACCTCAGGCTGCGCGCAGAAGGAAGCTTCGAAGCCGGCACCGCAATTAGCAATAACTCGTATAGGAAAGTGCTTCCAGCCTTTCCGCGACATGTGCTGCGCAAAGTCGTACCTCACGTGATTTTTCAGCCACGTCATTTCAGAAAAAAGAGATTGTAGAAAGGCCCCCCCGGTGACAGGCCAAAAAAGTAAAAGGCCAAGGTGCCAATGTGACTCTGACCGTTAATCAATGTTAAAAGAAGTACCGCTCTAGTTAAATTTCGGCTCACTTGGCTGTGTGTAGGTTACCGTGACACTTTTTGGGGACGCAGCACACATCTTCAAATACATAAGCATGTGCTCCCCCCTTAAATGTACACGCACGCAGCGCAGTGGTATGACTAGCGCTTCCTCTCGTGAGGTTATGAGTTCGAGCAGAGCGTGTGCAACCCGCGTGTTGATTTTTTAGTCAAAAGTTCCCATCCAGTTGCACTCAACTGGTAACCAGTGAGGCTACCTTCACCACGAGGGCAACCACACCAAAATTTAACGAAATCCGACTTCTTTCCTCTGGTTGAAGCAGTAGAAATTGCAACACTTCTTTCCGGATTATCTAGAAACTCATCATCATCGTAGTCATTGTCGTCATCCCTCCCCTTGAAAGTTGATGGCTTGCGTTCCTTTCTTTCCCCTTCAAGGAGCATCATGAGACTGTGAAGATTCAATGGACTCAACAGATTTGTCATCAAGAAGAGTTTGAGAAATCATACTATCCACCTGCAATACCATCTTTCCCTCTTCTTGGATACTGCCTGTTAAAGCAAGAGGTAGAACCAGCTTCCTAGAATCCCCAAAGTACCCATTTTCCTAAATCAAATAACTCACTGCTGGTTTGAGCATACCATATCATGAGATCCAAAAGAGCTTAGTCCTACGCATAATATTTAACTTCCAACCAACCTAGCTAGCTTGCCAAACCTCAGACAGTTAGTCTTTCATAATTTGGAGCTACATACGCTGCCTGCACGTTATAGAAAACCACCTTATGGGATCAATATTATGAAATGGAGCAGTTGAACCTCCAAGATTAGTGTCTCAATTTACATATAGTATGTTGCTGCTGGTTATGGAATATCAGCTCATCAGCTAACTTATGTAGGTACCACTTGCTTACTTTTAAGCCTACAACAAAATTATGCCTTCAAAAGTGATAAGACACGACAAAACCATCCATTTTCAGAAGATTGACCGCCTAATACATAATATCCATTTTACAAAGCCGTTCACAGAGACCGTCCTTTGTCAAAAGATTGACTCCTAAACCATGGTACCTCTGTGTACAACACCATCAATGGAGAGTAGTAGTTAGAACACTCTACCAATGTAAAACCTCTAAGCAAAAAGAATAGACACAACAAAACCATCCAGTTTTAGACGACTGACCACCTAACCCATAATATCTCCTTTTACAAAGCCATTCACAAAGACCATACCCCCAAACCATGATACCTCTGTCTACAACGCCATCAATGGAGAGAAATAGTTAGAACATTCTCCCAATGTAAAACCTTTGAGGCACACCACAGTAATGAAGCCAATAAGCCTAACAATTTGCCAAAAAATATCCTCTGTTTAGAACCATCTTCCCAAGTAAACCTCAGCGACAATTTTCCGAAAGTATTTGCATCTTGAAGTAGCAACTGTACTTATGGCTACAATCCTAGCCAATACATCATATTCCTGCTCAATATTAAAATATCAAACTTAGCGAAGCATTTAATTGGTCTCTGAAAAGATATAGGAAGCTTAAGAAAACAGGATCAGCCTTGTCAGCAATACAGACAAAAGTAGAGCATACTTCATGCCTTGTTACATATAGGCAAGACATCACTCTCATTTACTAGATGGCTATAAATGTTGGACAAACTAAAAGCCACATATCAAAGCAAATTGCTTTTCACATCCATTTATATAAAGCCTATGCAGAGAGTGTACGTTAGGAGAGTTCATTCAAAAATTTGGTTAGTCAACAGAATATTATTTTGTATCACTGTTCGTTGGTAAGCCTATGAGATTGTTGAGACAGAGGGTTTTACTACAGCTTAACCCTTGCCCTTGCTTGTTTTCAAACCACCACGGTACTTAAACATGTTTGTACAAGTGGATAACAAAAAAAACGCAATTAAAAAACTACAACATAACTGATAGAAAATACCGTTCTTTTAATTTCATAAACTTAAAAACCACCTTGAATCTTCAAATTTTCTAAAAGAAATGGAAGACTACAAGAGTTCATTTCAGCCATTGAAACTACTTTACCTTGATGATCGAGGGAGAAAATATTGCAAATCAAAATTGACTTTGCAAAAAATAAAAAAGGTAAGATGAGATTACTCCTCTATGTTTAAATATTGGAGCAAAGAAAGAAGAGCCATGGGATCTGTTGAAAGAGGATCTTTTTGGCTATGCCACAAAATGATTTTTTCTACCCAAGGGTCACCACACAATGCTAGATCTTTTAATTGAGAGCGGGTTTTACGTGAGACCTCATCTGTACAATAGATGTAAATGACGTAGTCTCTAATTTTTTTCTCCTCCTCCATCTCCATTTCCACATCCTGCGATTCTGAGTCTATATCCTCTATCAATCGTGGACCAAAGTCAGCTTTGTGACTTGGCCTCAGATCATATCTTCGGGTTGTTGCCATCTCAAGAACTTCTTCACAGGTAGAGGACAACACTCTTTCTCGTCTTTGTAATTGTGTCCTAGAGAGCTTTGGCACACAAAACCATTTCTCACAATCATCTAAGAATGAGTCCAAAATCTTTTCGCAACTCAAGTAGGAGTGGTCAAACAACGGGCTTCTTAGCTGAAGAAGAAAAAACACTTTTCTTCTCTCCTTGATTTCAAAAGCACAAAACCAAGAGTCAGCTCCAAAACTAGATGGCCCAAGAAAAGCATAACTGTCTGCATTCTTTCTTGCATGTAATAGAAACGCATCCTGTGTTCGGAGCTGGTGACAAACATCTATCACTGCATGATTTCTAAGAGGCATAGCAAAGCGCAACTTGCTCAAAATATATGGTACATTTACATAAGAGGGAAACAAGTCTCTTATTGTGAAGGTCTCTTTCTTAAATGAGAGACGTAGCAACTCCAATCTAAGCATGAGAATACCAATATATGCACTTTCTATTCTTTTCCACCATTGACAATGAGCTTGAGGCAATGAAAACAACCATGTTTCATTGTCGGGCAAAGCAAGGAATCACTCATTTAGATGAAAGAGCAACAATGGACAAAATAATACCTTAGCCTCAACATTTCCTGGATCTACAGAGGTCACAAGTTGTCCCATTTCTATGTTCTCCTTTGATTTAAGCCACTCTGTGGGATCGTGTAGCATAAGTGCAACAAGCCCCTCTGCTTCTAAGTCTCCCCAACTGTCATTGAATATGGAATGAGAACCCTCCATAACTTTACTTCGACGAGTTACAACATTTCCCAAAACATATACTGCCAAAGCTCTCAACACAACTGCAACTTTATTAGCATCTCTCAAATAGCTTGAAAAATAGTCGCTTTGACTGCAGCATCCCAAAAACCTGATCAGGAAGGAAACTACTTGATTGTAATCTCTCTTTTCTCTTAAGCTTATAAGCAAGTTCTCCGGTGACCTTGAAAATTTTTCTTTTGACAATGACTTAAATACCAATGCAAAAACACGAGGCATGCCTCCACAAAATCTCAATACGAGCTTCAACCATTCGGGCACAATGAGACCAGGTGGTTGTTGAAGTGTTAGTGCTAGACGATCCATAAGTCCTAAGATAACATCTTCCATTTCCTTGAGCTTCAATGGCCTTAGTGGAACGAGGATAGCATTAGCTTTTCTAGTCTTTGTGAAGTTAACGCTTCTAGTAGAGAAGTGTGTAGTCCCAACAATCAAGATAGGAAATGTAGTATTTTCTTCCTTATGTAACCGGTGCAAATTCTCTACATATTCAGATAAGACACTTTGTAACCATGTTGGTTTGTCTTCGTCATCACCAACATCTTGTGGAAAGCTACCTTGTGCGGCATTTACCTCATCAATGAACCAACATATCAAAAACTTTTTTTTGGGATCAATACCAAGGCTTGATCTGATGAACTTGATCACATGCTTGAGTCGAATATGGGTCAGCAAGTCATGTCTTTTGGCTAGCCAATCAGATAAAATACTATTGTAATCACATGTACCCGGCCTGCACACTGCTGCATACAAACAACGTAAGGCCAGAATCTCCGGAGCATATAAACCATCCTCTTGAGGCAACCATCTCCCTGTGGAGGTTACCTCTAGTGAATGATAACAACACATATTGTAGATATGAAATTGTTCAATCATCTCTAAATACTCCTTTCGCTCTGTATCTTGTAGATGACATTTTAGAACCTGTTCCAGCATGTCTTGCGGAATTTGCGTCCATTTCTCCATCCAGAAATTTCCAAAATCCAAACCAAAGGTACTCTTCCCGGCTCCTGAGAAAGACACCATACTAAAAAAAGCAGGTTGTCTTGAAAACGCAGTCGGGCTACCTGATTTTGTAAAATAGTTCTTATACAATCGTAAGAAACCATGTAAAAGCACGCTATAAGTCTCATCTCTACCCACAAGCTTGAAGTATTGACCTATGTCCATATCTAAAGAGCCTGTGGGGGATAAGGGTAAAGGAGTCATCTCTTGCCTTTTAGAATTGGTGTATGTTCTCCTTGAGAGAATAAGGGTATCCATGTAATCTTCTTTCAAAGCCCAAAGAATGGCTTCATCGGTCCATACTGCATCACCTCCTGAAACCAAAAAATATTATTTTCATGAGGAAATTGGAACACACATAATTTTAATGAGGAAAAGCAATTTCAATTGGAATCACCTCTTCAAATCAAGATATATTATTTTCACGAGGAAAAGCAACTTCAATTGAAATACAAATGAGTGTGAGAGAGAGAGAGAGAGAGAGAGAGAGAGAGAGAGAGAGAGAGAGAGAACGAAGGAGGCCACCAGAAGGAATTGATTGTGGAGGTAGCACCTTGCAAAAGATCACAATTTGCGTACCAGCTCGTGGTATACTCTGCAAGGATTCGGAGAACTGTCTCCACCCAAAGTATTCATCTTTCACCACACCTATATATATCATAATTGTTGTCTGTGACACATGGAGCTGCAAAAACTGCAACAACGCTTGGCCATCCTTAACCTCTGCTGGTTCAGCAAAAACAACAGGAGGTGAGTCCTTAGGAATATTCTGCCCTGTACTGATAACAACTGCTATCACAATATTATCGACCTCCATCATCGACTAGCTAACCTCACCACC
The DNA here is from genome assembly GCF_014529385.1 of Adiantum capillus-veneris. Taxonomy (NCBI): domain Eukaryota; kingdom Viridiplantae; phylum Streptophyta; class Polypodiopsida; order Polypodiales; family Pteridaceae; genus Adiantum; species Adiantum capillus-veneris. Next base: position 170,742,350 of record NC_140933.1, read on the forward strand.
AGACGTGTGCACGGCTCTTTTTATTACGGTTGGGTTCAGACGGGGAGGAGGCAAGCAAATCCAAAGGGGCGTGGAGAGTACATGGCGCTCAACCATTGGATCTGCTTGACGTCTGCATTTCGGGACCAGACTTCCGCCTGTAGTCAGCAGCGGGAAGGCCGTGTATTCGTCGTCAGCCTGATGGGTGCCGCTGCTATTAACCCTTAGTGCTGCCGCCGCCCTCGTCTGAACGTACTAGCTTTTCGTACGCCCAAGGCTCTTTTTTTTTTAACGCATAAGCCACCAAGTGGCATTAGATTTAAATTATTTACAAAAACATCGCTGTAATGAAAAGCTTTTAAAAAAGCTATGGTGTCAAAAGCTACCAACTACCAAGTAAATAAAAAAAACATTTTGCGTTGCTCTCACCATCAATTCGATCTTCTCCACAAACAGTTCATAGGTTCCTAGAAGCAGCTTAGAGCTTTGTCTGCAGGTTTGTCTCTGGCCACTGTTTGAGAGAGAGAGAGAGAGAGAGAGAGAGAGAGAGAGAGAGAGAGAAGGCTATGAAGCTAGTAGCATCTTTTGATGCTCCTCCTTTCAACCAAAGGCATCATCGCAGCACGTTACAATTTCCGCACACACATACTCACAAGAGTAATTGCTACAGGAGGCTGCGACTTCTTTCTAGCTAGTACTGCAGGAAGATGACAAGCATTGATGCATGTGGGTCTACAGATTACCCCTCTCTTTCCATGCTTTTCTTTTGTACTCCAGAATAGCTCACATTTACCCTACGCTTAAGCAACTTATTAGGAGATTAATTAGCAGCTGATTAATGTCCCTAACCACGCTTTGAGCAGATCGAGCAGCTTCTACTCACATATGAAGTCATATAAGAGAAACAATGGAGACAAAAGTTTAAAGTACTTGCTCACGCAGAGCTTTAATGGAACCATCAAACGTGGACCCTACTGCCTTCGACTCATCCTCTGATCTATGGTGCTGGGAGTGGCAACACCCATCTATGGTGTTGGAAGTGGCAACGCCCAGCTAGCGGTTGTATTGGCACCTTATACCTGTTCACATGAAAGCAAAGAGCCATGAAGAAAAGCCTACCTCGTCGACATGGCGAGAGCATTCTTCAGTAGCATAGAGTCTGTAGGTCAAGCTCCTCCCTATTCATTCCAGCAGTAGGAGGTCGACAATGTCACTATTTGCCCCATTGGCATATTAGAATCGACCTTCTTTTGTATTGAAGCCTCAGCGCCTTCCCCACGTAGCGATCATAGCAGCTTTGTGTCCAACAAGACCCAGTGGCTAGTTGAAAAGGATGTCTAGCTTCAACTACCTTACTCAGCTCGTTTCTGCATGTGCAACAGCAAGTCCCATGCCTAATTCTCAAGATTCACACCAATTCTTTTCCTTGCAGTATGCCCGTGTAGTAGCAAGCCGGACAGAGGAGTATTGGAGACCTTTCAAACCATAGCTAGATAGCATTAGTTTAAGGTTTCTCATAGCTTATGTATCATGAGACGGATTTTATACGTCTTTTTGAACCATGTATATTATTACATTTGTCACCGCAGTTCATTTTGCCAATCAATTCTTTATGCCTATGATGTTGTACAATTGTCATTATTACATTTGCCAATCAATTCATTTTGCCTATGATGTGTACAATTGTCAATTTTACGCTTGTCAATTTTGCAAACAATGCGTCTTGTGGGTGACTATTTTGGGTCTATTATCTACCCTTGCACTTTTTTTAAAAAGTGAATCAAGTACAATATGGTTAATGGGTGGTAGGGCATTCAATGCCCTGTCACCAAAAAACATTTCTCTCGGGCGTCGCTATAATCGTCGCTATTTATGGCTCTGTAGCGTCGCTATAGACTTCTGTGTAAACGTCGCTATAACCGTCGATATGAGCGTCTCTATATAGCGACGCCTATAGCGACGCTCTCGTAGCGACGCTATTAGCGACGGTTTTAGCGACGCCGGGGGTTATAAAAACCCAGTGTATTTCCGTCGCTAACAGCGTCACAAGAGCACACAACCTCTTGTAGAGAGAGAGAGAGAGAGAGAGAGAGAGAGAGAGAGAGAGAGAGAGAGAGAGAGAGAGAGGAGATTGAAAGATAGAGGCCGGTTATAGAGAGAGAGAGAAAGAGATAGGGAGAGACAATTAGAGAGAAAAAGAGTTAAATAGATAGAGAGGGAAGACAATTAGAGAGATAGGGGGAAGGAGAAGGGGGAGAAGACTATGAGAGAGAGAGATAAACTTGGAGAGAGAGAGAGAGGTGGAGAAAAGAGAGATATAGTGAGAGAGTGAAGGAGATGGAGGGAGAGAGGCCCATAGGTCTAGGGAGAGAAGTGAGAGGTAGAGATAGGGAGATGAAGTAAGAGAGAGAGAGAGAGAGAGAGAGAGAGAGAGAGAGAGAGAGAGAGAGTGGGGAGGAGAGAGGTAGAGAGAGAAAGGGGAAGGGGAAGGGGAGAGAGAGAGGTAGAGAGAGAAAGAGGTCCACATAGACAACAAGAGATAGAGAAGTAGATAGATAGAGAAAGAGGGGAGGGAGGGAGAGAGGGATCACTTTGAGATAGATAGAGAGAGATGGAGGAAGAGAGAGAGTGATAGAAAGAGATAGGAGAGGAGGAATGGAGGGGGGATATAGGAGATGGGAGACCCAAGATAGAGAGAGAGAGTGGAGAAGAGAGAGGTAGAGAGAAGAGATACCTCAACCTCCAAGGTTCTCTCTAGGATATACTAGATGATAGGGTAAGATAGAGCATCAATATTTGGAATTGCGTGTGTTGATTGTCTATAAATATAGGCTTGAGGTCAAATAAATTATATTTAGCCATACTCTTGAGAAGTTCTCCCAGCTATAGCTTCCTCTTCATCAAGCAAGGCCAGTTTGTTCTTGAATACTATTTCTGTTGAACCTTTGTTGCTTGATTGTCCGGCAAGATTTTTCATGGTCAATCCGAGAGACTATGGGGTGATAGTAATAGTGAGATGTTTGCCATAATTTCCACCCCTGATGGCAACATTCATACTCGGGTGAAAAATGGTGTGACATTTGGTGATTAGTTTCAATTCATATTGGATTCAACCTTGTCTACAAAATTTAAATTGGTTACAACAATGGCTGCAACAAGCAATCTGGGTGTGGATATCTCCTCAAGATAAAATGTGGCTATGGTGAAGTTATCCTGACAGCTTCTCTGGTGACAAAGAAGGTTTTGTTGCTCAAACCTCTAATAAAAACCTCAAGAATCTATTTCTGTGTGCCAAGAGTCGATGCAAGATGTTTGGATAGAAGAGGAGAAGAAAGAAAAAAACATATCTTCTGGTTCGAACTGGGTAGAGAAAACGCAAGACTACATTGGAGCACATTTTACTAAATATCCACCAATACCCGAAGTTGAGTTGAATGATTTCTAGATATTTGATTAAGAAGAAGGTTGTTGAGGTTCCCTAGATGTATAGTGGGGATTGTATTTATGAGCATGATCCTGTGCTAGATGGTGTTTCCAAAATGTTAGGAATGGATCAAAAATATGACGGCCATTGCTTGGGCTAAGCTTGTTCATTTTAGAATGAAGTATCTGGATGTAATAAAGAGAAGTAAATGTGGCAAACATCTTATCTGGAAAATTGGTTCATGCTCAATTAGAGCGATAAACGGACGGCCAAACGAGACTTCTTGGACAGGGAAGTTGGTTTCATCAATTATTTCCATGGTATGTTTAGCTCAAAAAATGGAACTCTAAGGTGCTTCCATTGTGCTGAAAGTTCAATTCTGCTTCAAGAGTGTTCTTGTACCATCTATTACTTGCTCGTTGAGAACAACTAGATCAGATTGTTCATCCACATTGAGATCCATAACCACCCTATCACAAAGGGAGTTTTGTGATCGGCAATACATCGGATGAGGGAAATTGTATCTCGTTGTGGTGTCGGAATCTCTAACGACTAGACGTAGGAATTTGCAGTTGAATCTTGCAAAGCAATGTTGATGGAAGTAGTTATTCGAGAAAATGGGCAAGAATTCAATAGCAACGAGCTTCTCTCTATACTAGAGGAGATGCGGCCATTGATCCATACGCAAAGGTTTTATTTTAGCTTTTTAACTCTTAACATGATTCACACTTTTTTGGATGAGTTCTTGTATCTTCTAGTAATCTCTGGTTTAAACACTTGATGAAGGAAGCAACTATTGCACAAATTGGTGTTGGTGCAAGGTCTCAATTACTTCAGCTGAAGAACAATTGCGGACATAAGTTTTTTCATGGCATGCTGTTTTTAAGAAAATACATTGACCATGATAAAAGATGTCACATATTCAAAATGTTGATCAACGGCCCATGATCTATAGCCGAGCTGGTAAATAGAATGCAGCACGACATGAATGGGGATTTTCAAAGAAGTTGGGTTTTCTTCGATCACATGCGTAGAGTTGTGGGGTGGACAACGATGGCAACACATGTCTATGATCCTGCGTAAGCCCTTTGAAAACATCATACAACTCTCTCTTCATTCCTTTGTGGCATTGATTAATCATTTTAGTTTGCACGATTCAATTGCAAACTATTGCCATCTGTGAGATGGAAGAAGAAGACACACAGACACAAATCATGTTATGGAAAATGATGAATGCAGTGTTGTTGGACAATGGACACCATCCAATTGAGTTTAGAGGATTCACGCCAGATGAGGCTAGAGAAAATTGGAAAGCTACTCAAATTTTATTCAACGGAATCCCTGACAAGGTTATGGAGGGAAGAGAGCGTCATGCTTGTTTCATTGGGAGCAGAGCTTGCATATTCACACCATGAAATATGTGCATAAGAATTTCCAAGATGAGCACAAGTGTATGTGTGAATTATGGCGTTGTGTAAGAAGTGAGGAAGTGGAAACCAGTTTGTACAAAAATATATTAGCTTGGTAGGCTTCTAGAAAAGTGTTTGACTACAACTTGTTGCAAATGGACTGTTGGCTAAGTTGGTGGCATGTACGGTACCCCCGCTAGAGAAAACACTTCGTTGGGGTGAACATTGCCAAGCAATATTTGAGGATGGATCATTGAGAGAAATATGGACCTTGCATGGGCCTTGTAAGGAATCCTGATTTTTAGGGATTAAGGCTAATGTTGTGTAGGGTTAAGGGGACAAGGGCATTCAAGAAGCTAGTTTTGAGTAGGCTTTTCTACCCTTTTTTTAAGACACATGTAGGATGTGGAGCTAAGAGGTCACCTTCTCTCTTTAGCTTTTTGAAAGTGAAGGGAGTAAAGAGGTGTGGCCACATCACCAAAAATGTGGGTCACTAAGAGCCAAAATTTGACTTTTTTTTCAAAAAAGTTATTTTTACTTCTTTTTGACTTAAAACTCCTCCCAACATATATACATATCAAAAATCATTTTTTGACCTTTTTTTAAACCTACAAGCACTAAAAGTCCAATTTTTCAAAACAAATCCCCTCCCCCCCCCCAAAAAAAAAACCCTTTGTTCTCTCTTCCTCCTCCCTCTCCTCTCCCTCCCTGCCCCCCTCTCTCCTCCCCCTCCCCTCTCTCTCCCTCTCCCCCACTGTCCCCTTCTCTTCTCCCATGTTCCTCCCTCTCTCTTTTCATCCTTTGCTTCCTCATGCAACAACTGCCAGGGTGCTTACAGACATCACAAATCGTATGCATACATATTTGCTTGTCTGTGGCGTTTGCATCGAAGGCCGCACGTGAGGGTGAGCAGAGGTCATCCCATGAACGTCGTATCATCGGTGAGACAAATATTGATGGTTCTTCAATATCTTGGGAGGGGAGAAGTAGGCTTGTTAGGCTATTGAAATTGGTTGTGTATGGGTGCAAGTTCTTCTTTACATTTGTGGATGCACGAATGTCAAGCTCTTCAGCTCAAAACAATGGCATTACAAGAAAGTATTGCCTCTTCAAAGAGGGAGGTTGAAACTCTCTAACAACAATTGCAGGAAAAGGATGTGTACATTATGAAGCTTGCCAATACCATCACATATTTGAATAAAACACCCCTTTGTGCAAGGTAACAATATCCTTCTTACTTTTGGTTGTGTTCTTCTTTTCATAGACTTTGAAGTCTAAGGTATTGCCTCTACTTGTTTTGCAGTGCTTGGCACAAAGGTTGCTTTTGTGCACAAATAGTGAAAGGCTGCAAGTTAGAGAGGCCAAGTGTCACCACTTTTCCTCTAAAACAGTCTTCTTTGTTACATCTTGCAGGTAGGTGCTTCAAATCCATGCTTATTAGAGGTGGGTAATCTCATCCTAATGTATATTGTAGGATTGTTTATTCTCACTTGGATGGAAATACTTGCAAATTTGTACAACATATACTTACCAAGTGTCTTTATTATACAACTTATAAATGTTGAATTTATATATGTTTTTGTTACAAGGTGACCTCTTACTATGCTATTTGAGTGGCATTGTTTGCAAGAATGGCTCAAGGAATTGGCTCTAACATGGAGCTTTTACGGTGGCACAAAGCTCTCTTCAGTGGCAATGTGGCTCCCACTACACCAAAAATCATTATGCTAGCATGGAGAGATCCCTAGTAGGATAATGCAACAGCTTTTCATCAGTAGCAACACACCCAGCTTGCCTAACATAAGGGCACTCCTACCAAAGATATTTTTATGTGATAGTCTAGGAGTTCATTGTGATTGTTTTCCTTCAGTTTCAATTTTTGACCGAGGGCACTCCTTGGAAGCCACTTTTGAAGGTGTTAGGGCGAGATTTTGAGAAAGTTTCGTATGTAGGAAATACAGACCTTAACACAATAAAAAACATTGGTTCTTTGAGTATTTTCAGATTCCATGGTTTTAATGCTCGTTCGAGCCCGTAGATTAAGAAAAAAGTAAGAAATGTCTGTTTTACATAAATTTTCTAGAAATTATCAACTTGCACGTTGATTTTTGGAGAATCCGAGCAAGATATGTTTTTTCGCATCACACGATGGTCAAAGAGCACGACGAGATGAGCAAATTTATGTGAGACAAGCCCAGACAGATTCAAAGCCGATTGGAAGCTAGAAGCTCTTGAAAACAGCCTAAAAGTTCAACACTTACCACTTGAATCATGGCCATGCATCAAAATATGTCTGTACTTGCCATTTTAAGGCCCTAGGGACCCTCAACAAAGAGGGGCCACAAGGGCGCGCAAAATTTTGGATGGCCATTTTGCGCGCCCTTGTGGCCCCTCTTGTTGAGGGTCTCTGGGACCTTAAAATGGCAAGTATAGGCTTTTTTCATGCATGGCCATGAGATAGAACTGGGCAGTTTAATGTGTTCATAGAAAACTCCCCCCCCGGCCCCCCTCCCCCCAATGGCAAATACCTAAACCTTGTATCATGCTTATCAACCATTTTTTACTTCCTTGTGTCCATCCCCTGTTCTTGGAAATATATTGTTCCCTATTTGTCCTGGATGGCCATGCATCAAAAGTATGCTTGTACTTGCCATTTAAAGGCCCCAGGGACCCTCAACAAGAGGGACCACAAGGGCGCGCAAAATGGCCATCCAAAAATTTTGGATGGCCATTTTGCGCGCTCTTATGGCTCCTCTTGTTGAGGGTTCCTAGGGCCTTAAAATGGCAAATATAAGCTTTTTTTATGCATGGCCATGAGATAGAACTGGGCAGTTTAATGTGTTCATAGCAAAATCCCTCCCCCCCTCCCCCCCCCCCCCCCCCCCCTCCCCCATGGCAAATACCTAAACCTTATATCATGCTTATCAACCATTGTTTACTTCCTTGTGTCCATCCCCTGTTCTTGGAAATATCTTGGTCCCTGTTTGTCCCTGGATGGCCATTTTGCACGCCCTTGTGGCCCCTCTTGTTGAGGGTCCCTGGGGCTTTAAAATGACAAATAGGAGCTTTGTTTTAATGCATGGCCATGAGATAGAGGTGTAGTGTTTGACGTCCGGAATATTCACTATGTAAAATTTTCCTATATCATATGCGTTCAACATAATGGATTAAAAGTACCCCTTATAGACCTTACCTACACATGTTTCTGTAACTTTACAAGAATATAAATTCCCTTTTTTTGAACACATGTGCTATGTTACATATACTTTAGTGAACTCCCCAGGTCAAAGACCTCACAAATTCTGTGCACTAAACATTTAGCACTAGACATTGACCAAACAAGGAGCCAATTTTTACATCCTTGTTCACCTCGTGTTCTTTGGAATGTTTTGGTTAAGCCATTTCTTTGGTATTTGAAACTACATGTGACCCCTATTGTTATAGTATCCAACCAAAGGTTTCTTGATGAGAAGTTTACATAGGCTCGAGTGATACATATCTTCTATGTTAACAATGCATGTATCTATAATTTATGTTTCACTTTCTCTATCCAAATGAGCTACATAGTAAAAATCAAATCCGCAATCTAATAATTAAGTTCACAAGGTGATAGCTATTGGTATCATCTTTAGCAATACCAAAGAAATAGCTACCAATAGCGAATGAATAGGGATATTTAAGAAGATTTGATACCAAAAACTTGTCAACACTACTCAAAAAGCTGGAAACTCAAAGGCTTTACAATATATCTGTGATGAAACACGAATCAATAATAAGTCACCCCTATACATCGACACCTCCATCTCAAGTTTTCATTCCTCTAAGTCAAGCTTGACATAGGCATAGTATGGAAACAATAACATGTTGGAAAACAAGAACTTAGCTTTCTCAACTTGTGAAATGTTGCTAATGATATACATTCAATATCGCCAAATGAGGACATCTTGACAAAGGTTATGATCCACTTTAATAAGAATAACCATTAATGATTAAACTGAAATCAAAATAGTGCATGAATTTCTTTATGGTGGAATGATTAACACTGAGACTTGATAAATCTTACAGGAAAATCAAAATATCCATAAAGATCAACAATATTTATCAAATCTGTATGAACTCCAGTAATTTGAATTAAATACTCTCACTCAATGCGACACCATTTAACAAAAAGACATATTTATATTGCATTTATAGAGGAATCCAGTCTCATAAAAATAATTACAAATGGAGACAACGTTGTTGTTGTTAGGCTTCTCTTACAAGTATTTGTCTTCCTCAGACGGACATCAGCATAGCGAGAACTCACCTAACATATAATTGTCAACTGAGGACGGAGCTCGACCCGCAGACGCATGGAAGCAAGCAAAGGGTGTCAACCTCTACTCGACCGACTAATGACTACTTCCTACAGAGATATCAAATCTACATGCCATCGGTTCTGTGAATGTGAGAGTCTCCTATGATGCTACCGCAAGCCAAAATCCCATTAGACGTTCTCGAAACGTCACGAAACTTGAGGGATATCCTATCAACACCAATAGGCCACTCTCCCTAAGGTTCGTGACCAAAAAAACCTACCCAATATCCTCCGTGCAAAAAACGCGTAGGATGTCTGGCCGATTTTTGCAGGTCGACGTTTCCGAAAACTAAAGTGCCTAATGTGTAGCTCTACTCGCTCTGATCGCATGGATATGCTGAAATGCAAAAACGGACAACAGTTACTCACCAAAACTCCAAAAGTAGCTCGCAGGTAAATCTACCAAAACAGAGACGAACACGCGTGATGTAAGCATCAATGCGTAGCTCTCCTCGTGGCAACACACTGCTGCTCTCCGTTTGCGATTCCGACCACCATAGCTCCTGTAGCACACACACACACCCTCTCACTCTCTCGCAGTCTCCCAATGACATAGTTTATTAGAAGTCTCCTTACAAAGCTTTAGGTTTTGGTTTATATACTAAACCTTAGAAAACCTAATGTCTGGCCAAAATGACCTGATTTGTCCCTAGGCTTCTATAGAGCTTAATTACAACACTGTGAGCTGGCTTTGCTCATCCAACAAGCATCTGTGGCCAAAATACAATTGCCGACTTAAAATATGAAGTTCTCGTAAACATTACAAAAGTGGCCGTAATGGCTCAAAATAATAATCACGGGATATTCGATGATGTCTATGAGCTTGTATCTTCACATTACAGCATCCATCTTCGTTTTCATCACTTCGTCAACATCTTTATTTGAAATCTTTAGAGAATATTTGAGGAATCTTTATGGAATCTTTGTGGAAGCTTTGTGGAAGCGTTGTTGAAAAGTTGACCTTTCAACACTCCCCCCCTTCGAAGTCTTGTCGTCCTCGACAAGACCCTATGTCTGCAGTGGCCTTGGCGAGTGCTTCATGTTTTGGTGTTGGTTGAAGCCTTTGTTGTTGCAGTTGCTTCTACCAGATGCTTTGTATGTTGTAGACGTACCTTTTTCTTGTACATTTAGTGTAGTTGAAGCCATAGCTCTCCCCCTCCGATTGGTTATTGTGTCATGAATAAGTCGAGTGAGATTTGTTGTTGCAGCAAGTCTTTATCTTAGCAGTTCTGTATTGTTTGTTCTTTGGGTGTCATCCTGCACGTGTACCTGTAAACTTGAAGCCTTTTTGAATTTTTTTTGGGCCGCTCCCCTTTGATCTTCTAGTTGATGAGCATGTAGTTGTTTGGGGATGTCGTTGGTCTGCTTTTCTGTGTTTTTATAAGAAAAATAAAATAGTTAAAATAAAATGTGGCGTATATTACAAAATGAAGGTCTTGGATACCTGGATAGGACTAAAAGGGAAAAACCCAGTGGGGAAAAAATTCCTTTAGTCACCATTAAATGTGAGGCTATATGTACTTATGTTTGATGTAACCGAGTTTTGTTGAGTTAAAGTACTTATGGCTATGTGGCTACTATTATTGACTTGATATACATTGGATAAGTGTTAATAGCTTGAAGTCAGAGTCGTTGTTGAGCAACTGCTTATGAAACCTGTTACCGCTTCGTCATCGTCATTTTGTTGTGTAAGTGCATGGGTGGAACACAAATCGTGTCAAATGCAAATGTCCAATGATGGGACATTGTGTATGCTTGCACAGATAGATGCATGGGAAACAATATGCGGTGCGAGAGGAGTTTGAATGGGTGCTTCTAGGAGTGAATGTAGCTAGAGAAGCAAAAATATATTTGACTTCAAGAGTTGCCGTTACTCACAAGAAGGGTTTTTGTCGACGAGGTTTTTTCCACTCTCCTCACTGTGTTCATGTGTGTGAGTGTTTTCTGGACTACTCTGCCACTCCACCATTTTAAATAGTAGACTTTGACTCTTATGCTCACCTATCCATCATGAGCGACTCCATTTTACAATATGCTCAACTCTTCCAGCTTGAGCTATAATTTAAATATCTAAACTCATAGACCACAAAAAATATTAAGACATGAAGCTTGGGTCTGACGCTTGCTCATTTAGTGGCTCAGCTGCCCGACTCTTGACTCTTATGCCATGATTTTTATGGCGACTTGGGAGCTTTCGACCAAGAATAGGTTTTGAAATTCAAAACTCCCATCCTCGAAGAGAGGATTTGTAAAGGACCATACTGGCAATATTGGTTTATTTTGCCATACCTGGGTGACCTTGGTTGTCAAAATTTCCTTTTGTTGTTGTTGGTCCCTTGGTTGAGAAGATTGGCTCGCTCCATTCTCCGTAACACTTTGTCTATCATGTCTTGACATTTCTTGAGAGCTAAAGATGACTTCAATCTTCTTCATTATGTGTTGTTCTTTTGGCACCCATTTGTATCTGCATTGTGTGATTAGGGTGTCTTTGCAGATATCCTTTGCCTTAAGTGTGACATTGTCCTTGATTTTGCCTTCCGTGAAATTGCAATTATCTTCAAGCTGAAGTCGTCTGATTGAAGAATGTTTACTTGGCATCTTTGGTAGCCAGATTCTTCGATTTCCTTGATAGTAACCTTGTGCTTGAAGAATTGTAGATGGCACTTCCCATGATGTTTTTGATGTCGTATTGAGATGTACAAGAGTGCCATTTTTGGGATTATGTATCGATGAAGTCCTATGTTGGTATGAAGGCCAGCTGGATTTGAATTTCCTGCATACCTTTGGCGAGCCTTGTTGGTGGGTCTCCTTTGGCGATATAAATATGAGCTTTGATGCTTTTGGGGACGCTGTTTGAAACCTTTATCCACCACATAAGCTGATGTCTCTGGTTTTGGTAACCAAAGTTTCTTTTGACCCTCATAATAGCCTTGCTCTGCTAAGCTGTAGTGGGAGGCTATCCATCCCATGTGTTTATCTTTCGTCAATTGTCTAGGATCATTTACCCATATTGGGTCCTTGACTTTAATTTCTTCAGCTTTGATGTAGACCTTTGAAGATTTTTATCGACGATGATCTCGCAATGTAGGGTATTTTGGTTGAAAAACTTTCTTTGGAGTCTACCTTGGGCGTGGAAGCGTATTGACCGTTGATATAGAAGCATTGTCTTGAACCTGAGTGGGTTGGAATGAAGACTTTGATTGAAGAGGATGCGTGTGTTGGTAGGACATTTGTGTGCTCACTTTAGCTTTTCCTTTGTCAGCAGCCGATAATCTTGGAGCGGTCGTAGGCTGGATTTCTTGAGAGCTAGTCGTGATGACCATTGTTGAAAATTCAGGTTCTTTTGCCAATGTTTTTGCCCAGTGCTTGGACAAAATCAAATGTGTACTCATTTTGGAGGAATCCACCACTAGGAATTTGTCTTTGATTACCTTTGACCGTAGTGTAAGGGCAGCTTCTGCAATCCCTAAACTTGTGACAGCTATTCCATGTGATATAGGAACCTGTACTTGAATTTCATACAGTTTTGGCTTACCTAGAAGTAACCACAGCCCATAAGACATGACATTAGTCGTGGCAGTGCAATCTATCTCTGCTGTAAAATTGAATTTCAATTTCTCATACAGATCCAACGAGAATTTAATCTTCTTGTTGGCTTCCAAGTAGCTGATGTCCTCGTTGCTTTTGGTACTTTTCTTAGACTTTTGTGCCTTGAAGGCTTTGTCATCCTCTTGTATGTTGAACTTCTTTGTCATTTGACTGGTTGTAGCATGTCCCAAGTGCTTACTATCTTCTGATCTATAGCTTTGGGGAAGGTCTATAATCTGAGCAGCTTGTTGGTCTTCATTGCTAGTTTCTAACTGTGACGCCTTGACTCTTGATTTCAAAAGCTCTCTGTCACTATTTACTTCTTCTAGCACTTGAAGGTCATTCAATGGTGACTTTTCTTCTTGGAAATGTTTTGAAGCTTGTGTAGCAGGATGTTGAGGTTGACTCTCTTCCTCTGATGCAATGGTCACCGTGGCCTTTGGTTTCCATTGTTTCATGGGTTTTTGTAGAGTCTCTTCTCAAAAATATTCATTCATATCCTGCATTGCTTGTCCTTGGTAGTCAATTTTGGAGTCGGTCATTTCCCTTTCTTCTATGCATTCTATGTCTTCAGTTACATCGTCTTTTAGCTTCTCATACTCTTTGATTTGTTCAATCACCAATGAAGAGTCCACATTATAGAATTTATTTGGTAGACTTTCAGCTTCATCCATTGATTCTATTTGCATGTCTTCCACTTGTGACGTGGCTCTAAGATCTGTAGAGTTGCTCTCAGGCTACATTTTGATATAAAAACTTTTCCGATCCGATACCATTTGTGAAAGTTATGGGCAAAACAGTGAAATGCAATTTAGAATGGTCAAAATGAGTCCAAATTCAATTTTAAAAGAAGATTTGGGATCTCTGTGACACTGTGAACACTCTTGTATGGTCAAAATTACAGTTGGACCATAAAATTGGCCTAGAGACATCCTACGCGTAGGATGTCTATATGCTCAAAATTGAACAAAATTTGGTCCAGAGACTCCCCTTGAGTCTAGCAACACAATGGTATGCTCAGAATTTTATTTGGACCTAAAAATGGCCTTGCGTAGGATGTCTTTTTGCTCAGAATGACTTGAAATTTTCACCCCAGTTTCTCCTTGATGTGCTGATCACAGTGGTGTGCTCATAGGTTGGTTTGGAGTCCTAAATCAAGCTGGAGACATCCTACGCGTAGGATGTCTAATTGCTCAGATTTTGTCCAAAATTGATCCTAAGATTCTCCTAGTGCTCAACAACCCAATGGTATGCTCAAAATTGATTTTGGATGCCAATAGGTCAAGATTTGGGCTGCATAGGCTTCTAGTGCACTCCAAGAGTAGGATGTCTGACAATTCTTGTCTTTGCTTGGTAAATAGGCCAAACAAGGTTCAAATTCACCTTTGAAAAAAGTTCTGGAATCCTTGAGACACTTAGAACCTCCCTATATGGCCAAAGTAGAATTTTGACCACTTTATGACCTTGGAGACATCCTACGCGTAGGATGTCTTTTTGCTCTGTTTTAGCTCAAACTTGCACTTTAGCTTCTCCTTGATGTGCTAAACTCACAACTATTTTTACTTTTTGATTCTGACACCTATAGGTTGGTCAAATGATCAAGAATCTGTTCCAAAAGCCTAATGTCTGTTCTGATGAATTCCCAAGTCAAATCAGCTCCAAATTGCACCAAATTTGCCTAGGAGGCTTATGTAAGGCTATATGATAGCATGGTATGGTCACAAGAGAATTTTGGTTTCAGAATTATGCAGTAGACATCCTACGCGTAGGATGTCTTTTTGCTCAGAATGAACCTAAACTTGGACCAAAGATTCCCCTAGTCTTCAACAACCCACTGGTATGCTTAGATTTGAGTTTGGATGTCAAAAGACCCCAAAACTAGCTATTCTTGCATTTTTCAGTAAAAAATGCTAAAGTCTGTTCAATCTTCCTTTCACTGACCCAAATGAGATGAAATTTATCACATGCACTCAATACAACATTTTGAACATGCCTTTGGAGTCATCCTATGGTTTGGTCTCAAAATTAGGCCTTGGACACAATTTGGGTAGGATGTCTGGAAATTCTCGTCTTTTGGCTTTGATCTATCAAAATTTGGTCAAATTTCCACTTTCCAGGTGAAAATAGGGTAGAACCTACCTTCTCAACACATTGGTAAACTCAGTTTTTCCAAAAAGTGCCTAGATCACCCTGTAGACATCCTACGCGTAGGATGTCTATTGCTTATTTTTTCAGTCTGAAGTGTCCCTGATTCTTCCTTATGCTCTCAGTAAGTGCAAGTATGCTTCACAATTGCAAAAACATGCAAAAATCACTCAATTTAAGCCTTTTCTAAAATTTTATGTTTTTTGACTCCGCCTTTTGGCTTTTGGTCAACAAAAATAGGGAAAAACACTCAAGTCAATATGTAACTAGGGTAAAACCTACCCTCTGAACCCACTGGTAACCTCAGTTTTCCAAAATTCCCTGCCAAAAGTACCTTGGAGACATCCTACGCGTAGGATGTCTACTGTCTTAAAATGCAATTTTTTTCTAGTAGTAGTACTCCCTATGCTTTGTAGAGCTCTCAACAATAATCACAGAAACTTTTGGACTTCAAATCAACTTCCAAACGCAATTTACCGTCTTTCCTACTTAGCGTTTTCCATTTCTCTGATGAGCCTAACAACAAATAAGACACGCATAAAGTACTCTAGATCAGCAATCAAGATATCCTACTTACCCTACTCCTACTCATCAATGTGAGATGGTGATTTTGATGTCTTGGTTGCTTCCTAGCCTCACACGGACTCTCGAGTCAACCTACCACCACATCTACCACTCCAACTCCTACTCTCTACACCGCAACCTACTACTACCTAATACTACCTAAGACGAAGGATCTAGGCCAGACACACGCTCCCTAGACTCCCTCTAAGACCAAAAGATTCCACCACTCTCCGATCCTATCTAAAAGAATGAATATACTCTGGCAAGCCAGAGGGACCTCTATCCTCAAGGACTAGTCTCGGTCACCTACTTAGGGCCCTCGTCCCCGGCAGCGGCGCCAATGTTGGACGGATACGCCGCGACGGACGTCAGCTGTCATAAAATCTAATATCTAACCAACCCAAATGATTTTCTCATATTAAATTGATCACTTAATGTGGGAGAATAAACGAGAACAAGTGTTAAGATATAGATATGTGCTTATAGATCTATCTCAACACGGGGCCAATAGTAAAGGGGCCCAAATGGGAGATGGTCTATCAAGAGCAAGGCTAACCAATGGAGCATAAGACCTTAGGGTTAGCTTCATTGAAGACCTTCAATAATGTGTGTAAAAGTCCTTTGACCTTAGGTAAGCTAGGGCTGAGCTTGAGGTGGGAACCCGGCCCAAACTCGAGGTGCTTGTCGTGCTGAGGTGCTTGTCCTACTTGAGGTGCTTGTCATGATTGAGGTGCTTGATTAAGATGCTTGAGGTGCTTGACTAGCTCCATGCTTGAGGTGCTTGACTTGGTGCATGATTAAGGTGCTTGAGGTGCCTTGAGAAGCTTTCCTAAGATGCTTGTGGGAACACCCCCTACTTCAAGTGCTTAGTCATGCTTGATGACTAAGGGGCTTGCTCACCCAAAGTCAAAAAGATCCCTACAAGGAGGGGGGCGAGCCTACAAGGGGGGGTGGATGAGAGAGAACACACACACACACACACACACACACACACACACACACACACACACACACACACACACACACACACACACACACACACACAAGGGAAGCCCCAGCTTGAAGAGGCAGCAAGGACACTTGTCAAGTTCCTCCTCATGTTGCCCTGATGGTGTGCCTGAAACCTATTGGTTGGCCACCCAAGGGGTCCAATGATAATAAAGGATATTTAATTAATTGATTTTGCATTTATCAAGTCCTCTCTCTCAAAGGGGAAAGGGGGACACTTGTCCCAAGGCTATCCCTGTTGCTTGTAATGGCTCCTGCTTGTGATTGGCTAGGCCTGGAGGGGTCCAATGAGCTTCAAGCATGAGCTACAAGGGGGGGTCGACCCAAGCAAGCTAGGGGGGTGCTTAGGGGGTATACTCACCCACACACACTCACAAACACTCTCATTGTGTACTATGCAAAGTGCAAGAGCTCTCTCTGTTGAGAGCCTACACCAACACTCTTGGCTATGGAGTGCAAATCCATCCAAGAGCCATGCTTCAATGCTTGAGCTTGCTATCTATTTCTTCTTCATTACTATGCTATTATCTATGCTAGCACAAGAGTTATGATAAGTGAGGAACTAGCTCTTTCTCGTATGAAATGTTTCTTCTTCCTCTTCCCTACCCTCATTCCCTGCTAGCTCTCTCCACCTTCGAAGGTGTTTGAGGTCTTGGGACTGAGGCTTGGTATAGTTAAAGCTTTCTTCAAGTTTAGGTTATGCTATGATGGTGATGCATGAAGCTTTCCATCTTCATTGCTTCACCTAGGTCACAAGGAACACAAAGAATGTATTGTAACAAGTCTCTCTTTATGGGAGAAATCATAATACAAATGCCTATTGGAGGGGGGACCGGCTCCACATAAATCCGGTCCTCAACTGTTGTCATGTTCTCTAAATTCTCTCTCTTGCAAAAGTATTGTCTATGCCAAGTTAACTAATTGCTATGATTATGTTGCTATCTTCAATTATGTCAACCCGCTATGCTCACAAAATCATTTCTTGAAAGTACTCTCATTAAATTCCGCTACTCTCAAATTGAATAGGCAAATTCCATTACATTGGTATCAGAGCATTTGGTTTCTCTTTTCTTGCTTAAGAAGAGAGGTCCTTAAGTAGCCTATAAATGGTTGATGTTGTTAATTATAATCGAGTAAGTGGAACTGGGATCTAATATCGGTTTTGTTAAGCCCACTATGTGGGGGATAGTGCACACCTCGGGAGATTTGGACTTAATAATGGAGTCATTTTAGACTTGCCTACGGCTTTATCATTATTGAGCCATAAGAAGTCCGAAAGGAGCTAGCCCTTGGCAACTCTGCTATGTTAGACCTACTCCTCTACTCTCTATAATTAACCACTTTGAGCCGTGGGTGTAGATACTTAAGAGCCGATTTTCAAAGGCTAAGAGGAGTGGCAACTAAGGTTTTGTATTGCCAAAGCATACACTAAGTATAAACATAAATTTTGTTAACATGGCTGGCAATAATCAAGAGAGTAGAATGAACATTGATAGCTTTGATTTTGCACATGAAGGTGCTAATGATGATGCTCCCATGTTTGTGAATTATCTCGTCACTAGGTTGCAACAAGCTATGGGCAACCCTGTTTTGCAAGCCGAAGTTACTCAACAACTTCGTGCTTATGGAATTTCCCTTCCTCTCCCAGAGGAGAGAGAGCTTAGGAGGCCTCTTGAAGAGACCCCCAAAAGAAGACTCTCTCCCATTCGAGAGAAGGAATCCAAAGAGAAAGAAAGCAATGACAGTCTAAGTTCTTCTGAAGATGTGGCTCCACGAAGATGGCGGTCTAGACGATCGCCTACTCCTCCCAAGAGGAAAAGAGCAACCCATAGTCCTTCTCCTCATCACTCTGAAAGGCAAGAGAGGAAACAAAGGAAGAAAAGGGCTAGGAAGAGGTCACCCTCTTCTCCTTCTTCTTCACCTTCCTCCTCTTCCGATGAAAGTTATGGCTATTCTCCTAGAGAATACAAGAGGGGAGGACATCGCAAATCATTTCCTGCATGGCAAAGGTCACAAAAGCTAAAGAAGTTCAAGGAGGGAGGAAAGAGTATCTCTTTTCTCACCTATGATGGCACCTTTGGTGCTACATACAAAGTGTTGGCCTTCATCCAGCAATTTGATGCGGCCTTTGGGGACGAGGGCTTCACAGAGTCCTCCAAGCTACGCCATGTAGCTATGCACTTCCAAAAATCAGCTCGTCAATGGTGGGCTAGCCTTCGTGGAAATGGAGAAGCCCCAAAGACATGGAACACTCTACGAGTTTCCATCATGAAGCAATTTCTTCCAAGTGATACTAAAGATAAAGTTCTTACCGAATGGTGCGGCTTGAAGCTTCTCTCTCATGAGTCTATCAACAAGTATGTAGACAAGTTTTGGGATTTACATCTCAAAGCTACTGTCTTTCAAAAGATAGACTTTGCCGAGCAAAGACAGCAATTCTGTGCGGGATTACCTGAAGAGATGGCCGAATACATCAACTCTCAACGGCCCGGTACTATTACCGAAGTAATCCACCACACCATGGTTGCTTCACGCATCAATTTCCATCAAGGGGCTAGACGTAATGTCAAGCCCATGGAAAACAAAGATAAAAATGATGCAAAGGGGAAATCCAATGCTCCTACTTCAGTAGGATTGACCTTAAGAGTGGCTATCATCAAATAAGGATAGTGGATGAAGATATCCTAAAGACCGCGTTTCGCACAACGTTTGGTCTTTATGAATATCTAGTCATGCCTTTTGGCTTGACTAATGCACCAGCTACTTTCAATCGTCTCATGGAGAAAATTTTTAGACCATATCGTAAATTCACTGGAGTGTTCTTTGATGATATCATCATCTACTCCAAGTCTTTGGAGGAACATAAGCAACATCTCCAAGTGATTTTTCAAGCCTTGAGGGAGAACAAACTTTTTCTCAACCAAAAGAAGAGTGAATTCTTTCTTCAAGAGATTCAATATCTAGGTCATATTATCTCTCACGATGGTATTCGTATGGATCCATCAAAGTTAGAGGTAATAAAATCATGGCCTAACCCAAGGAATCTACATGAGCTAAGAAGATTTATTGGTATGTGTGCATACTATAGACGCTTCATAGCAAAATTCTCTCAAGTAGTAGGACCACTACACGACTTAACAAAGAAGAACGTTAAGTTTGTACGGACTGCTAAGGAGCAAAATGCTTTTGAAAAACTCAAAGAGAAGCTTACTTCCCAACTAGTCCTCGTGCTTCCGGATCTCTCAAAGCCATTTGAGGTCCAATGTGATGCTTGTGGTGATTGCCTTGGAGCGGTTTTGCTTCAAGAAGGGCATGCCATAGCATATGAGAGCCGAAGGCTCAATAGTGATGAACGAGTCTTGGGCATTTATGAGAAAGAGCTTTTAGCTGTTCTACATGCCCTAGACACATGGAAGAACTACCTATTGGGGACTCCATTTATCCTACGAACCGACCACCAAAGTCTCAAGTATTTCATGACGCAAACTAAGCTTTCCGACAAACAAATGAGGTGGGCAAATTTTCTTTCGCAATTTAATTTCCATATTGCTCACATAGCTGGTAAGCACAATCAAGTTGCCGATGCACTTTCACGACGACCAAAAGTTAATGCGGTGTCTATAGCTACTCACAATGATCTATACTCTATGATAGATGAGTATGCTACTGACCCTGACGTTAGAGACATAATGTCAGCCCTTGCTTTGGGGAAGAAAGAGGAACCATTCACCTTGTAGGGTGGTTATCTTCTCCACGGCAACAGGTTATGTGTTACCCATTCCCTTCGTGAGAAGGTTATGTATGAATCCCATGCTCCTCCATATGCAGGGCATAGAGGTATTCAACCTACTCTCCGAGGAGTAGAGACATATTTCTATTGGCCTACCATGAAAGTGGACATACAAGAGTATGTTTCAAAATGTGTAGTATGCCAAAAGACCAAGTATGATAGAGGGAAGCAACCTGGATTACTCCAGCCATTGCCTATTCCAAATTCACCATGGGAGAGTATATCCATGGATTTCATCTTTGGATTACCCAAGTCTATCCATGGGAATACAAGAATATGGACAATAGTCGACAGGTTTAGCAAGTAAGCACATTTTATTCCTGTCAAAAAGACTATTAAGGCACATCAAATGGCAACTCTCTTCATATCTCAGATTTTCAAGCACCATGGATTACCCACATCCATCGTGTCAGATAGAGATCCTAGAATGACCAGCAATTTCTGGAAAGGTCTCTTTGAAAATCTAAGAACAAGATTGAATTTCTCTTCGGCCTATCACCCACAAACGGATGGCCAAAGTGAGATAGCCAATCTTACGATACTCGATCTACTCAAGACTTATGTTACCGAAGTAGATCAACGCTCACAATGGGAAAAGTATTTACCTCTAGTAGAGTATGCCTACAATAATACTGTCCATACTTCTACGTGGAAAGCACCTTTCGAGATCATAGAGGGAAGACCTAAAAGTCCCTTGCTACTCAAAGTACATGGGAAGATCTTCGCCGCCGATGAGTATAGCCGTGACCTTCAAGAATCTTTTCAAAAGATTAGGGAGGCTATAGCCATCTCTCAACAAAGGCAAAAAGCTGCTGTTGATAAGCACAGAAGAGTCTTAATGTTCAAAGAAAATGATTGGGTCTTACTCAAGTTTCCTAAGGCTCGATTAAGACAAACGACGGGCAAAAATCCTACGGGCCATCAAAAGTATTATGCTAAACTAGCAAAAAGATACTATGGTCCTTTCCAAATCTTGAAGCCCATCAATGAGACGGCTTATCAACTCAAGTTTCCCAACCATTGGCTTATACACAATGCCTTTCATGTAAGCCTACTTAAGCCCTACAAAGGAGAGCCACCAACTGAACCAATTATTGAAGACCCTCCCGAAGTTGAAGACCAAGAAGAGGTGCTACAACCCAAAGCTGTCCTTCGGCATGAAGACAAGGTACTACGACATGGTAAGATAATCCGACAGTATCTTATTAAGTTCAAAAATTATCCTTTTGAAGATGCTAGATGGATGCAAGGAGTACAACTTAAGGATAGTATGAACCTTGTCAATGCTTACAATGCTGCATTAGAGTAAGCAAATGTACAAATTGCTTTTAAATGACTCATGGTTTTGTCTTATAAGACTAGTCCTCTTTTTAATTGTGCACAAATTTAACTAGTATGCATGCTTAGAATCATGTTTGTGATGACGACGTCTCTCAAACACCAAGTAGAATTTGTCACTCTACTTTGGGAGAATCAAATGGACTAAAGAGCAGACATGCTTGCGGCAGCTATGTCTCCCAAGCACCAAATGGATTAGTCATCCATCTTGGAAAGATGTCGTAGGGTAAAAAAGGGATCCTCTACCCGCTAAGTACGATTGACTAATGACTAAGGCTTTATCTCTTCTACCTCATAGTCGAGGACGACTATGATTTCAAGAGAGAGGTAATGTCATAAAATCTAATATCTAACCAACCCAAATGATTTTCTCATATTAAATTGATCACTTAATGTGGGAGAATAAACGGGAACAAGTGTTAAGATATAGATATGTGCTTATAGATCTATCTCAACACGGGGCCAATAGTAAAGGGGCCCAAATGGGAGATGGTCTATCAAGAGCAAGGCTAACCAATGGAGCATAAGACCTTAGGGTTAGCTTCATTGAAGACCTCCAATAATGTGTGTAAAAGTCCTTTGACCTTAGGTAAGCTAGGGCTGAGCTTGAGGTGGGAACCCGGCCCAAACTCGAGGTGCTTGTCCTGCTTGAGGTGCTTGTCATGCTTGAGGTGCTTGATTAAGATGCTTGAGGTGCTTGACTGGCTCCATGCTTGAGGTGCTTGACTTGGTGCATGATTAAGGTGCTTGAGGTGCCTTGAGAAGCTTTCCTGAGATGCTTGTGGGAACACCCCCTACTTCAAGTGCTTAGTCATGCTTGATGACTAAGGGGCTTGCTCACCCAAAGTCAAAAAGATCCCTACAAGGAGGGGGGCGAGCCTACAAGGGGGGGGGGGGATGAGAGAGAACACACACACACACACACACACACACACACACACACACACACACACACACACACACACACACACACACACACACACAAGGGAAGCCCCAGCTTGAAAAGGCAGCAAGGACACTTGTCAAGTTCCTCCTCATGTTGCCCTCATGGTGTGCCTGAAACCTATTGGTTGGCCACCCAAGGGGTCCAATGATAATAAAGGATATTTAATTAATTGATTTTGCATTTATCAAGTCCTCTCTCTCAAAGGGGAAAGGGGGACACTTGTCCCAAGGCTATCCCTGTTGCTTGTAATGGCTCCTGCTTGTGATTGGCTAGGCCTAGAGGGGTCCAATGAGCTTCAAGCATGAGCTACAAGGGGGGGTCGACCCAAGCAAGCTAGGGGGGTGCTTAGGGGGTATACTCACCCACACACACTCACAAACACTCTCATTGTGTACTATGAAAAGTGCAAGAGCTAATTCTCTTTCTCCAAGCAAGTAGAGGTTGAGAGCCTACACCAACACTCTTGGCTATGGAGTGCAAATCCATCCAAGAGCCATGCTTCAATGCTTGAGCTTGCCATCTATTTCTTCTTCATTACTATGCTATTATGTATGCTAGCACAAGAGTTATGATAAGTGAGGAACTAGCTCTTTCTCATATGAAATGTTTCTTCTTCCTCTTCCCTACCCTCATTCCCTGCTAGCTCTCTCCACCTTCGAAGGTGTTTGAGGTCTTGGGATTGAGGCTTGGTATAGTTAAAGCTTTTTTCAAGTTTAGGTTATGCTATGATGGTGATGCATGAAGCTTTCCATCTTCATTGCTTCACCTAGGTCACAAGGAACACAAAGAATGTATTGTAACAAGTCTCTCTTTATGGGAGAAATCATAATACAAATGCCTATTGGAGGGGGGACCGGCTCCACATAAATCCGGTCCTCAACTGTTGTCATGTTCTCTAAATTCTCTCTCTTGCAAAAGTATTGTCTATGCCAAGTTAACTAATTGCTATGATTATGTTGCTATCTTCAATTATGTCAACCCGCTATGCTCACAAAATCATTTCTTGAAAGTACTCTCATTAAATTCCGCTACTCTCAAATTGAATAGGCAAATTCCATTACATCAGCATAGCGAGAACTCACCTAACATATAATTGTCAACTGAGGACGGAGCTCGACCCACAGGCGCGTGGAAGCAAGCAAAGGGTGTCAACCTCTACTGGACCGACTAATGACTACTTCCTACAGAGATATAAAATCTACATGCCATCGGTTCTGTGAATGTGAGAGTCTCCTATGATGCTACCGCAAGCCAAAAGCCCATTACACGTTCTCGAAACGCTACGAAACTTGAGGGATATCCTATCAACACCAATAGGCCACTCTCCCTAAGGTCCGTGAACAAAAAACCCTACCCAATACCCTCCGTGCAGAAAACGCGTAGGATGTCTGGCTAGTTTTTGGAGGTCGACGTTTCCAAAAAAATAAAGTGCCTAATGTGTAGCTCTACTGCTCTGATCGTGTGGATATGCTGAAATGAAAAAACGGACAACAATTACTCACCGAAACTCCAAAAGTAGCTCGCGGGTGAATCTGCCAAAACACAGACGAACGCGCGTGATGTAAGCATCAACGCGTAGCTCTCCTCGTGGGCAACACATTGTTGCTCTCCATTTGCGATTCCGACCACCGTAGCTCCTGTAGCACACACACACACACACTCTCACTCTCTCGCAGTCTCCCAACGACACAGAAGATCAGTTTATTAGAAGTCTCCTTACAAAGCTTTAGGTTTTGGTTTATATACTAAACCTTAGAAAACCTAATGTCTGGCCAAAATGACCTGATTTGTGCCTATGCTTCTATAGAGCTTAATTACAACACTGTGAGCTGGCTTTGCTCATCCAACAAGCATCTGTGGCCAAAATACAATTGCCGACTTAAAATATGAAGTTCTCGTAAACATTACAAAAGTGGCCGTAATGGCTCAAAATAATAATCACGGGATATTCGATGATGTCCATGAGCTTGTATCTTCACATTATGGCATCTATCTTCGTCTTCATCACTTCATCAGCATCTTTATTTGGAATCTTTAGAGAATCTTTGAGGAATCTTTATGGATCCTTTGTTGAAGCGTTGTTGAAAGGTTGACCTTTCAACAGACACTAGGGAAGATAGTAGTACTATATGGATAGCTTTTCTAAGATCTCCTAGAGAGGACCTATTGGTTCAAGATTCTACAAAAATCCTTCTATTCTTATCAAAATCTTTTAACATGGTAGTGAAAGGTTCCTCTCACGAAACAAAAAAAGGGTGATTTCCATCTCTGCACATGGTTTCTTGCTCATGTCCTCTCAAAACAAGTTGACTCTGTAAGTAAACAACAGATTATGTGAGCACAAAGTTATAAAGTACAAAATGATATCATTCGAATAATTTAATGACAACTATACAAGAATAAATTATAAGAAAAATCTGTAACAACTCTCCATAGATAACACAACTTACTTGCATTGTGAGACTCAATCACATGCTACACAACTATAGATGGCGTACCAAAGCCATCAAAAAAATAGCACCACCCAGTGTTATGAGCTGTGAAGCTTAAACATTGAAAGCCATAAAGAGGTTAATTCTCTCCAGCATGATAAACTTAAAGATGGAGATGATGTTAAGCGCTGAATGTAAGCTACAAGGGTAGCTTTCTCACCATTCTATCTTTATGTTGGAGATGGACCCTTGAAATGCCCACACACTATTCACACCTCCTGTTGTTGTTGTATGCAAGTCATGTGAGCTTATGATTTTTCCACCTTCGGGAGTAGAGGTTTCCATGTACTGCGAGTGAATGAGAGTAGAAGGAGTAGAATCTTGTTTCATGCTGTAATGGAGGTGAGAGAAGAGAGAGGAGTTAGCTTGGTGTGAAACTATGTGGTGGGCAAGGGGAAGACATAGAGGAGAAGCTTACTTGGTGCTACAATGGAGATGGGAGAAGCTAGTAGAGAGATAATGCTAGACTATAGGGGGTGCTGGTTGTTGTAGCCATGGAGAGCTTGGAAAAAGGTTTGTAGAGAGAGAAAATACTTTTTAGCTATAGAGTAGGTTCAGAAAGACTTTGGAGGGTGGAAAATGATGTTTTGAATTTTTTTGGAAATTTTTAGTGCACGTTGTTTACTTTTGGAGGTCACAAATACTTTTTTGACCATTAAATAGGTTAGGGGACCTTTTAAAGAGGGAAAACTTGAAATTTGATTTTTTTTTGAAAATTTGAGATTTTTAGTGTGTTTTTAAATCCGGGCTAAAACGTGGGGGAAAAGAGGTCCAAGAGGTCCCCCCCCCCTCATCCCTTTCCCCTAGCCACCTCCCTTACCTTCTCACTAGGTAAGAGGCCATTAAGTGGTGTAAGGCTACCTTGTTCCCCTACTTTTTTGAGGGTATAGAGTGTGTCCACCATCCTCTTTCTATTGGTTGGCCTCTAATTAACCTTAATCCCAAAGGGCCCTAGAGGGTTCATATTTTTCCTAATGTGTTATTTTGGTGTTGGTATCCCGTCTCTAAATACATATGTGTTGCAAGAAGTGAATGATCAGTCATACATTCCTACCACAAACCTTATTGAATTAAAGCACACGAGTTGTCCTGTTGGCAAAGGAAACAAAGAAATGTTGAACTTGCACGATGCATGTGTGTATGATCTGTCAAACACTCTGCTTCAAAGTGTGAAGATGCTTGCTTTTGTTGAGAGTAGATACCATGTGATTGGACCTTCTGTAGAAAAACTTGCTAGTTCGGGCACAACAAGGCTAAGTGTCACGACCAACCGCTATTGCAAGAGAGATTGAGGATGAGCTCGGAGGTACACCATTCTATCAACAACCAATGGTGGAGGGGGATAATATTACAGTAGCCAAAAAGTAGAAACAGGATGGGAAAGTAATTTGTAAGGAGGAGATTGATTTGCATCGACCTGAATACCTCACACCATTAGGAAAAGTATGAACCCCAAAAATGCCTTGTAAGAGCAACCAATCAAATTTCATTCAACAATAGGACATAAAAGAGGGGGCATGGATATCCCATATCTATGAACCTCAAAACTATATCATGTAACATAGCAATGGAAAGAGCTCGACAATGCAATCCAAACGCACTAAAATGCTTAAGTTATGGCCATTCAAAAAATTGAAACAAAAATTTGTGAGACCGTGGACACACAACCATTCTCATTGGTGTAGAGAGTATATTCCAAAAGCAACTTTGAGCCTAAAGGGCCCTTTTGGGATTCATAATTTCCCTAGTGCAAAACATCTCGTGGAATTGTAGAGGCCTCCAAGAAACTAGTAGAGTGGACATTCAGTAGGAAATGAACACAAAGGTGGGCTGATGGTTGAGGAGACAGACATTCATAAGACAATGTGGGCCATCCGTCGTATACCAACAAAGGAAAGTAGGGTTCAATGTCAAGGGTTGTTAGGATCTAGAGTCGGTGAATGTAAGAATAATATAAAGAACGCAGGTGCAGATGCTGTTGCGCCATCATTTTGGGGTATTCAAACCTAGGAAGGAGGGACTGATATTGCTCATGGTAGCGGTTCAAAGGCACACTTCATGGGGTTCTACAATGATAGTGTGGATCACACATGGCAGATCTATAACACAATCACTCAATGCCCTGCAAGAGTCCCTAGTACATGGCCAGTGGAAAAGAGAACAAACATGACTGCTTCAGAGTTGCAAGAATTGGAGACATTAGGTTTCACAGTAAAGAAGATTGCAATAAAGGAAACCAAAAATGTGCGTTGTTGGCCAGAAGTATCAATTCAAGTCTCCAAGAGAATAGAATTGATTGTAACCATGGAAGCTCCGATTGAGTAGCACATTATCGTGAAGACAAACATGCATGAGGAATTCATGGTGGAAACATCTTCTTCACAAGTCCGTGGTGAGAAGTATGAAGTTCATATTGCAAGTAGCCGGATGTGTACATGTGGGGGATTCTCAAAGAGAGTGGAACAAATAAAACCATCTATGGCCTGCAAACATATTTATTTGGATATTCCTTTTCTACTTTGTCTTAGATTTAAACCATAATATGTTTATCCATCAGAGTAGGCTGACAAATGAGGATCTTCTTTGTGTGTTCAACTGTCATCGTAACTGTTGTCGTACGTCATTAAAAAGGAGTATATTTGAGTTGTATCATTTAAATGTATTGGTCCGTCATGTAGTTGTATCTTGAAAACTATGGATGGTCTTTTAATATTGTATTTCTTTTTTGAGAAATTCAGTATATGATGATGGTGGCTTGTGTCTTCTTGTTTTTCTGCTACGTCCAAAGCATTGTTTTTGAAAATGTACATATTAGTTTGAAGGTTCTATTGGAAATTGAAATAACAAGAAAAGATCCCTCTGAAAAGCTCTCTCTAACCAAGATGTGGAAAGATTTTTCCCAAATAACACCCCTTTAGTGCAAGGCTTGGAAAAAGATCCCTCCAAAGCTTGCTCAATTCCCAACCCCCATGGACCGAGTTGGCTTCTTGGGAAAAACTATGTATGACATTGAGGACCTCCGATATATGGTAGCATGCTGGCTTTTCATGACCATCCGACAACGTTCTCTTTTTCCAATCTAATCATAGAGTAGGTAGAGTGAATCCAAGATAGATCACTTCTATGCTAGTGATTACATATGTGACTTGGGTAGTTGAATATGCATTTTGGCAGGGACTAATTTGTCTAATCATGCGCTAGTGATTCTTACTCTGGCCGATAAGCAGAGGAGTGGCAATATTATGTTACACATCCCTGAGAGGATTTTTCTAGATATAGAGCTTAGAGAGCAGGTAGTGAGGCGGTCCGGGGTGGGCAACAAGAAGAGCAACCTCTAGACACCCTTCAAGGCTCCCGTGCTGCTCAATGGGGCTGGGGCACAACACAACACAAACCAAAACAACAAACCCACAGCCAAATCCCAACTACACAAGGGGCACCACCTAGTTTAAGAGCGAACTAGGACGCAAAAGAGGAGAATCGTTAGAGCAACCCACAAACAAGCAAGGAATTTACACTAACCCTAACACCAATGGAACACTCTCACACACTAAAACACGAGAGAGAGAGAGAGAGAGAGAGAGAGAGAGAGAGAGAGAGAGAGAGAGAGAGAGAGAGAGAGAGAGAAGTGTATCGTTAATGATCAAGCAAACATAAATATATATATGTAAGAAAGAGAGAGAAGGGGGAAGGGGATGCTTGTTGCACTAATGCCTTCTTACAAATCTGTCATGACCAATCAAAGTGAGATTAGTATTTGTTCAACATAGCCTGAGTAAATTACACCACAACACATCACAAGAAAAAATCCACCCCAATCACTGTCTTAAGGCCAGGGGAGTCCTCTCCACCCTGTCGCCCTCTTACAGCATGTGGGATTTATGGCTAAATTGATAACAATACCCGGAGACAAGCTATCAAGAACTTAAATAAAACACCAAGACACTTACACATCATTATTGTTCATGACCACGTTGGAAGGGAGACAAGGTATCCATGCTTAGTCCAAATTCACCCTCCTTGATTCAGTAAATGTTGGGCTTACTCTAGTAGGAGAAATGATAGATTTCCTACTCTCAATTGAGTGATCACTCTCTCTCTTACAATGGCATAAAGTTCCCTTGCTAATCCCCTATTACAACACATGCACATGCATAAGACAATGAGCCTCCACTCAAGAGCTCCTTCTAGAGAGGTTGAGCTTGGCTTCTCAAGCTATAGCATAGTGCTCTTGCTTATGGCTCCCCCTTTTTGTGCTAGCTACACCCTCCTTTTATAGCAATTTTGAAGGCTAGGGTTACTCCTCTAACCATGGTTGGGTTAGATTTTCAGCAATTTATCTAATTTCTTTTACTTGGAATTATCAAGAAGTTGGTGGGGAAAGAGAGAGGAGAGAAATGGAGGTGATAGGACTTTTCATAGTGGGTTAGTGTTAGTAGAGTTAGTATTAATTTACAAATGGAATTGGATATTTACAATGGGAGTATCCATGTAGGATACAAATAAGGAAGAAAAACTCTTAAGAGGTAAGAAAAGGTGGATTTCTTACAAGGTTGATGCTCCAAGTGTCTTGAGTAGGGCCAATTTTGACGCTTGTTGACGGTCCACTAGCTTTGACGGTACATTTTTTCTCCACTCTTGACCTTCCTTGAGAGACAAGGTAATTGAAGCTGAGTAATCAACCACCATGATGCTGTCTTTTAAGAGAAGAGGCTGAATTTTGTGGTTTTTTTGATAGATATGGGTAAATTGGAGGAGGAAAAATGAGACTACGTGGTCAATTTTGGAATGGAATTGTGTGTGGGAGGTATGAGTTCACCATGGTTTCTCTTATTCTTCAAGGTTGAGGAGAAGGTGAGTAGGGTGCAGAGAGGAGTGGTGAGAGAGGTGGGGATGATGAGTGGAGAAGTGTGTGTGAAAGAGGAAAATGATAAAGTGGAAGAGAGAGTGTGGCTGCATAGCATGGGAAAACTGGGGTCCACTAATAAAATCATAGCTCACAGCTCGTAGCTCAAACAAATATGAAAAAATTTGAGGCAAAAGCTCAGCCCACGAGCAACTTTTGTTTGTATCACCTTTTCAAATTCGGAGAGCAAGTGAACTTTAAAAATTCAGAAAAACCGACCGTTTTTTTCCACTGCACAAGGTCCTTGTGGGGTCCTTCTTTGGATGATTCTTTTGAATACCTCCAAGAGTGAGCCCTCCATAGTGCATGTATGCATGCCACCTACCCTTGACCTTATTTGGTAGGTCTATAATTGAAGATATTGTTGAGATTATGATATAAGTTAATAGTACAACTAAGAAAATCAAATATTGAGGGGTCTAAAAAATATGTACATGTCAAATATAAATAATATAAGTGGAAAAAAATATAAAGGGGTCAAAAGAAATCTCTCTCATTATGAGGCTACCATAAAAAGATAAATATTTTTGGTGTTCTAATTTTTTAGAAAAAAAAACAAAATAGATGTAGGAAGGGAAAAATCACAATAGTGAAAAAATATACACATAAATAAAACTAGTTTTTTTGGATTTTTGTTGGGGTGGAGTTACACCAAATATAAGAGAAGCTTACATGAAAATATTTCTATATGGAATAAAGAGTATGAAAAATGGTAAGAAAAAATTGTGGTAATGGTGAGGCAATGTACAGAGCATAAATAGCACACACCTAGGTAGAAATATTTAAATAAATACCAAAATAATTATGAAAAAATCTTTTATTTAGGCCCTATATACAAAGAAATATTTACATACGCATGGGCCATAGTATACTTATATTTTTTATTTTATTTTATTTTTTTGGCTCAACTAGCCCAATGACTAGCTAATTGAGGGTTTTTTAAGAAGATATGGGAAAAGTCCCGTGACTCACGCACGCCTATGTACAGTGAAATGGTAGGGATAGCCACAGTGTTTGGGTGATTTTGGTAGGGTGAGGTAACTCACTGTGGCAATTACAAAGAGCCGAAAAAACGGCTATCATTAGCCCTCCCCCAGGATGATGGTATATTCATGTACCATCATAGAGCATCTTTTCCAAAGAGAGTGCTTCAGAGTCCTTGACGAGATCTTCATTGTTTGGCCCCTCAGAATTTTGGCTAGAGTTACACTCATGCTTCATGTAACAATACTTACATGAGACAGCGGCCTTTGGACAGATCTTTGGTAGATCCTTTGGTAGAAGGCGACTCAAATAGGGCTTCAAGCAATACCCGTTTACCTTCCTGGAGTGCTCTTTACCATTCAAGTCCATAAGCTGATAGTAACTAGAATTGAAAGCCTTCTTGACTATGTATGGCCCTTGCCATCTAGTTTCAAACTTGGCATCAAAACGATTGTCAAGTCGATTGTCATACCTTAGCACAAGCTCTCCTTCCTTGATGCCTTTGTCCTTCAGTTTCTTGTCGTGCGTTTCTTTCGCTTGTGTGGCTTTCCTCTTGTAGCACTCATATGCTGCTTCTCTTTTCCACTCAAGCTCCACTAACGTAAGAAGTCGATCCATCCATGCTTCTTGATCATCTTGTGCTGATTTGCCATGAAGTCGCATTGTCGGAATGTTTAGCTCAATTGGCTGTAAAGCCTCTTGACCATAGACCAAGTGAAATAGTGTGAACTCCGTGGCTTCCCTATATGTGGTTCGATACGCCCACAAGGCACCATCCAAGAAGTCATCCCACAACTTTGTCTTGTTTTTCACCATCTTTCTAATGATGCCTGCAATGACACCATTAGCTTTTTCTACCAAACCATTTGATTGGGGATAGTAGGGTGTACTGTGACGATGTAGAATGTGAAGTTCTTCACAGACTTCTGTGAGCAATCCCTTTCTAAACCCTGGACCATTATCAGAAACAATCTCCAAAGGTGTGTCAAATCTACAACAAATGTGAGTGTAGACGAATTTGCTCACTGTCTTCTCATTTACCTTTGCCACACTCTGTGCTTCCACCCACCTAGTCATATAGTCTACAGCCACTAGAATGTAGAGTTTACCATTTTTTGTCCTAGGCAGAGGACCCATAGCATCCATGCCCCACTTTTCAAACGGTCCATTTGCAAGCACGATTTGCCTTGGACCATAAACCAATCTTCTATTCCCATTTACCTGACAATTGTGACAACTTTTACACCAATGTTGGACATCCACATGCAAGCTTGGCCAAACATACCCCGCAAGCAAAATCTTCTTCACAGTTGATTCTTGGGCAAAATGACCACCACATGCCTCTTCATGCAAACCTTTTAGAATGGCTGGAATTTCCTCGATAGTTGGTACTCTTCTGCACACTTGATCCTTCCCTCTTTGATAGAGGGAGCCTTCTAGGAAGAGATATGCGCTTGCCTTCTTCATGAGTCTCCTCTCCTGAGCTTTTGTGAAGTCTGGTGGAAACTCACCCTCCAAAATGTAGCCAATGATGGGAGCCAATGACTCCAATCCCTGGTACCTCGGTTGCTTCACAGCAGCCGCCACCATGATGACTTGCACTTCTTTCTTTACACATGCAACGGCTTGTTGTGCAAGTAAATCAGCATCTTCATTTTGTTTCCTAGGAATATGATATAATTGCACCTCCTCAAATTGATTAAATAGCCTACGGATGGTATGAACTTTGGCCCTTAGTCTTTCATTTTTGCATGCCCAGATGCCTAAAATCTGCTTCACAATGAGAAGTGCATCCCCTTTTACCATGAGACGTTGTATACCATGGCCAATGCATATTTTTAAACCATGAAGTAGTGTGTCATATTCTGCTTCATTGTTGCTAGTTGAACCTGGTAGATTGACCTTCTCTTTCATGACCACCTCTCCACTTGGGTTGAGCAATACTAGCCCTCCCCCTGCTTTCCGTGTGGCTCGACGAAAAGCTCCATCAAAGAACAAGGTAAAAGCATTAGGAATACTTTTTGGTGGTGGAAATGGTAGGGTCTTTACTTGAGGCACCTTAATTTCCTTCTCACGTACCCTATAAGTGAGAATCCCTGCCAATTGTGCACGCACACTATCTTCTACCTTGAAAGAGTATTGGAACTCTTGCAACTCCATAATCCACTTTGAGATCCTAGTACTAAGATTCATTTGAGATGACACCCAAGGGAACAAATTTTCTGCAGTGAGAATTACAAAAGGTTTTGGTAGCAGGTAGGATCTAAACTTTCTCACCGCAAACATGAGAGAAAGCATCATGAGTTCTGCTTCTGTGTAGTCTCTCTCCAAAGCATTCATGACCCTACTAGCAAAGTAGATGGGTCGCATCCTTGTATTGTGGGGATCTTGTTGTAGCAACACAGCACCAATTGTTTCCCTTCCAACACTAGAGCTAACAAAGAATGTGTACTCCCAACAAGGAGGCATGAGTGTTGGTAGCTCTGACAAAATGACTTTAATGTTACAAAAATACTCTTCAAGCTCATCAGACCATGCAAATTCTACTTGTTGTGTCAACTTTTGCAAAGGATGAAGCAACTCCGAGGCTAAGTGAATGAAGCGTGACATATACTTCACCTTCTGAATGAAAGAGATGACCTCCTTAAGACTCTTCGGTGATGGGAGCTCAATAAGAGCCTTTGCCTTTGAAGGATCCACCTCAATGCCTTTATAGGAAACCTTGTGACCGAGCAAGATCACTTCATCCTCACCTATGTTGCACTTGTCGGGGTTGAGTTGACCTCCCATGTCGTAGAGCTTCTTTAAACCTTCTTCTACCCTTTGTAGATGCAATGATTTTGAGCTATACATACAGAAATCATCAATGAACACCCTAATTGACTTTCCAAAGAATGCTTGAAACACCATGTTCATGAAACGTTGGAATGTTGCAAGAGCATTTGTCAGACCAAATGGCATGACTCTGAAAGCATAACAACCCCAAGGAGTGATAAAGGTTGTTTTCAATTGATCCTCCAATGCAATCCCTATTTGAAAGTAACCTGAGTAGCCATCACACACAATGTACTTCTCATGACCAGCTACCTCATTTAGTATCTCATCCTGAAATGGGAGGGGAAAGTGATCTCTTTTTGTTGCCTCATTGAGTGGACGGTAATCCACACACACCCTCCACTTTCCGTTTTTCTTAGGAGTGACAACAACGGGAGAGACCCACTCTGAATTCTCCACTGGATAAATGAAACCTGCTGCTAGAAGCTTTCTTACCTCCTTGAGTAAAGCCTGCTCCTTGATGACTCCTAGCCTTCGTAGCTTCTGAGCCTTAGGTGTGGCCTCTGGCTTCAACTCAATTTTGTGTTGAACAGCATCTACTCCACGCACATCGATGTAGTCTTTAGCAAAAATCCTAGGAAACTTCCTTAGCACACATTTGAACTCCTCTCTTTCATCCTTTGTAAGTGTTGTTGATAGCATACCTTCCAGCATCCCTTCATCTTGAACACCTTCGTTCTCTTGAGGACCTACCTCCTCCAAGCCTTGACAAGAGGTCTCTTGGTTGCTTGGCTTAAACCTTACCCCCATGACTTCGATGGAAGACTCCTCTTCAGTAATGCTGCCGCTACTTTCTTCTTCTGAAGTGCTATCGGTCCAACCTTCTTCCGTCTCACTTTGAGATGATTCTTCATGGAGCTCCTCTTGGCGTTGCTCCTTCATGTCAAAGAAAACCTTCTTATGATTGTCATTCCTGCAAATTAATTTCCCACTCTCCCAATCCTGCAAAGCTCGCATTTTCATTAGCCATGGTCTTCCTAGGATAAATGGATAACCACTTCCCTTGGTCGACATAACATAAAAATCCACCGCTTTCTTAATGCCAAAGGCCTCTACAAAGACATTTTTACAAATTCCTACACACCTAGCCTTGCTATTGTTTGCCATCTTGACTTTGATTTCAGGTGTCTCATGGATGTGCATGCCTAGTCTTTGCATGAGTCCCTCTGTCATGATGCAAATTTGTGCATCCCCATCCACTAGACCTTTCCTAACCAATCTTCCTTTGATGTAACAGTCTAGCACCGGTGTAATGTCCTCATTCATTTCAGCTTGTGCAATTTTTACAACAAGCACACTCTCTTTTACCTTTCTCCTAGTGCTAACTGCCCTTGTTAAATCCCTCCTTACTTGTGGACATAATGCAAGAAATTGAGGCCATGAAATATCAGGACCCTTACCTCTCATGTCTTCCAACAAGTTGTACGGAGCCATACCATGTCCAAGAGGGAAGTCTTGGAGGTTGATACGACGTCGAGTCCTCTTGGTTTCCTTGGTCTCCTTTGCCTTTTTGCCTTGTCCATGGTCACTCTGTGATGTGACTCCTTCTTTCTCTTTACCTTTCCCTCGGCCACGCTTAATGCCATTGGCTTCCATGTCAACCTCATTTGAATTTGTCACCTCTACCACATGCACATTTGGATCTGGCAAAGGTGGAACTCCTTCTACCCCTTGTGGAGGTGGTCTTGGTCTATTTGGCCTTTGTAGAAGCTTTGGTTGTTGACCAGCTCCTTCTCCTGCATTCATCACTGGGTAATTCAAGTTAGGTCTCCCTGGCTCTCCACGGGGCCAAGGACAATTATACATCCCATGTCCAGACTCTCCGCAATTCCAACATTGCAAGACTCTCCTAGTTCGTGGCTCTCTCTCTTCTGACTCCTTTGCTTGTCCCTTTGGACCTACAGCTTGTGCAAGGTGAATTGACAGGCTGCTTAAAGATTCATTTAACTTCTCAATCACTTCAGCCGTTACCTCAGGAAGCTCCCTAGATGTTGATGCTTGTGACTTACCTTTGGGTCTAAGACCTTCTATTGGAACCTCTCCCCTTAAGCACTTGAGTTTCCTATACTTCTCAGCAGCCCTAGTTTCCGCTGCATCAAAAGTAGCAGGTGCACTCGCCTCAACTTTTACCTTAAGGTCAAGAAAGAGTCCAGCTATGAACCTCTCCTTCTTTAAAAATTCTGCACCATCACCAGGGTTAGCAACATTTCGTATCCATAGAGCCCAAAGACGTAGAAACTCTTGCTTGTACAAGTAGTAGTCATCTAAGTCTTTTTGCTTATGAGAAACAATGTCTTGCCATAGTTTTTGAGTGTTTTGGGGATCAAAGAAGTATCTCTTAAAACGATTCAAAACTTCTGTGTAATTCCCCTTAACTTCCTCAGGCAAAGAGTCAAACCAAGTACTAGCATCTTTCCTAAGGACCACCTCAAACATTTCTACACATTCTTGATCGGTTACTATCCTCTTGATACGGCAAGACATCTTGAAATTTGCTAAAAATAATTCTGCATCCTCTCCAGGCTCTCCAAAGAAAAGAGGATATCCAGACATTTGGCGTTGGCTCTCCATTATTATGAAAGATTACAACACGAGTTACAATAAGGGATACAATAGAGATTTAGAACCACTCGCCTGCAAATGAAGAAGTAAGAAAATACCACTATAGGTTTTCTTCTTCAGCTATCCAAGCTTCAATGAGGTCTCGATTTGTTTGATCAAAACAAAAAGGTAGACTATTGATGAGCTCTAAGAAGGGTTGAAATTCTTCAAAGCTAAGGCGATAAACAGAAATCTCTAGAACTTCATTTTCTGGATCCAAAAGAGCAACCACGTCCCAAGTGATAAATTGCACTTGCTCTACAATTCCCAACGCACAAGCGGTTTGTATAAAAACTAGATCTTCATGCTCGTCGAAGGCCGTGAGAAAGTAGCAATTGACTAGGAGCTCCTTTCCTTCGAGTTCCACACAGTCGGAGTGAGGCAACCTTCTCACAATTTCATAAAGAACATCCTCATCAAGTCCAATCAAGTTTGCAAGATTTAAAGACTCCACTTGTGCTACAAAATTCCTGGACAAAAACTCCTTAGGATTATGGTTAAATCATTCAAAAGCATAAAGAGATTTACAATGTCTCTATGAACAAAGTGTCATAGAAAGTAGAGAAGGATGAGAATTTATACAAATTTGCAATCTTCTCTATGCTCTCTTTATTAAGACAAGCTCTGAATAGCTCCCTATCTCCTTTGTTGAAAGCGAAAGGAAGACTATTAATAAGACGCAAATGAGGGAAAAATTCACCAAATGTGAGTCTATGAAGCATGAACTCTGGCCGCAAGTTTCCTGAAGAGTCTTCCTCAATGGTGAAATGCACTCGCCAAACGCCAAATTTCACTCTATTTACCAATCTTAGGGCACACACTAGTTGGATGAATGCGCGGTCTTCCTTAGTGCCCAACAACAAGAGGAAAATGGAATCCACGCGTAGGACCTTCCGTCTTAACTTCACCACCCTCTTGTTATGAGGGAGACGCCTTACTACTTGCTCCTGCAACTCAATTGGTAATAGAGCTAGATCTCTAAGGATTGAACTTTCACTGCACACACATTCCCAGTTAGAACAAATGATCGTTTTTTTGTTTCTTGTAACAACTTGGACAAAGAAAAAACAAACATACACACTATTTTGCCGGGCTGCACTTCATTTTAAAATAAAATGAACACATGTACATCAAAAGAAGTGTGGTAGTTGATGAGAGGTAGAATGACAGGGTTTGGTGATGCAAGAATTTCTCCTACTCTTTGGGCACCAAACATGAACACCATTCGTTGTTGAAAATGGATCTTTCTACTAATTGCAACGTTTATTCTAATGCGTGGAGTAAAATGAAAGGAAAAACCCTCTATTCCTGGGCCATTATCCATGGCCTATGCATGTCCTAATGCTTAAAATAACACAAAAATATAGACGTCCAAGCTAATATCGTACCTAATGAGAGGCAAAATAAAAGGATTTACCGAAGTGTTTATCTCGGCTAACCTAAGAGGACCTAAAATTCTACGAATTACTCGCTGAAATTGCAACTTAGTACTAACAATTATGTGTACCTTTTGCCTTGCAATGGGAATGAAGGGATCATACAAATTCTCATGATTCATGCAAGCTACTTGATTATGCTAAAGGTTGAGCCTTCACAAAACATACACAAGCCTGTTCCTCCGTGGGGGCACCAATTTGAGGCGGTCTGGGGCGGGCAACAAGAAGAGCAACCTCTAGACACCCTTCAAGGCTCCCGTGCTGCTCAATGGGGATGGGACACAACACAACACAAACCAAAACAACAAACCCACAGCCAAATCTCAACTACACAAGGGGCACCACCTAGTTTAAGAGCGAACTAGGACGCAAAAGAGGAGAATCGTTAGAGCAACCCACAAACAAGCAAGGAATTTACACTAACCCTAACACCAATGGAACACTCTCACACACTAAAACACGAGAGAGAGAGAGAGAGAGAGAGAGAGAGAGAGAGAGAGAGAGAGAGAGAGAGAGAGAGAGAGAGAGAGAGAAGTGTATCGTTAATGATCAAGCAAACATAAATATATATATGTAAGAAAGAGAGAGAAGGGGGAAGGGGATGCTTGTTGCACTAATGCCTTCTTACAAATCTGTCATGACCAATCAAAGTGAGATTAGTATTTGTTCAACATAGCCTGAGTAAATTACACCACAACACATCACAAGAAAAAAGCCACCCCAATCACTGTCTTAAGGCCAGGGGAGTCCTCTCCACCCTGTCGCCCTCTTACAGCATGTGGGATTTATGGCTAAATTGATAACAATACCCGGAGACAAGCTATCAAGAACTTAAATAAAACACCAAGACACTTACACATCATTATTGTTCATGACCACGTTGGAAGGGAGACAAGGTATCCATGCTTAGTCCAAATTCACCCTCCTTGATTCAGTAAATGTTGGGCTTACTCTACTAGGAGAAATGATAGATTTCCTACTCTCAACTGAATGATCACTCTCTCTCTTACAATGGCATAAAGTTCCCTTGCTAATCCCCTATTACAACACATGCACATGCATAAGACAATGAGCTTCCACTCAAGAGCTCCTTCTAGAGAGGTTGAGCTTGGCTTCTCAAGCTATAGCATAGTGCTCTTGCTTATGGCTCCCCCTTTTTGTGCTAGCTACACCCTCCTTTTATAGCAATTTTGAAGGCTAGGGTTACTCCTCTAACCATGGTTGGGTTAGATTTTCAGCAATTTATCTAATTTCTTTTACTTGGAATTATCAAGAAGTTGGTGGGGAAAGAGAGAGGAGAGAAATGGAGGTGATAGGACTTTTCATAGTGGGTTAGTGTTAGTAGAGTTAGTATTAATTTACAAATGGAATTGGATATCTACAATGGGAGTATCCATGTAGGATACAAATAAGGAAGAAAAACTCTTAAGAGGTAAGAAAAGGTGGATTTCTTACAAGGTTGATGCTCCAAGTGTCTTGAGTAGGGCCAATTTTGACGCTTGTTGACGGTCCACTAGCTTTGACGGTACATTTTTTCTCCACTCTTGACCTTCCTTGAGAGACAAGGTAATTGAAGCTGAGTAATCAACCACCATGATGCTGTCTTTTAAGAGAAGAGGCTGAATTTTGTGGTTTTTTTGATAGATATGGGTAAATTGGAGGAGGAAAAATGAGACTAGGTGGTCAATTTTGGAATGGAATTGTGTGTGGGAGGTATGAGTTCACCATGGTTTCTCTTATTCTTCAAGGTTGAGGAGAAGGTGAGTAGGGTGCAGAGAGGAGTGGTGAGAGAGGTGGGGATGATGAGTGGAGAAGTGTGTGTGAAAGAGGAAAATGATAAAGTGGAAGAGAGAGTGTGGCTGCATAGCATGGGAAAACTGGGGTCCACTAATAAAATCATAGCTCACAGCTCGTAGCTCAAAAAAATATGAAAAAATTTGAGGCAAAAGTTCAGCCCACGAGCTACAACTTTTGTTTGTATCACCTTTTCAAATTCGGAGAGCAAGTGAACTTTAAAAATTCAGCAAAACCGACCGTTTTTTTCCACTGCACAAGGTCCTTGTGGGGTCCTTCTTTGGATGATTCTTTTGAATACCTCCAAGAGTGAGCCCTCCATAGTGCATGTATGCATGCCACCTACCCTTGACCTTATTTGGTAGGTCTATAATTGAAGATATTGTTGAGATTATGATATAAGTTAATAGTACAACTAAGAAAATCAAATATTGAGGGGTCTAAAAAATATGTACATGTCAAATATAAATAATATAAGTGGAAAAAAATATAAAGGGGTCAAAAGAAATCTCTCTCATTATGAGGCTACCATAAAAAGATAAATATTTTTGGTGTTCTAATTTTTTAGAAAAAAAAACAAAATAGATGTAGGAAGGGAAAAATCACAATAGTGAAAAAATATACACATAAATAAAACTAGTTTTTTTGGATTTTTGTTGGGGTGGAGTTACACCAAATATAAGAGAAGCTTACATGAAAATATTTCTATATGGAATAAAGAGTATGAAAAATGGTAAGAAAAAATTGTGGTAATGGTGAGGCAATGTACAGAGCATAAATAGCACACACCTAGGTAGAAATATTTAAATAAATACCAAAATAATTATAAAAAAATCTTTTATTTAGGCCCTATATACAAAGAAATATTTACATACGCATGGGCCATAGTATACTTATATTTTTTATTTTATTTTATTTTTTTGGCTCAACTAGCCCAATGACTAGCTAATTGAGGGTTTTTTAAGAAGATATGGGAAAAGTCCCGTGACTCACGCACGCCTATGTACAGTGAAATGGTAGGGATAGCCACAGTGTTTGGGTGATTTTGGTAGGGTGAGGTAACTCACTGTGGCAATTACAAAGAGCCGAAAAAACGGCTATCAGTAGTTACGTTGTGGATCGAGAGTCTGGATACACAGGGGGACATTGCTTCTAGAGTGTCCAATAACCTCGGGGAGCTTGGTCGTTTCTTCCTCCAAGAGTCACAACATGATTGGCTACGGACCAAGAGAAGGAGAAGCGACTACATTGGGGCATTGCCTCCTTAAGGAAGATGCAGGAGAGGCACCCAAATAGTCTCGAGATGGATGACCAGATGCAACAAGCTTGACAGGAGCTGATCTCCATTGAGGAGTGATGCCATAAGATTTTCTACCATCGATAGGCATCTCAGGGGACCCATGTGGGCAACATAGTTATTAAGAGGTTTTTGAGACGGTGGGTGTTACCATATACATGTGGTAGTAATATGTGTGAACACGCTTAGGACCGTTGGGGCATTTTTCCCCCCCATGCATTGTATATATGCCGATCACTCTAGGGCTAACTTATCTTTCCATTGCACACCAAAAGTAATACACTCTCTGTTGTGTTCCTTGAGCTTCCTTCATCTTCTCCAAGCTGTGTGTGTTTCCTGTAACCCTAATTCCAACAATTGGTATTAGAGTAGGTTGCGTCCTCTCGAGCTTAGTCGCCAACAGTTCCAACACACGCCTGCTCACTTTCTCTGATTTTTGTGAGCTTTGGAGAGCATCAATAGGTCGACAAATATTTCAGATTTGGGCTTATTTTGGCCTCCATTTCCACTACAGACACTACTGTTCAAGCTATTTTTTCATTTTGTGCAGAATTTCTATCGGTGCCGTTTTTTGCATGATAGGTCCCTTGCAATATTTTACGGTTGTGCTATATAGCACGTGTTGTTCTTTCTTTGTTTCTCCTCTTTTTGGAAAATTTTCACATCAGGTGCATCATTTGCCATGGTTGACAATAACACAGATGTGTTCAAGATGTTTGCTGCTGCCGAGGATAGATTGGATGTGGAAAAATACCCTATGTGGGCTTATATGATGCAACATGTTCTTATGTCAAAGGGCATTTGGAATATTGTGCAAGGCATTGATGTACATCCTGGTTTTGAGGATGCAGGCGATGTTGAGGATGTTGCATGTTTTGGTGGCAGGATTGCTGCTACCAGGGCTACTTTAGCTACGATTGGCAAGCTCATTAGGATGTAAAAGATGCGCACGATCATGTATTGATTGCCTTTTTTATGAAGCGCACTATTACTCCTCATATTTGTTCAATTTACAAACAAGCTTGGGATATTCTGGCTGGTCTTTATGCAAGTCACAATGAGGCTAAAATTGCATTGCTGCGTAAAGAGCTGGAGTCAAAGACTATTCGTGAGGAAGATGAGAGGGCTGAGCAGAATCTTCCATGAACACAAAATCCCGTGAGACCAAGATACTCTTTGTTTGTGGATGGTACAACCTGTAACCTTTGATTTCAGTACTATAAAAAGAAAAAATGCATTAGACAGCATTATCATCCAATTTTCTACATTGTGTTTGTGGCACCAAAGCATAGGCCAAACAACCAAAAACACGCATGTGATCAATAGATGGCCTTCTATCATGCCATGCTTCATATGGATTCATAGACTGCAAAGCTTTTGTAGGGAATCTGTTA
The DNA here is from genome assembly GCF_014529385.1 of Adiantum capillus-veneris. Lineage (NCBI taxonomy): Eukaryota > Viridiplantae > Streptophyta > Polypodiopsida > Polypodiales > Pteridaceae > Adiantum > Adiantum capillus-veneris. The sequence continues at coordinate 170,784,637 of NC_140933.1, forward strand.
AGTACATAAGTGGCACACATGATAGCCTCAAGCCAAAATGAATGTGGCAAAGCTTGACTTTTGACCATACATAGTGTCATTTTCGTAAGCGACCTGTTTTTTCTTTCAACAACACCATTTTGATGAGGTGTATACGGCACTGTACATTGGTGTTTTATCCCACGACTAGCCAAAAATGCATTAAATTTCATCAGACATATACTCCCTCCCTCAATCGGAATGGAGGGTGTCCATAGGACATTTAGAGACATTTTCAATTATAGCTAGAAATTGCTTGAAGCACATAAACACTTCGGATTTTGATTTAAGTGGATACACCCATGCATGGCTAGAGTAATCATCAATGAAAGTCACAAAGTATAGGTAATTGCCCAAGGACAGAGTTTGCATGGGTCCACAAACATCACTACGCACAAGCTACAACCTGCATATAGCCCTAACTGAGTTATAAGGCTTGTATGTACCATCTATGCTATACAACTTATCTTTATCAATTTTATTTCTTGCATGTATCTCATAGTGGTTGTAAATCTTATGAATGGTGTATAGCTCACAACTATAAAGCTAAGCTCAACTATGTAGATCTTGTCTACTACATAGCTCATATAGTTGGTGTGTAGCTCACAACCATAAAGCTAAAGCCCAACCATATGGCCCTTGTCTAGTTAGCTCACAAAGCTCACCTTTTATTGTGTAAAGTTGATCAAAACCATAATTTTTTGTAAGAGAAGCCTTGGTATATTTTGTGATAATTTTCCATGCTTAGAAGGCTACATCCAAAAAGATGAAAAATTTTACCAGAAGTAAATAATCGTGATTATTTGCTTTAGTCCCATTTTTCAACTTTTTTTACCAACCCAGCATATCACTAGTTTTAGCATGTTATATTAAGCCCACAAATCCAATTTGGTAAGATTTGGATCATGGAAGTGAAAATTGTGGCCAAATTTGCAAAGTCAGTCTGTAGACACAAAATTGTTGACCATTTGAACAAGGATTATCCAAACTTGATGGAACTTGGCTAGGGAGCTTAAGTTGAGTTGTTTAACCAATTTGTGTTACGATTGTGGCAAAAATTATTTACTCCTGCATAAAAATAGCAGGAGTAAATAATCGCAATTATTTACATCTGCTAGAAAATTGGACATTTTTGCACATTTGAGTATACCACAAGGTCAAGCATATCAAGTAGACACCACACATCAAATTTGGTGAAGTTTGGGTCACAAAAGTGAGACTTAAGCCACATTCTTGAAAATTGAGTCTGCAGACACGAAACAATTGATAACTTGGACAAATCTTGTTTAAACTCAGTGAAACTTGTCCAAAGACCTTAACAAGTTGAATACTTGGTAAAACAAGCCAAAAAGTGTAAAAATTTGAGAAAAGTAAATAATCGCGATTATTTACTTCTGATACATAGAGACACCATTTTGGACTTTTGAGTTTGTACAGTGTTAGAACAACATAATACAAGACCACCGGTCAATTTTGTTTCAATCGGATCCAAATTAGTGCATGTTCACTCAATTTTTAAGTTACAGATTAGTCCTTTGGCTTTTTTGCAAAAGAAGATTCTGAAAATCTCAATTGTTGCTGACTCAGCTCAAATTGAAGTGATACACATAGACCAATCACAATAGCTAGCAAGAATTGTACAGTCTTTGTGAAAGAATAGCTAACTTGATTAAAATTGATACATGAATCAGGTTGCAGACAAGGAATTGAAAGCTTGATAGAAGTTGCAATCAAGTCAAGTGGAAGAAGCTGATAACAAGTCAATCCGACGGTAAGTACTCTATCCAGGGCTTCACAAGTCTATATGAACCTTAGATCTGGTCCTATACTAGTAAATCAAGGCATATTTGGAGAGAATGCTAGTAGAGTATCCACCGAAGAGAGTGTGAATCAAGGCGATCACTTGGACACTATCTTTGAAGAAGTCTTAGACACTTATTCAGAATCAGCATCTGAAATGTCTTCCTATTCGACTCATTGAGGAAAACTGGAACGACAGTGCGGTATAAGCACATACTCACCTTTTATAAGACTAATCACCATGGAGCTCAGGTTTACATGGATCCTAATGAAGAGTATGCTATTTGCATTGATGACCATGACATAGAGTTTGAAGAGGAAATCAGGGCAAACAAACAAGGAAAAATGTATATGGATAAAAACGAAACTCAGTATTTACCAGTTGAAAACCCTGATGTGATAGACAAATGGGGGTTAGAAGTAAATACTATAATTCTAGATGTGGCAGCAAAAGAAGGACCACCACCTTTAGAATTCAAGGGATACGATCAAGTTGATTTGAAGCCTTTGAAATGGCTCATCACGGATAATCCGACGATCAGATTCTATTGTTGGGAGGATAGAAAAGTCAAAGATCTTCTATGGACTTCTCATGCCAACTCAGGACACTTGACACCCATAAAGATCATCTATATTATCAAAATCAAAGACAAGGGTTCAACAGATCTACCAACCTACCTATTTAGGGATTGTTATAACAATAATTTTGTTATGATGAGTCCTGAAGAGGTGGAACAAACCAAATACCAAGGGTACTCCATAAGGGATTGGATATTGGGCCAAGGACCAGAAACTATTCCAAGAGATGAACTCCGAGAGAGATCTTTTGCGAGTAATGCTGAAAAAACTGAAACTGCCTCATCACGAAGAAAACCAAGTGACACTAAAGCCAGTCCAGGATTACACGAGTCACTATTTCCAACAGTCTGGTTTGAAGGACTCGGAAGAGGACCAATTGCCAGGAGACCGGGAGTTGAACCAAATAGACATGTCAGACCAGCTGATTTTCAAACATGGATCAAAAAATATAGTGGATCTGGGGATCCATATGACCACTTAGCAAGCTTTAAACAAGTGCTAATAGCAAAACGCATATTTGATTTCCATACTCAGTTCAAGGGATTTGGAATGACTTTAGAAGGAAAAGCACTGACATGGTTCTAAAACATTCCACGGAGGTCAATCATGGACTTAAATACATTAGCTCAAGGATTTGTAGCTGCATGTTTCAAAACGGGGATCAAACATAACACTGTAGCTCAATCTATAGCTTCAAACAAAAACAAGGTGAGTCTGTTGGGGATTGTGCAACTAGAATAAAACAATACATTGCAAGATTCCAAGAACTAGAAATACCTGCAGAAGAAAGATTAGTATCATTGTTTCTAGAGGGACTGCTAAACAAAGAACTTCATGCTATATTGTATAGCAAGAAATATATGACCCTAGAAGAGTGTGTGCCAGATGCTATTGACTTAGGAGACAATTGTGATATTTTCAATGAAGAAGATGTCCCTAAGGATAATCTAAGGATAATCAAAGTGAGAAAATAGCATCCACCAAACCAACACAAGTGGGAACAGCTACTACAACACCGCGCTTACAACCATAGAAGACATACTCAAAAGGATGAATGAAATGATGAATAACATGCAAAAAGCACCTATGAGGGGACCAGGCAAGGGATACCTCAACGGGGACAACCAATTAGGCCACATAAATGGTGTGCAATTGAGGGCAAATAGACCAACCATGAGACCAATGAGTGCTATTACCGACCAAATTATGATGGGAATGTTCAGTGCCTATGAGGCCACAAGGACAACCCATGTACAGATATCAGTCTAATATGGCCCCAACTCAAAGACCACCGATGGGTATGGAAAGACCTCAACCTGTGTTGTGTCTTAACCTCCATATCCTGAACATAATTTAGTGCCTATAAAGTACATGCATTCATAAGGAGTCACATATGAACAAGCACTAGTGCCTGTTACACCCTATGTTGAGCCTAGTCCATCTACAGTAATGGTAGAAGGAGACTGGTATAATTCACATCCACCACCAATGGAAGAAACTGTGACTTATACTACACCATAGCTTGCACCAATGTACTATGTAGCTAATCAAAGTGTTAGACCTTTGATGGTAAGACAAATGATTAAGCCAAGAACTGGGAACTGTCATAACTGTGGTGCAGATGATCACTGGAAAAATGAATGCCCACAGCCTGACAAGAATATTAAGCGAATTGAAGCTTTTTGTATACAATGTTGCAAAAAGGGAGGACACTTCTCTCAAGATTGTCCAAACAATCCTTTAAACAAGGGTAAAGCAATAGTAAACGTAGTCCAAGTGATACCTAGTAGCTCATTGGAGAGTGAACTTATTGTTCCAATCAAGGTAATCACCAGAGCTCAGGCTAAGAAAAAGAAACATAACTCCTCTGATGATTCGGAGAATACTAAAATTTCCTCTCAAAAGACCAAGAGAAGCAGAAGCAAAACGTATGAGATAAGAAAACAGAAACAAAGGCTGAAATCCAGGAGAAAGCCAAGAAACTATTCCAAGAAAAAGTGAAAGAAACTGGAAGGAAAATCAAGGAAACCACAGTGAAATCTGAAGGATTAATTTTGGTAGACAAATTTTTGAGCCAATCAATGCAGCCTTGGAAGCTTACCAAGCGGGACTTAAAGCAGGCCAAAACATGGAAAACAAATGGAAAATCTATCCTTCTCTAGATATGGAAGTAGCTAAGCTTGAAGCTTATCAAAATCTGGTAAGAATTACTAAAGAGATGCTAGAAAAACAAAAACCCAAGCTCAAGAGTATAGCAAAACCTGAGGAGCTTGTGGAAGGAACATGTAAAGAGAAATTTGAAGTGGTGGTAGAATCCCACCTTGAAACTCAAGAGCTAGAACTCACAGTGCCTAACATTGAAGATGCCTTAGATGGAATTCCATTTGTAGAAGAAGACTGGCCAAGACACTTGTGGGAAAAAGTTAGAGAGATTAATGATGGAGCCTAACTTTGAAGTCAGCTCCTATAGAGGAAGTTTGGTCAGACAATCTACCTCCTGATATGGACATGGAATTAAAATCCTTGTATGGGGATTGCAACTCTGAAGCTTCATTAATGTCTAAACCAAAAACTGTGGAAACATTACCCTCTTACTTGGGAGATAACAAAGACGAATCCATAGTGTGTAAAACCACTGAGATAAAAAGAGCAGAACAGACCCTAGAGGTAGACAACATCCATTCAATCATGTCTACACCCATTCAATGCACTCTTACTTTAGGAGAACTGTTAAAAATCAGACCATATTTATGGAATGATCTACATAAAACTTTAAAGAAGGTGGGGATAACAGGGCTAATCGTGAAAAACATAGAAAAATTGAAGAACAAATTGGATAACAAAGAGATTAGACCATCCCAATGAACAAAGTTGGAGAATACTACGAAGGGGAAGAAGAAAAAACAACCCTTCCTGTGAAATATAACAATATAGAAACCATGGCAATACTGGATAGTGGGGGCAGGCATAGCCATAGCCATGAAAGCAGTATGGGAATCATGGGGAAAGCCAGCCATTAGACAAACTCGAATGAAATTGTGTAACATTTAATGGCCTAATAACTTGTGTGTAGCGGAAATTAACATGAACATAGTGGGCATTTCATTAGAATAGATTCCTAATGAGAATTACAAGAGTGCTTGGGTGGAGAGAGCAACAAAAATCATAACACCTAGTTAGATAGCATCAACAATACTTTCAAAAGAGAGAGAAATTAAGCTATTGACAACAGTTGAGGACCGGATTTGCATGGAGCCGGTCCCCCCTCCAAAAGGCTTTGTATTATGGTTTCTCCCATCAAGAGAGACATTGTACAATACAATTCTTTGTGTTCCTTCAAGACTAGCTAGTGCAATGAAGATGAAAGCTTCATGCACTAAGCAAAACACTTAACAAACAAAACTTTAATTATCCCCGTTCTCAGACCCAAGACCTCACACACCTTCGAAGATGGTGAGAGCTAGCAGGGTATGAGAGTAGATTGAGAGGAAGAAGGAGTATCTTATGAGAAAGATGTACATCTCCTCACATAATCACTCATATTAGCATAGATTTAGCTTAGTAATTAGCTTGGTAGAGGAGATGAGCATGCATTGAAGCTTGGCTCTTGGTTGGATTTGCATCCACATGCCAAGAGTGTGTCATTGTAGGATTCTATCTCACAAGCTTAGAGTAGGTGATGAGCTCTCCATTAAAGCTTGGGAAGAGATAGTCTTCTCTTTCTTCACACATGAGATTGTGTGAGTGTGTGTGTGATAATGCCTTGCAAAAATCATCCCCCCCTCTCTCTCTTGGGCGAGCCCTCTTGCTATTTGCTCTTGCTGAGCCCTCATTGGCTCTCCCCAAGTCAAGACAATGATTATTAAGCAGCATAAGTGATAGCCTTCTGACATGTGTCCCCCTTTCCCCTTTTGTGAGAGCTTTAGGCTATTAAATAATTAAACTAAACTCTCATTGGACCCCTTTGCCTCCTGGCCAATAGGAATCAGGCAAGCCATTGGGCTCCTGAATGCTCATTGGACCCCTTGTGAGACTGCCCAATAGTCTTCTAGGAGACTTAATTCTCATTGGTTTATTTTATTAAATGTTTTTAAATTAATTAAACTAGATTTAATCTAGCTTAATTCTCATTGGTCCACCTCCAAGGCCATCCAGTAGGAATTGGGCACACCTTGTGGGCATCTGGGCTAGGGAGCTAACATGTGTCCCTAATTCCCTTTGTGTAAAGGGAGCCTGTGTGTGTGTGTGCCTTTCTCTCTCATCCCCTACCTTTAGGGCTCGCCCCCTCATGTGTAGGGATGTGTGTTGACTTTGGAGAGCACACAAAGCATCCAATTCCCCCTAAGCTTTAACCCTTTGGACACAACCTTTGAATTTTGGAACCTTAGCATTTTGGAAGTCTTAATGGGCTGAACCTTAGGGTCTTTTTAGCCTATTGTTGCACATGGCTCTTTTGCAGATGGCCCCCCCTTTGGATCCCTATTTTCCCTCCTTTGGATCCCTTCTGTGGCTGGTCTGCTGGCTTAACCAATATTCTAGCTTTTTCTCCCCTGGCACTTCCCCACATTAAATGATCAGTTTAATATGAGAAAATCATTTAGGAGAATTAGATATTGATTATTATGACAAATTGCAATTGGTTGATGGACACATCAAAAGACTCTACCATAGGGTGCTATAGATTTTTAGACTTGCCTACGGCTTTATCATTATTGAGCCATAAGAAGTCCAAAAGGAGCTATCCTCAGCAACTCTGCAATGTTAGACCCACTCCACTACTCACTATAATTAACCAATTCGAGCTGTGGGTGTAGATACTTAAGTGCTGATTTTCAAAGGCTAAGAGGAGTAGCAACAAAGGTTTTGAATTGCCAAAGAGTACACTAAGTAAGCATACAAATTTTGTTAACATGACTGACAATAACCAAGAGAGTAGAATGAACATTGATAACTTTGATTTTTCACATGAAGGTGCTAATGATAATGCACCCATGTTTGTTAACTATCTTGTTACTATGTTTCAATAAGTTATGGGCAACCTTGCTTTGCAAGCCGAAGTTACTCAACAACTTTGTGCTTATGGGATTTCCTTTCCTCTCTAAGAGGAGAGAGAGCTTAGGAGGCCTCTTGATGCGACCCCCAAAATAAGACTCTCTCCCATACAAGAGGAGGAATCCAAAGAAGGCGAAAGTAATGAATCCCTAAGTTCCTCCGAAGATGTGGCTCCACGAAGATGGCGGACTAAATGATCACCAACTTCTCCCAAGAGGTAACGGTTAACCCATATTCCTTCTCCTCCTCACTCCGAAAGGGAAGAGAGGAAACAAAGGAAGAAAAGGTCAAGAAAGAGGTCTCCCTCTTCTCCTTCTTCTTCACCTCCTCCTCTTTCAATGAAATCTATGGCTATTCTCCTAGAGAATACAAGAGGGGAGGACATCACAAATATAAATCTACATGGCGAAGGTCCCAAAAGCTCAAGAAGTTCAAAGAGGAAGGAAAAAGTATTTCTTTTCTCACCTATGATGGCACCTCTGGTGCTACTGACAAAGTATTGGCCTTCATCCAACAATATGTTGTGGCCTTTGGAGACAAGGTCTTCACGGAGTCCTCCAAGCTATGCCATGTAGCTATGCACTTCCAAAAATTTGCTCGTCAATGGTGGGCTAGCCTTCGTGGTGGCAAAGGCGAAGCCCCAAAGACATGGAAAACTCTACGAGTTTTCACCATGAAGCAATTCCTTGCAAGTGATGCAAAGGACAAAGTGCTTACCGAATGGCAGAGTTTGAAGCTTCTCCCACATGAGTCTATCCACAAATATGTGGACAAGTTTTGTGATTTACATCTCAAGGCTATTGTGTTTTAAAAAATAGACTTTGCCAAGCAAAAATAACAATTACGTGTGGGGTTACCTAAAGAAATGGCCGAGTATGTCAACTCCCAACGGCCTGGTTCTATCACGGAAGTAATCCACCACTCTATGGTTGCTTTGCACATCAATTTCCAACGAGGGGCTAAAAGGAATGCCAAGCCCATGGAAAACAAAGATCAAAATGAAGCAAAGAACAATGCTCAAAATTCTTGCCAAGGAAACTCTATCAACAACAATAAAGCTAAGGAGAAAGGAGTCTACAAAGGCAAGAATCGACTTTCTCCCAAGGAGTTAGAGCGTTATCGCAAAGATAACTGGCACTTCAAGTGCGGGGAGCAAAGATAGGCCTATCGTGCTTGCCCCCAAAGAAATGTGTGCAATGAGCCACCTAGAGCCTCTATGGTTGAAGCTCCAAAAGAGGATGCTCATGGCCAAGGATTTATCCTTTTCTATGCTTGGGAAAAGATGCAAGATCATGATGCCTTTATTTTGTTTGACCCTAGTTCAACTCACAACTTCATATCCACGGAGTTGACCACCAAGCAGGATGGGAGATGCATTGAAAGCCGATGGAGCTATCAAGGGACAAAATGTTTGAGTTACTCCTGTAATTGGAAAATTGAGTCTTCATGTCCAAAGCTATGTGGACAAAGAGTATTCATCTCGCGTCTCAAACATGAGGATGTTATCGTTGGGGCACCATGGTTTAACTGCATGGCTTCCAACATGAAGTTCCCTAAAAGGAGAATCTACTTCCCCTATAGGAAAAATAGCATGTACATAGATGCTAATGAGTTGGGGAACACCATATCCCTGGTAAATACGCTTGCTTTTGATAAGTCCATGAAAAGCTCTACTTTTGCGTATATGATTTTTGTTAGAGATTCTGTAAATGATTCTAATTTTTTCACAAAGAAACAATAAAGGTAATCATGAGGAATTAGAGTTGTCTAATTTCCTAAATGGATTCCAAGATGTTTTCATTGATTTCATCCCTAGTGAGCTACCTCCAAAACGAGGGATGATGACCATGCAATAGAGCTTCTACCAGGAATCTCACCGCCTAATAAACCTCCTTATTGAGTTTCACAAGCTCTACAAGAGGAGATCATGAGGCAAGTGCATGAATTGGTGGGAAAAGCGATGGTGAGGCCTAGCTCCTCTCCATTCTGTCCACCATTACTTTTAGTGCAAAAGAAAGATGACACCTATGACGTGTGTCGACTATAGAACACTAAATAAGATCACTATTAAAAAAACAGATTTCCCGTACTGCGAGTAGAAGACCTATTTGATAACTTACAAGTTTTGGCCTGACAAATGCTCCAGATGCATTCAAACTCATGATGGACAAAAATCTATAGGCCACTCAAATTCTCTTGAGGAGTACAAGTGACACCTCCAGGTAATCTTTCAATTTGTGAGAGAGAATAAGCTTTTCATTAATCAAAAGAAAAGTGAATCTTTCCTACAAAAGATTCAATATTTAGGTCACATTATCTCAAAGATGGCACCCGTATGGATCCAACAAAGTTAGAGGTAATAAAAGGATGGTCTAATCCAAGGAATCTAAAGGAGGTACAAAGATTTATAGGTAATTGTGCATACGATAGATGCTTCATAGAAAAATTCTTGCTAATAGCAGGCCCATTACATGACTTAATGAAAAATAACGTTAAGTATCATGGACTACAAAAGTGCAAGAAGCTTTTGAGAAGCTTATCTCTCAACTTGTGCTCACACTACTAGATCTCTCAAAGTCATTTGAGGTCCAATGTGATGCTTGTGGAGATTGCCTTGGAGCTATTTTGCTTCAAGAAGGCATTCCATAGCATATGAGAGTCAAAGACTCAATGTCGATGAACGGTTCTTGGGCATATACGAAAAAGAGCTTCTAACTATTCTACATGCCCTTGACACTGGAAAGACTATCTCTTTGAGACTCTATTCATCCTACGAATGGATCACAAAGCCTCAAGAACTTCATGACTCAAACCTCAAACCAAGTTCTCCAACAAAAAAAGAACGAGGTGGGAAAATTTTCTTTCACAATTTAAATTTCATATTGCTCACATTACTGGCAAGCACAATCAAGTGGTCGATGCACTTTCACGACGGCCAAGGGTAAATGTGGTAACTCATAATGATCTATCTTTTATGATAGATGAGTATGCTAATGACCAAGACTTTAAGCACGTAATTACAGCCTTTGCATTGGGGAAGAAGAAAAGAACCATTCACCTTGGAGGATGGCTATCTTCCAAATGGCAATACGTTATGTGTTACTCACCAATACAATAAGAAAGTCATGCATGAATCCCATGCTTCTCATTATGCGAGGCAAATAAGGATTTCATAATCTACTCTTTGAGGAGTAAAAATGTATTTTTGTAGGTCTACCATGAAAAGTAAACATACAAGAGTATGTTTCAAAATGCGTGGTATACCAGTTGAAATTTGACATGGAAAGAAACTTGGATTGTTTCAATCAACAGGCTTAGCAAGAAAACACACTCTATGACCGTCAAAAAAGACTATTAAGGCACATCAAACGGCAACCCTCTTCAGATCTCAAATTTTCAAGTACCATGGCTTGCCAACATCTATAGTGTTGGACAAAGATCCTAGAATGACCAACAATTTCTAGAAGGGTCTCTTTGAGAATCTAGGAACTAGATTAAATTTCTCATTTGGCCTATCATCCACAAATGGATGACCAAAAACAAATAACTAATCTAACAATTCTTGAATCTACTAAAAGCCTATGTCATGGAAGTAGATCAATGTTCTCCATGAGAGAAGTACCTACCTCTTATAGAGTATACATACAATGACATTGTATATACTTCTATGGGGAAAGAACCTTTTGAGGTTAAAGAGGGAAGATCCAAAAGTCCCTTACTATTTAAAGTACATGGGGAGATCTTCACTGTTGATGAATATAGCCGAGACTCACAAGAATCTTTTCCAAAGATTAAAGAGGTTATATCCATCTCACAGCAAAGGCAAAAAGGGTTGCTGCTAATAAGCACAAAAGGGCCTTATCCCTTAAGGAAATTGATTGGGTCTTGCTAAAGTTTCTCAAGGCTTGTCTAAGGCATACTACGGGCAAGGATCCTATGGGCCACCAAGAGTATTATGTTAAACTAGCAAAAAGATGCTATGGTCCTTTTTAAATTCTTAAGCCAATCAATGAGATGGCTTATCGATTAAAGTTGCCCAACCATTGGCTCATGCACAATGTCTTCCATGAGAGCCTACGTAAGCCTTACAAAAGAGCGGCACCAAATTAAACAAAAGTTGCGGACCCTCCAAAAATTCGAAGATCAAGAAAAAGTACTTCAATTTGAGTCCATCTCATGACATGAAGACAAGGTATTAAGAAATGGTAAGATTATACAACGATATCTTATTAAGTTAAATAATTATCCTTTTAAAGATCCTAAATGGATGCAAGGAACCTAGCTTAAGGATAATATGAACCTTGTCAATGCTTGCAATGCTACACTAGAAATGAAAATGCATTTTAAATGAACAATATTTTTGTCTTAAGAGACTCATTCTCTTTCTTTTCTTGTGCAAAAAATTTAAGAAGTATGCATGCTTAGAATCATGTTTGTGGTGATGATGTCTCCCAAACACCAAGTAGAACTTGTCACTCTACTTTGGAAGTATGATATGGACTAAAGAGTAGACATGCTTGCAACAGCTAAGTCTCCCGAGCACCAAATGGATTAGTCATCCATTTTGGAATGATGTCGTAGGGTAAAAAGGGGTCCTCTATCCACTAAGAAACATGGACTAATGACTAGGCTTTATCTTCTCTACCTCATAGTCAAGGATGACTATGATTTCAAGAGAGAGGTAATGTCATAAAATCTAATATCTAGCTAACCCAAATGCCTTTCTCATATTAAATTGATCATTTAATGTGGGAGATAAACGGGAAAAAGAGTTAGAATAGAGACATGTGCTTCTAGACTTATCTCAGCAGAGGACCAAAAGAGAGATGGTTGTATCTCAATAGAGGTCCAAAAGGATATGGTCTACCAAATAGCAATGTGTAATAAGTGCTTCTAGACTTATCTCAGCATGGGACCAAAAGGAGTGATGATTGCATCTCAATAGGGGTCCAAAAATAAATGGTCTACCAAAGAGCAATGTGTAATAAGTGCTTATAGACTTATCTCAACAGTGGACCAAAAGGAGAGATGGTTACATCTCAATAGGGGTCCAAAAGGAGATAGTCTATCAAAGAGAAACGTGCATCTAAGGGAGCTTAAAAGACCTTAGGGTTAGCTCTATTAAAGACCTGCAATGGTTAGTGTTAAAAGTCCTTTGACCTTATGCAAGCTAGGGCTGAGCTTGGTGAGGTGGGAACCCGACCCAAGCTTGAGACGCTTGTCATGCTTGGTGACTAAGGTGCTTGAGGTGCTTGTCATGCTTGCTGGACTAAGGTGCTTGAGGATCTTGTCATGCTTGATGACTGTATTGGATTGGGCAACCGCAATTTAGAGGTTTGGGCAACGTGCGTCGATCTTTTCAGATTAACGATCGGATTTTTGGTTGCCAAGATATTGGCAGTTTAAGTTTCACTGGGGGCCAATTTCGTACCAATTTGGTCGCCTCGGTCTAGGTGCCATCTGGGAGTTTTGAGTTTCATTTAGCTTGCCCCCTCACTTTTCAAATCACAATGACAAATATTTTTTGTGTGTATATGAGGTGATGTAGGTAGATCTAACCACATATTTGATTACCCCCCTCCGAATGGGGGGTACCTATCACATTTATGTTCTACACACATCTTGTCAATTGATGTAAAGATTGTCGATGCATAATTAGTAACGAGTATGTGGTCCAAGCGCGTTGCTATGGCCAAGAAGGAGGATCATTCAAATTCGGGTAACCCCCCCTCCCCCTTTCTTCAAAGGGATAATATGTGTCATTATTCTTTATGCATCCAATTCAAGATAGTGACAACCATATCATAAATGTTTTATTATGTGCAATAAGGTTTTACATGCTTTATGGTATCAATCTAAATCACATCTACGTTGTGCTGCAACAAAAAAGTGCATAGAGAATTGAATGAACATAAACATAAAAGATTGCATGTTTGGGAGAGAGAGAGAGAGAGAGAGAGAGAGAGAGAGAGAGAAAGAGAGAGAGAGAGGCTAAAAGAAAAACAACAATCCACTTCCATTATTGTAAGTAGTCTTTGTAAGCATAACCTAATATCGTCTTTAAAGATTTTTGTTTTGAAAGCCACTAAATCTTAACTAACAAAATAGTTGCAACTTCAAAACAACAACCTTCGAGATGTTGAATTTGGTACTCGTAGAACCCATGGGCCCACACAACGAATGCTCCTACCAAAAGGACAATGAACCTCGTGCAGGGTGTACAATACAATCCTCTAATTCTCATACCTATCCTCCCTATACGAGTATTCTACATTGGTCGGCAAGCAATCTCCGAGATGGCAAACCCGCATGCGAGCTGAACCTGCACTACGATTCAAAGACAAACTAATGTGAAAGTATCCTTGGAGTCCTCCAAAAAACTCATGCATTTCCCTGAAAATGTTATTACAATAATAGTGATTCTTGCACGCAAACAAGTTAAGTACAATTAGTTCAATAACCAATTAAAAAATAAAAAAGCATTGTGCTTCACTGATGTTCCTTACCTAACAACTTCAAAGCTTTCAATAATGTGTACTACATCATGTGTACTCAGTGGGCCTCTCCAACGAGGTGGATCTACATGAGAAAATTGTCAGTTTGAAGCTGCAAATTTAACAAAAAATTGTCTATTGCTAGGGACTTGCTATGAACTGTGTGCGAGCCATAGGGCTACAACCACACAATGTGACAGATGCAAACAAGCTCTACGTCTACAGGGTGGTGTGTCACTCACCTCCTTTAATGCTTCCATTGAGGGACTCCATGTGCGTGCAGAGAAGAAGAAGCCATTGCATTGTTTCTCGTCTTTCTTCGTGCCGCCGTGCTTGCCAATGATCGGTTGCTCTCTCTCTCTCTCTCTCTCTCTCTCTCTCTCTCTCTCTCTCTCTCTCTCTCTCTCTCTCTCTCTCTCTCTCTCTCTCTCTCTCTCTCATGCTCACAGACAAGCAAGTAGAGGTGAAGCAAGAGCAAATCTTGCAGGTTGAGAATAATTGAAAACCCTAGTTTACAACCTTATCTAGGGCTCATCTTCCTTTTCACATACGAACATCCATATTTTGTTAGACAGTGCTAAATGGGTCTAGTGCGTCTTTCATCGGCGATCACAAGCCTTTTACTAAAAACCTCTTGGACAGACAAGCTCCCGCCCATGAGTAAACATATGCACTAAATAATAACGGTGACATCATGGTTTAACATGTCCCCCTTCCTGATGTAGATTCCGTCCTTGAAAGCTAGTGAGGTAAAGCTCATTTGTCAAGGTGGTACAGCATTTGGGATAGATTGTCTGCACAAAAAATTCATTGTGAGAGTATGCAAGCGGAACGTTATGGCAATAAAGCATGAAGGGAATATAAAGTACATGAGGACATGAGTAATTGCAAAGAATTATGAAATGCTACACTGCCATTAAGGATAAATAAATTGCACTTTGATGAAATTTATCAATCAAGAGTTTTGGGCTTATGGTAAGTCTATCGAGTATGTTGGCCCAATTTTGTAAGCAGCACAAATTAAATGGAATCTGAGGCAATGCTCTGTTGTCTAGCAAGGCAAAAAACGGCAATGTGGCACGTGGAGGGGAGAGTAAGAGAGAGAGAGGAATGGAGTGGCATTTGCGAGGAGCAGGAGCTGGAGTGCGCGGGGAGGGCGGCGCAGGGCGATTTTTTTGATTGTGTGTAGCCTCTATGTGTGTCTCTCTCTCTGCCTGTCTCTCTTTGTCTAAGACGCGCACACTGATCGCATGGCGATGACTGCAGTGCCAGCCAGTGTTTGTCGCACCTCTCTTGGATGTGGGTAGGCCTGTGGAGGAGCAGGTGCTGCCAGCAATACTGTCTAGCGCAGGCAGCGAGGTCGGTAGAGGAAGAGGTGGTGCTCTCGAGGGAAGAGAGAGAGGGCGATCCTGTTCCGAGACAGAGAGGGAGGCACTGAGGGAGGAGCTGGTGCTCCCAACAATACTGTCGAGCGCAGGCAAAGGGGCCGGTGGAGGACCAGGTGGTGCTGTCGAGGGAAGAGAGAGAGGGCGATGCTATTCCGAGACAGAGTGGGAGGCACTGAGGTGGCAAGGAGTGAGCAGCATGCGAGCAAGGATCGAGACTCCACAGGTCTCCATTGCCATACGAGGTAGGTTGTACATGTCATGCGCATGTGAACGTCGCGGTAGAGTGACGGTTGGGGTGGCGGATTAGTTTGGAATGGGGGTGCCATAGACCCAGTGTGTCACCCTAATTAAATGAGTGTTTTTCTTGGCAGAACATGTTTCTTAGAGCTAACTACTATCAAGTCTCCAAAACATGATATGGGTTGATGTATACCGGTCAAATTTCCCGACGTATATTGGTCAAATTTCCTGAGTTGGAAAGTTGCCATCGCCTTAGAGCTACCCATATGTTTTGCCCTGAGGGATTGGGACCAGAGGTAGGAATCTCAAGAGATTTGATGAAATGGAAATTGAGAAAGAGGACCTAGTATGGTGGCCCAATTTTGTAAGCAGCACAAATTAAATGGAATCTGAGGCGATGCTCTGTTGTCTAGCAAGGAAAAAAACGGCAATCCGGCATGTGGAGGGGAGAGTAAGAGAGAGAGGAATGGAGTGGCATTTGCAGACGCGAGGAGCAGAAGCTGGAGTGCGCGGGGAGGGCGGCGCAGGGGGATTTTTTTGATTGTGTGTAGCCTCTATGTGTGTCTCTCTCTCTCTCTGCCTGTCTCTCTTTGTCTGAGACGCGCACACTGATCGCATGGCGATGACTGCAGTGCCAGCCAGTGTTTGTCACACATGTCTTGGATGTGGGTAGTCCTGTGGAGGAGTAGGTGCTGCCAGCAGTACTGTCTAGCGCAGGCAGCGAGGCCGGTGGAGGACGAGGTGGTTCTCTCGAGGGAAGAGAGAGAGGGCGATCCTGTTCTGAGACAGAGAGGGAGGCACTGATGGAGGAGCAGGTGCTCCCAACAATACTTCCGAGCGCAGGCAGCGAGGCCGGTGGAGGACCATGTGGTGCTGTCGAGGGAAGAGAGAGAGGGCGATGCTGTTCCGAGATAGAGAGGGAGGCACTGAGGCGGCAGGGAGTGAGCAGCATGCGAGCAAGGATCGAGACTCCACAGGTCGCCATTGCCATACGGGGTAGGTTGTACATGTCATGCGCGTGTGAACGTCGCGGTAGAGTGACGGTTGGGGTGGCGGATTAGTTTGAAACAGAATCTTGCTAAGTAATCAATTAATGGGGGCGCCATAGACCCAGTATGTCACCCTAGCATATAGTATGGCTAAGGTTAAAACAACTACTCTAATAGTAGCAAAGTTAGGAAGATGATATAATTGCAAGACTCCCCAATTGTGCCTTTGAGCTTTGATTAGCCAACTCACTCTCACAACTCCAAACAAGAGCTTTAATTTTTCACTTTAAGCTTAATGGAAGTATTTTTCATGTCATTATCATTTTGTTTTTAATTCAAAATTATTTTCCGTGTGTGGTTCTTTTGTATGTCCGAGCCTTTTTGCTTTTCAAAGAAAAGCGCCCACACTGGAAACCTTTAGGGCTCTAGTACCATAGACAATACATGTGAGTGAGGGACCAAATCAAGCCGGGATTTTTCTTCCAACTTAAGATTTTACCTTTCTGGTACTTTTTCTTTTTGCTTCCATGTCTTTTGTTGTTGAAGTGAGCAAGCTTCTCTATGCCTAAAACACTCCTAAGGTCTCAAACACCTAGATAATTTTACCAACTAGGACTAGTGGTCAAGTAAATGAGTTAACCTAAAAAGTATGATGGAAATGTTCAATATGTGCCCATGAGGCCACAAGGACAACCCACGTAAAGATATCGGCCTATTATGGTCCAACACAAAGACCACCGATGGGTATGGAAAGACCACAACCATTGTTGGGTCAACAACCTTCATATCCTGGAAATAATGTAGTGCCTGTAAAGTACATTCATTCAGAAGGACTCATACATGAACAAGCACTAGTGCCTGTTACACCTTATGTTGAGCCTAACCCATTTACAGTAATGGTAGAAGGAGAGTGGTATAATTCACATCCACCATCAATGGAAGAACCTGTGACTTATGCTACACCAGAGGTTATACCGATGTACTATGTAGCTAATCAAGGTGTTAGACCTCCTACAGTAAAACCCATGATTAATCCAGGATTGGAAATTGCCATAACTATGGTGCAGATAATCAATGCCCAAAACCTGATAAGAACATTAAGCCAGTTGAAGTTTTTTGTACACAATGCTGCAAAAAAGGTGGACACTTCCTTGAAGACTGTTCAAAAAAATCCTCTAAACAAGGGAAAAGCAGTGGTGAATGTAGTCCAAGTGATACCTAGTAGCTCTTCGGAGAGTGAACCTATTGTTCCAATCAAGGTGATAACTAGAGCCCAAAAGCTAAGAAAAAGAAACATAACTCCTCTGATGAATCAGATAATACTAAAAAATCCTCTTAGAAGACCAAGAAAAGAAGAAGCCGAAGGTAAGAGATGAGAAAACAGAAACAAAAGGAAGAAATTGAGAAAAAGCCAAGAAATTATTCAAGGAAAGAGTGAAAGAAACTGGGAGTGAAATCAAAGAAACCACAATGAAATCTGGGGGATCAATTTTGGTAGAATTTTTTGTTGATCTTGTGCGCGTATGTCGCACGTGTCAATGCAAGGAACTTGCTGATACACCGTGTAAGAGCCACAAATGGCTCCAAGCACACAACAAGCCTAAACTAGTAAGCTCAAAGATGGCGATGGTGTGTCACTCACCGCTCTACGCTTGCTGTCGTGGAGGATTCCTCGCCGTGAAGAAGAGGGAGATGTTGCTACGCCGCGCTTAACCGCCTCGCCGCCGTCCTGCTGCCGCAATGCTCGATCGCACACTCTCTCTCTCTCATGCATACATACACACACACAAGGAGATGAAGAAGAAGAAGATGGAGATGGAGCAAGAGCACTCTTCAATTGCACAAATGAGAGAACGAGTGAATTTTAGGTTTATTTGACTTTTATATGAGTTCGCCCCATTCACACTTGGGCGCCCATGCTTAGCCAACTAATCCCTTGAATGTTCTAGTTAGAGTGCGCCTCTCATTGATGATCACTCTTACCCTTTTCCTATTGGACCGACAAGCCCGGTACCTAACTCTACCAAGTAAATAATACAACGTCCGTCGTAGGTGATAGGGTGGCCGTGAGCAGTGAGGGTTAACATGCCCCCCTTCCTGATGTAGATTCCGTCCTCGGAAGCTATTGAGTTGAAGCGCATTCGTCGATGTGGAAGAGCTTTTGAGATGAATGTCCTTAGCCTCCTTCAGTTACGGCAAAATCAAACAACATTGGCATAGTAATTGCATTCTCATAAGCAATTAAAAAGCATATGCAGTTGTAGGTAGACAATGTGATTGGTAACAGAATTTTAAACCATTTGTCAGCACAATAAAGATTAAATTGCAATATAATCAAATGCATAAACAGATGTAAAGGTAAAGGACTAAAAAAGTTCGGGGTCGCTAATTCAATGATTGAAAGGCACTAAAGATTGACTATTAATACCATGGGTAAGCTTCTTAATTTTCTCTGGTCAATTAAGTTCTTTAATCGCGAGAGCCAAGTATTTCATGTCCGAGGGCTGACTAGAGGCTATACCTAGAAGACCTTGTAGTTAAACTACAATAAAAGGAATTTCTCATGAAATCATCGCCTGACTCATTACCTTTTCTTTGACCCCCCAAAGTCTTTTCACAGTGATTCAATTTTGATGTGTGTGCTTATTTTGTATGCCTTGGGTTTTTTGCTTTTCAAGGAAAAGCGCCCACACTAGGAACCTCTAGGGCTCTAGTACGATAGGCGATACATGTGAGTGAAGTACCAAATCAAGCTGAGATTTCTCTTCCAGCTTAAGATTTTACATTATGGCACTTTGATTTTTTGTTTGTTCGTTTTCAACATTTTAATTTTGTAACTTTGGGGGGTCATACAATACTGTTACCCTCCCTAGGCTCATCACACTAGTAAACTCCCTTTATAATACTTAAGCTAAAGGTCAATAGGGACTAAGCCCACTAGAAAGCCCTAGTACATTTCACACAATGCTACCTAAATCGGACTAAGAACCTAAGTAACCATTAATTATTAGGAAGGCATTCCCCATGGTATTAAGAGAAGATCTCTAGCACCTAGCTTGGTCAAACTAGCTTAGTCGGTCTGCTTGATTTTTAAACCTAGACAAGTGATTATGACAAAAAATTACATTGAATTAAATGTTTGATACTAAGCAAATGTGATGGATATTATGCTATCAATCACAATTAAAGTAGACAAACATGGATGCAAAAAGATAAGGGGCAATGCTAATGGACAAGAAACACCTGTTTGTGTTGATGATCGCGCTTGATTTGAAGTGTGAACGAGAGAAATATTCCATGAAGGTGTAAATCCTAACAACAGCAACACGTTCCTGTACACACTAGGAAACACAAAGAATACCTCTAGGAGGCACATCAGTGGGAAGAAAGAACTTTGCTAATCACTAAACTCTAAAATAGAAACACTCCTATCGTACTAACCTTAGCTACCCTCCATCACTCGAGTGATGAGAATCAAAGGTGTTTGAAGACATAGGTTTTTGTTTCAGTGTACCGGATGTGAATGTGTAGGTCTAGGTCAATGTTTTGACTTTTATTGTGCATATTCGTTTGCTAATTTCTCTTGCTCTTTATTATTTTTGTTTTTTGTGAGTATAAGGCTTTTTATATACAATCCCTAAGATTGGGAGATTGAGAGGTCAGGGAGGAAGGTTGAGAGGGAAGCAAGTGAATGATGGATGTCAGCAAACACTCCCCCCTTCCTTGGGTAGATCATGAAGGGGATCGGGGAGCACCACAAACGGAGAGTGAGAGAGAGAGAAGGAGACACACAACACAGATATGGGTGGGGAGACTCAAAAGAGTGAGCAGTCCCCTATACAGTTATGCTATGTATAAGGTATACAAGTCAGTGGGCGCCCAGACTCTGGGTGGCCGGGCAAGGCACAAACGCCTATACCCCAATAGATCATACCTTTTGGAATGATGTCGTCACCTTTTGAAACCAATTGTTCCAAGTTGTTATGGGTGAAGGCTTTAACCAATAGTTTTCGACCGCCCTATGCGTTTCATCTAGTTGCAAGGGTGGTAAGGTACTCTCCCATGATTTTATTTGCAACATTGTTGTAGGTGGTGAACTTACAACGGGAGGTGCAAACTCTTTCTTGCTTGTATGGATATGTACAATGGTAGGTGGAGCTTGTGTCAAAGCTTCTATTTCCGTATAGGAACTAATTAAAGAGCAAGAAGCTTCATTTGATTTCCCTGTTCCTGAGCTAGGTGGAACAAATCGCTCTTTCTTTGGTACCCAAACTAGCTCTGGAGAAGGTGTATAGCATTCCCTGAACTTTTCCTTTCCGCGATCTTCAATTTGTTTTCGAGCTACAGGATTGGGCTCACATGGGTCAGGTGACAGGTAAGAACGCCATCTACGTTTTGGCACCCAGATTTGATCATTTCCTTGATAGTAGCCTTGGGCTTCCAATAATCGTTTAGGAATCCATCGCAACATTTTCTTACTGTTCTTGGAGCGAGTGGGATGTTTCTTACAAGTCTTCTCTTTTTTAGCACTAGCTATGGTCACTAAAGAAGCTTTAGGGACCCACTTGTATGTTTTCTTCGTCATATGAGGATGAGTCTTGTCAAAAGCTATATGTATTTCTTGTAGCATATTTAAGGGTATGGGTGGCATTTCATCCCCCTCAGGTGTTACCCAGGTTGTTCCCCTGTTTCCCCAAGTGTCTATGGTTGCTTCTAGGTGGACCCAATCCACATTATCCAACTCAGTCATCCCAGGTAGTACATCCACATAAGGAGAATCTTCCCCAACATCAATGTCCGCTTTACACGTGTAACAATACTGCAATGCGGCCGAGTGAACTGTTGTGTCAGATCTATGATCAATTATAAACCTGTTTCCTAGAGGATGTGCTTGACCAGTTACAAGATCCACTCGAATGACAAAATCTTGGAACTGCAAGTAGACATGGTTTTTAGACCAGTCATGCACCATTTTTGCTTCCCTCATGAAAGGACATCCTAAGATCATCTCCGATGCCATAGTGTGTTTGGAGAAATCCATAACAATGAAGGTAATCCTTATTTTATGTCGAAAGACCTTGATCTTGAGATCTTCTAGCATCCCAATAGGTTTAACAATAGACCCATTGGCCATCTTCACTACTATGGTTGTGGTCACAAGGTGAGGTCTTCCAATAGTTTCCCAGCAATTTTTAGTCACAATGCTAACCCCAGCGCCACCATCAAGGCTTCCCTTCACAGTTAATCCCTTAGTACTGATTGGTATGGTCGCATTGGATTCATCACCCTCAAAGTATTGTCCCAACTTGTTAACATGTATTTCTATAACAAGGTTCTCATCTATGTTGGGTTGTGGATCTAAGTGTTCCTCCTCTATTGGCATCTCCCCGGCTCCATCCACCTGTGAAAATTGTGGTAGCCCAAACTTGTTCTCCATTGAGGAAGGCTCGAAGAGCTGAGACTAGCTCAAGATCTTTATATAGTTTGGACATGATGGTGGTTCTAACTTCTGAAGACGTGAAATCCATCAATTTGGCAATGTTTAACTGCACCTTTTGGACTTCAGTCCCTTGACGTAGGGAAGATAGGATCTCCATTTCTTCGATAGGATCAAGTAGTCCCTCTGTAAACATTCAAGAAGTGAGTACGTCCACTTTCCAATGACTTTAAGTCACTTTCTTCTTGGATGACACTAGGTATGGCTAAGGGTCTATGGACTTGGTGAGGTTGTTGTTGCGTAGGGAACACAGTGTCTGTAATCTGGATCTTCCTAGGTACTGGTTCTAGATCCCTTTGGGTATCTTCTACCAAACTCCTTAATTGCTTGACTCGCTCAATCTCCTCGGTAGGGTTTGGATAAGTTCCTATCTTCTTCTTAGATCCTGGCCATTGTGGTTCATGAAGATCTTCCCTGTTGGTTTCTATCTTAGTGGTTGTTTTGGTCTCCATGGTTTCACCTGAATCAGAATCCTCTTCAGCGTCGTCCATATATACGGGGTCGTCACCAGTCCCTATGTTGGTCTTTAAACTGGGGTCTGACTTCGCTGCTTTTTGCGATCTCTTTCTTCGTGTTTTCTTCTTTTTCTAATATTGGGCAATTGATGCCGTGTCTCTTTCCTTAAGAATATAATTTTTTTTTTGGAGCATCGATCGTGTGAGTACGTTTACTGGTACCACAGGTGTACTTTGTGATGGCTCCCCGGTAACTTCAATCAAGTTTAATGGCGTGATCTTCGGTGCATTTGGATTATTTGGACATTGGGCAATCAAATGATCTATGCCACATCGATTACACATGAGTATCGGCATTGTAAACGTGCTCGCTTGATTGGTTTGCATTAGTGTGGCATTCTTTTGTAGCCTAATAGGACACTCGGCTACACGATGTGGACCTCCACACTCATAGCATTGAACAGGTGGTCTCTTAGCAGTGTAATTGATATTTTGGCCTCTTGCCGCAAGAGCAGCTACTTGATATACAGGTTTGACTTGTCCCCAATAGTCCTCCATGTAGTATGCGGACTTTCTTCAAGCACATCCATCCCATAGGAAATATTAGGATCTATATCTTCCTCACAGCCTTCCAAACAAGCAATAGATGACTCACAACCCACTTGATTCACATAAGTGATTCTCGGATGTGGTGGTTGCGATCCTAGCACTGGAGGTGGTAAGGGTGTTGTTTGAACAACATTTTGGGCCCTAGGGACCACGTGTTGTGCTGTTTGTTCACGAGATGGAGCCGGCATCAATGCAGGCACTCAAGGTGTGTCTGTCCATGCTAAGGTTGGTCTATTGGCCATCGCGCGCTTAAATACTATGCAATCCTTAGCTTTATGACCATACCTCCCACAGGCATTGCAGTTCCCATTGAATTTTACTCTAAAAGTAGGTCATTCACTGGTACTATGCGGTCCATAGCATACAGAGCACCATTATTGCTCCCTTCTTGGATACATATGATTGTTTTGCGGACCACAATTGTCTCTAAGACTCTCTTGAATAGCCTTGGTGAGATCTGTTAAAGTCATCTCAGATATCTTTGGCTCCTTAGCAATAGGCTTTAGGGTCATTGGTTGATGCCATGATGCTTGCGAGCTAATAGATTTAGGCTCAACAGACATTCTTTCTCCTTGAATCATTAAATTATCCTCCAATTGGATCGCATTGGTGGTGACGGCTTCCCAAATGGTGATACCTCTAATGACTAGGCCATTGTAGATATCCTCATGTCGTAATCCCCTAATGAATCTATCAAGAATTTGGTTATTGTTGAAGCGCTCATTTGGATTACAACAAGACTTCAAATGCTTCAAGCGACTTATAAAGTCTCTCACCGACTCTCCTTCCTCTTGTTGGGCTTTCTGGAGCTGAGAGACTATACTCCAAAGTACTCCCTCTCGTATGTATTCTTTCAAGAACAGTCTCCTAAGTGTAGGGTAAATCGTTTTTTCTTCCACCCTTAGGGTTCTATACCAATCCCCTGCCTTCCCACTTAAGGTTAGGCTTAAATCATTACTCTTATGCAGGTCATTGTGTTCTCCCAGAGAATCGCATATTTGTTCAAACAGTTCGATATGATTTCTCACATCCCCGTCTCCACTAAATTTTTGTGTGAGTTTGGCTATTTGTATTGCCTTACTTCTAGGCTCTCTATCAGGCGTGTTACGCATATTCTTAGCAATAGATCGACCAATAGCTTGAGAAAATGTTGTCAAGTCACCTAAGTGAGCAGGCACCATGGGTGAAGGCGCTCGAGAGACTACATGTGGAGTAGGTATTGGCATTGGGCTTGGTGCATAGGAAGCCCTTGGGTTCCACGTTGGGTACGATGTTGTGCCATGTGGTGGCCCAAAGTTTATATGTGTGGCCCTAGGCATAGCAGACGTTGGATGTGACATGCTAATGCTAGCCGGTATGGTGCCATGGAAATAAGAACTTGGGTGTTGTGGTTGTGGATCATAGCTTGTTGAAACAATGGGAGGGGTAGGGACTACATGAGTGCGATGACCCATAGGTGTATACGATTGGTACACACTTGTAGGTACTGTTGCAGGCATTGAGATACCATGTAGTAGTGCTTTACTAACAAATGAGGTCCATGGCATGTTTCTTGGGATGCCCATCATAGGGGTAGGCATGGTAGCCGTGGTGTCATCAAGGGAAAGATGAGCTAGACTTGGAAAGGTAAAGCTATCACTTGTGGACTCAGATTGCACTGAGACCCCTGGAGAAACAACATATGGAGGATCCATCAGACTTATCGAGGGAGTCTCCATTTGCGATAAGGTCGGTTGTTTAGCCTTTTCTATATCTAAGAATCTCATGAGACCCGTTGAAGGCATGTTGATCCCCTTGTTCTGTTTCTCTAACTCAATGACCCTGTGGGTGGATGACCTCACAAACTCTTTGTTGTTGATCCTCCACACCAGTGGATTGTAGACATCTAACCAACCCACGTGATAGGTGTGACCTGTGTAAAGGTCGGTCAGAGTTTTCGTTTGTAGTTCGTACTCCCAGTTCTCATTTAAGAACGCTCCATCTAGGATTGAGGTGCTAGGGGTGTCCTTTGAACTAGAT
This sequence comes from Adiantum capillus-veneris, assembly GCF_014529385.1. Lineage (NCBI taxonomy): Eukaryota > Viridiplantae > Streptophyta > Polypodiopsida > Polypodiales > Pteridaceae > Adiantum > Adiantum capillus-veneris. Next base: position 170,809,777 of record NC_140933.1, read on the forward strand.
GCAATGTTGCTTTCTCCGGGTTGGCCCTTAGCGATTGCTAAGTCAGGAGCACTCGATTGCTCTCCTAGCAAGGATATTGACATAGGGGCTTTCGCTTTTAAATCTCTTTGTTGCTCTGCCTTGCGTAAACTCTCGACTTCCTTTTCCCTTACTACAAGGATATATCGCTCAACCTCTTGCACTTCGGAAAGGCTTCTACCATCGGGTAATATGACCTCGGAGGAAAATAACTCTGAAGAGTAAGGAGGTGCAGTGAATGAAGTATTCACGTGCACATTCTCTAAGGGCATAGTGTCTACGTTGGTCATGAATGGAGAATTTACTTCCCCACCCCCTCATTTACATCATTAGCTCCATGTTTGGAGCGAGTGGCTCTACTAAAGGTTTCCTTCAAGCGGCTAAGCACGCTCTTCCCGGACCGTGAACCCATGGCATGCATGTCTTGGCTTGAGCTATCGAGGTCACTAGCCGCTATGTTTGGGTCTTGGTTTGTACTACCTTGGGTCCCCGCCGAGGGCCCGGAACTTAAAGTAGGTGGATATTGAGAACTCGCGTAAGTAGAAATTCTCTCTAGTTGCTCCGTCTCTAGCACACAACCAGAGCGTAGATGCATGTGCTTTTGGCACCCAACAAGCATCGGCGAATAACCTCGAAGGTTAACCGCTTACTTTTTTAGGCGTCCGTTTTCACTCGTTTTTTAATGTTTTTTTTAAATAGTTTTGAATGATCAAATTTTTTTATTGATGTGTGTGATAGCTCAAAACAAGCATATCACTCAGAGAGTCGCGGTGTGCTTTACAGCACAATGTTCAGTCACCTGAAGCTCCGTTGGTCCTCAAAAAATCGATTTTTAGCTATGTGTGAAGCTAAAATTCGTAATTTTAAAAGGCGACTAAGGCCTAAGCCTAAGCATGAGCTTAGGCTGGGCTTGGGTTTGGGCTTGGGTGTGGGAGATATTCCCGATCCCGGTCCTACCTTTAAATTTTATTTTAAGTTTCTCTTTTAATTTTTTTTTTTTTTTGAAAAGGATAAGGTCGCCGCGGCCTGCGCGAGAGCACACACACACTCTACCTACCTACTTCCAACTAATACACCTACTGTTACACACTAACACACTCTATTAGCTCTCACAGATCTACTTCCTACTTACTGTACATTACATTACACAGAACTAACAACCTTAATACTAACACCTTACACAGAGAAAAAAACACAGTACCTTTGAAAACTCCATTAATAATAAAAAATACACAATAGTAACACAAAATCCTTCTTCTCAACACACACACCCTCCTTCCTTACCTTTCCTACAATTGAAATTGCACCACAAAAGAAGCACAGAGTGCCATTCAAGCTTAGTGTATGGCATTCCCCGGCAACGGCGCCAAAAATGTGCGCGTATGTCGCACGTGTCAATGCAAGGAACTTGCCGATACACCGTGTGCGAGCCACAAATGGCTCCAAGCACACAACAAGCCTAAACTAGAAAGCTCAAAGATGGCGATGGTGTGTCACTCACCGCTCTACGCTTGCCGTCGTGGAGGATTCCTCGCCGCGAAGAAGAGGGAGACGCCGATACGTCGCGCTCAACCGCCTCGTCGCCATCGTGCTGCCACAATGCTCGATCGCACTCTCTTTCTCTCTCATGCATACACATACACAAGGAGATGAAGAAGAAGAAGATGGAGATGGAGCAAGAGCACTCTTCAATTGCACAAATGAGAGAATGAGTGAATTTTATGTTTAGTTGACTTTTATATGAGCTCGACCCATTCACACCTGGGCGCCCATGCTTAGCCAACTAATCCCTTGAATGTTCCAATTAGAGTGCACCTCTCATCGACGTCACTCTTACCCTTTTTCTATTGGACTGACAAGCCCGGTACCTAACTCTACCAAGTAAATAATACAACGTCCGTCGTAGGTGATAGGGTGTCCGTGAGCCGTGAGGGTTAATAGAGCCAATCAATGAAGCCTTGGAAGCTTTCCAAGTGGGGCTTCAAGCAGGCCAAAACATGGAAAATAAATGGAAAAACTATCCTTCTCCAGATATGGAAGCAACTAAGCTTGAAGCTTACCAAAATTTGGTAAGAATTACTCAGGAGATGCTAGAAAAACAAAAACCCAAGCTTGAGAGTATAACAAAACCTAAGTAGCTTGTGGTAGAAACTAGTAGAGAGAGATCCAAAGTGGTGGTAGAACCCCACCTTGAAACTAAAGAGCCAAAACTCATAGTGCCTGACAGTGAAGATGCTTTAGATGGAATTCCGTTCGTGGAGGAAGACTGGCAAGGACATTTATGGGAAAAAGTGAGAGAGATTAATGATGGGAGTGTAACTTTGAAGTCGGCTCCTATAGAGGAAGTTTGGTTAGACAATCTTTCTTCTGATATGGACAATGATATCCAATCCTTGTATGGGGACTACGGATCTGAAGCATCAGGAATGTCTAAATCAATGACTCTTAAAACACTACCCTCTTACTTAGGAGACAACGAAGACGAATCCATAGTGTGTAAAACCACTAAGATAAAAAGAGCAGAATATACCCTAGAGGTAGACAATATCCATTCAATCATGTCTACACCCATTCAATGCACTCTTACCTTGGGAGGACTCTTAAAAATCAGACCATATTTTTGGAATGATTTACAAAAAACTCTAGAGAAGGTGGGGATAACAAGGCTAATCGCAAAACATTGAAACATGAACTAGATACAAGGAGATTAGATCCGTCCCAATTAACCAAGTCGGAGAATACTACAAAGGAAAAGAAGGAAACACAACCCTTCCGATGAGATATAATGATGTAGAAACCATGGCAATATTGGACAGTGGGGCAGGCATAGCCATAGCCACAAAAGCAGTATGGGAATCATGGGGAAAACCAACCATTAGACAAACTCGAATGAAATTACAGTTAGCTGATGGACACATAGAAAAACCCCTAGGACTGCTTGAAAAAGTGATAGTTAGTTCCTGTGGAATTGATTATCAACATACTTAACTTTGAAATCATCTTGGGAAGACCATTCATGCGACAAGTACAGTTCATTCAAGATTGGGGAAATGATTAACTGTACTTGAATCAAGTGGGATCAATGACGAGGGTTAATCTAAAAGATCACACTTATAGAGATGTCATGAAAACACCCATACAAGAATTTGACTTAGTCTCTTCGGCTGAATGAAAGCTTCCATCTTGGTTAAACAAAGACACACCCATTTGGATGTGTGGAGCCTCAAAAAACGGGAGTTTAAAACGAGAAGAATGTATCTTAGAAAGGGATTGAAAATATGAAGCATATATACCAAAACCCTTTCCGGAGCAGTTGTTTGAGTCATTTGAGTGGACTTAAATTTTGGCAACAATGGATGTCTGTCTGAATACATCTATGCCTACTCAATTTTGCAATGAGGATGATTATGACATAATTCCCATACAAATGGTCTCAACCCTTCACATTGAAGATGAAGTTCAGGAACCCAAGGACTTACTGAAATCTCAACAAGTCTTTTCAAACCTCTATTATGATGCTACTGATGAGTTTGAAGATCATTTAGCTACATCCAATGATTCTGGGTCAGAAAAGGAACATGTAGAGAGCATAACTACTCCTAAAAGGAGGGGAGGAAAAATTTTTCGACTTTCCAAATCAGAAAACAAGGAGACAAAAATGGTATAGAAAAAAAAGAGACACAAAAAACTTGAAATCTAAACCTATGCTATCAGTTTCTAGTAGAACACAGTTTTTGATGCAGATAGATGCACATGATTGTGTTAAGGACAAAATCACGAATAGATATCCTTCAGACAACAAACAAGGAACATCAAAAACATTGAGAAAAATGATAAAGGAAACTCAATCAAAACCTAAACACCAAGATGATGATTCTATGATACGAGTTGAACGAAAGAAGAAATATCAATAGTTGAAGAAAGCTCTAAAGGAGACGTATACCACTGAAATGGACACAACCGAGGAAGAGAGTAAAGATGTAATGAGTGTTCCATCCTAGTACAAGAAATATATTCTCCAAGATCGAAAGGTCATAGTCGAACAGCCTGTAAGAGAACTAAGAAAACAAGGTGAGTCCTATGAAAAGGACATGAAAATGCAAAGAAAATAGATCTAGTCGAACCAGGAGAAGAGCCTAGACCTAGCTTCATTGCGAATGACTTGAGTGAAGAAGAAGAAGAGCTTTTTCTAAGATTACTGAAAGAATACCGAGATATCTTTGCTTGGTCTTATAAAGATCTCAAGAGTGTTGATCCAGAAATCTATCAACATACCATATGTATGAGAGATGATGCAAAACCAAGTAGACAAAGGCCATATACTTATATTTAAACCTTTGCCAGGAAGATCAAAGAAGAGATAGAAAAGCTCAAAGAAGCTGAATTCATCTATGAAATTGAACACAGACTGGGTGTCTCCGATTGTGGTAGTACCCAAGACAAATGGGAAATTAAGAGTGTGTGTCAATCTCAAAAAAGTGAATGCAGCCACCATTAGAGATAACTACCCTCTTCCAATCACCAAGCATGTTTTAGAACGAGTTGCAAGAAAAGAATTTTACATCTTCTTGGACGGCTTTTTAGGATATAATCAACTTTTGGTTGATCCCAATGATCAGCATAAAACTGCCTTTGCAACTGAATGGGGTATTTTTTCCTATAGGATTATGCCTTTTGGGTTAATGAATGCTCCAGCCAGCTTTCAAAGATTGATGAGCCATGCCTTCAAGGAATATCTTAGGAATTTCTTGGAAGTATATATGGATGATTTATGTGTACATCCATCAATTCGGCTGACCATTTTGAACGTCTCAAAAAGGTATTCAAAAAATATAATCTGTATAGGATTTGCTTAAATCTTGAAAAGTGCACATTTATGGGCAGACAAGGAAAATTTCTTGGACATATAGTGTCTAAAAATGGCATAGCGATTGATATGGATAAAATTCATGCTATTGCTAAATTTCCTAGACCAACAACTGTCGAAGGGGTTCAGGCTTTCATGGGACATGGTGGATATTACAGTTGATTCATTTACATGTATGCTATAATCGCAAAACCCATTTATGGCTTGATTACACTCTTTGTATGGATTGATGAGTGTGAAGAATCCTTCATGAAGCTTAAACAAGCTCTCACTTCAGCCCCAATATTGAAAGCACCAGATTGGAATAAGATATTCCATATACATGTTGATGCTTCCAATTTTTCCATTGGATGTATATTAGCTCAACTAAGAGACGAAAAATTTGGTTTTCCTATTTCTTATGCTAGTAGTCAGTTGAATGTGGCAGAGAAGAATTATACAACCACTAAAAGAGAAGGATTAGGATGATCTATGCCATAAGAAAGTATAGACATTACCTGCTAGCCAACAAAATTTTGTTCTTTGTGGACCACCAAGCTTTATTATACTTGGTCAACAAGCCATGCAATATAAGAAGAATAGTAAGATGGTTCATCATTCTTTTGGAATTTTATTTCACTGTAGTTGTAAAAAAGGGAACCACACACCAAAGAGCAGATCATTTATCAAGGATTATTTCAAGAGAACCACCAAAGGGGGTAGACGAAGATGTACCAGATGTATATCTGCTCTCCATGGAAATGATACCCCGTGGTCAGAAGATATGGTTTCATTGATGACCATTTGGATTCCCAAGTACCACTTCCTATTACACCAGGATGAATTGGGCAATTGGCTATGTATCAATTACTAGCTGGAAGACTATACAAAAGAAATTGAGATGGAATACTGCTTTTGTGTATCAATCCTGAGGAGAAAACCCAATACCTAAGTCAAGCGCACATTGCATAGTAGGACTTCACTTTGCAGAAGACCAAATTATGCAACGGATCTTGAGACTTGAAGTATTTTGGTCAACCATGAGAAGTGATATTCACTCATTTGTGAAAAACTATCTTAAGTGCCAGAAACAAGCACCCATACCTCATGTGACATTATTTCAGATTTCACTTGTTCCTAAGTGGAGTAACTATCTAGTTACTTACTTATCAAAAGTAGAACATTTTTGGAGGATATGAGTAAACGCCACCAAAAAGCTATTGAAACTGAAGCAAGAGATTATGCTCTTATTTGAAACCAATTGTATTGAAGAGGAAAGGATCAACATTTGCGTTGTCGGGGCAGTTGTATTCGAAAGGTGAGTTGGGAAGGCACCGAGCCCTTGGCTGTGAGAGGTGCGAGGAGAAGAGTTGCAGCAGACACAATTAACGAAAACGGAGCTTAAAACAGACAATCTTCCTTAAACCAAATAAGCAACAGTATCCCTGCTTTAATCAAATTACAAGAATTATCTTGGTTTAATCCAGGTGTTAATAAAAATTAACTGCCTTGTACCGCCTTGCACTTCTTCCCGCCATGGCTTAGGAGCTTCAACTTCAGATGGCCTTGGTTGGTCCGATTCGATTTAAGGTTGCAGGCTTAATTCCGGATTGAACGGGCTTGGAGATTATGGCTTAGAGATTATGGTAATCCAAGCTTAAGTTTGGCTAATGAGAGATTAGGATTAGGATTGGGTTAAGAGTTTGAGATTAGGCATAGAGAGTTTATGAAAATTGGTGGCTTAAGCGGGATTAGGATTACGCTATGCTAATGCGAGTTTAATAGAAATCAAGAGCTTTGCTTGGCTTGGCTTAAGTGCTTATGATAATCCGATGAGAGAGCTTAAGATTAAGAGCTTTGGAAATAATCCGGGCTTAGGCTTCTTCTCTCCGGAGAGAGAGCTTTAAGAGAAGGGAAGACCCAACAAAAAGAACACGAGAGAGGCCAGCCCCCCTTCCCCTTTATAGGTTGCATGGCTTTTCCTTGCTAAAAAAAGCCTACCCATTAGCGACGTCGCTAATGGGTACCCACTCAATGATGTGGCAGGGCAGATCCCGGACTTGCATGAAAACTGGCACAACTAGTACCAGATCTATGCGCGAGGAGCTCCTGAGCGCTTTTCGTTTCTATGGCGAGCTCATCCGAGGTGCCATTCGGCCTGCGCAAGCCCATCTCCCTCCTCATGCGCTGTAGTTTCAGCTTTGTTCACCATGGGTTTTACCCTTCCACACACAAACCCTCAATTAGTTGAATGGGCGGGTGGCCTTTGTTAGTGGGTGGCCGGTCTTAGTGGACCTTAGGCAGCCATAGCTTCAAGCTTTTTGGGTGGCAGGCTTTATGCCCTTATAGGGCACCGCATTTGGCATACATATCGGCCAAGCAATGCTTGCAAGTAGAAGGCATCACATTTGGCATGCATATTGGCCAAGCAATGCTTGCAAGTAGAAGGCATCACATTTGGCATGCATATCGGCCAAGCTTGCTAAGCTTCTCCATTAGCGGCCTTCGGACACTGTAAGGGATGATATGCGGGCCAAGCAAAGCCGCTCATGACTTCAATACCATCATTTCCGACTAGCAATATCATTTTGTTGCCCGTTCTGGTGCTTTGAACGGCATCATAGCTTCCAAGATGCAAGTACCAGTGTATTCACAAGATATGGACTTCCAATAGAAATTGGCAGCGATACGGGAACTCATTTCCTCAATGAGGATTTGCTGAATGAATTCATGGTCATCCATAACAAATCCACTCCATATCATCCACAAGCAAATGGACAAGCTGAGCACATGAATAAAATTCTTAGATCGGTATTGACTAAAGTGGTTTGTTTAGGATGAACTGATTGGAAAATGAATCTACATGCCACTCTATGGGCTTATAGAGTTTCATTCAAGACAACTTTGAATGCGACACCTTTTAATCTTGTTTATGGTCTTAATGCCATAGTACCAATAGAATTTCTACTGCCGACACTAAGGGTAGCGAAAGATCTCGAGTGGACCGGACATGAACTGTCAAAGAGGCTTGAAGATTTAGAAAAGCTTGATGAGCAAAGGCTAATAGCTTTAGCTCACATCTATGCAAAAAAATAGAAGCAAAAATAACATTTTAATTCACATCTAGTCACAAAAATCTTTAAAAAAAGGGAACCTAGTTTTAGTCTATTCCCTTAAGCAACACATTTCCAACTTCAAGAAGAAGGAAAATGCATCGTTTATCATTGAAGACTTATCTCCAAGTGGAGCAGTTAAGTTGTCCACTCTAAATGGTGAACCAATGGCTAGCTGGATTAGTGGATGCCGCTTAAAGAAGTATCATTTTCCACTAATCACAGAAAATGCATGCAGTAAAGCAAAGAAAGATGAAGCGACAGCAGGTTATTGATAAAGCCCAAGAGGAAGCTCGACTTTGAGTACTCAAGAGGAAAGCTGCTTTCAAAAATCAACAAACACCTATTTTCATTGACAATTTGGAACCAGATGATAGACTATGGGAATTGAAGAATGATGTAGTGTCAACGGATGATGAATGGTTAGATGGAATGGACCTTCACATCAAAGTACAAGTGAACAATCATAGCACAAATGCATTAGTAGATATCGGAGCTCGAATGAATGCAGTCAATTATTCCATTCAACAAGAAAGCGACGAATCAGTCTTTAGCATCGGGAATATATGCTACCAAAGGATGCAGCAAAAATCCAACACTAGCATTGGAAGTAGTCAACTTGAATGTGATAATACATGGACTTTCATGCCTTCATCAATTTGTATGCATATCAGATGAACATATGAATGAAGCAATGATTCTTGGAATCTCATGGATGCCAATGTACAAGGCAATACCAGATTGGGACACCAATCAACTCAAGCTATCACCACCTAAAGGAGGACAACTCATCGTTCCAATTGCACCGAGCAAAGAGGAATGAAAAAGAGGTCCCCACAGAAGAAACAAGGGAGTCATCAATCTAAGTCAACCTCTAGATAAGAAAATGCTACAAGTAGCATGCAAGGAGTCGGGCAAATATGGGTACCAAAAGCACAAATCAAGGACAATCTGTCTCAGATTTGGGTCCCTAAAAACTCATCTACCATACTGAAAAAAGTTTCACATCGGACAACTCAGAGAAAAAATCTTTTAGAAGAGAAACTAGCACTAGATGGGTTGGGAGGAAAAAGGAGCATTTATCTTCTCCACAAACTGTAAAGCCGATGAAGCAATGGAAAGTTAAATCTAAAAACACTCAACCACAATCGTTCATCAAAGGAAAACCAAGATACTAATGGAGAGTTAAATCTCAGCAAAACCGTCATCATTGATACCTACAGCTTAGAAAATCAATGTGCCAAAGCATCCATATGGTACAATCAGACAAAGAGCACACAAATTACAGAATTTGTTATTTAGAAAACAGCAACAGGAAACCTCGACCACGGAAACCCTTGAGTTAACTACTTAAGACCCCAACTCTTGCACTGCATACTGGTTTAAATTGCATTGACCTTCAAAGCATGATAGAGTCAACCACAGCTATGCATAGATACAATTGTTCAACCCATGCACAAAGTCGTCACGGAGTACTCCATTTAGAAGAGGTGGAAGGGAACTTCAATAATAAAGGGCAATGTTTGAAGAGGGAGGAAAAAAGTTGGATGTTAACGTGTGGTTTTTGAAAAATCACCTAATAATGCCCTTAAAAAATCATCAACAGGGGAATTTTGATTGATAACATCTCCTTGATGAGTGTAAATAGTGTATATACTATTAGAAAATACATCAAAAAATACGCTTTTTTACTTATTTTCATCAAATTTTCTTGATATTGGAGCTTAAAAATGGAGAAATCCACCAGAAAGTAATAAAATAGTATTCTCCAATGGATTTTCTTAATTGTTGAATTTTCAATTTTCTTTTTATTGTATTTTATTATTTTCTTTGTTTTTTTAATAAACAGGTCAAAGTTTAATAATAAATACCAAATGAGCTCAAATGGAGAAACTGAAGATACGTTGATGATAAGAAGAACAAGGCGGATAGGCACAAAAATTTTCAATCAACACGATAAATGGAAACGGGAAGCCTAAATCAGGCTGCTAAGGCCTACTTTTACAAATTCTTGCAAAATGAGCTAACGGAGTCCAATTGAGGAAATTTTTGAGTCTAACATAGATTTCACGGACTAGTAGGACTAACAGGGGAATCTGGGGAAAAGTAGTTTGGGAAGTCCGAGTATAGATATCCAAGGTAGCCCAAAATCACCTCATTTCCACTAGTCACTCTTGGAGGAGAGAGCTTTCTACCTTCTTCGCGCGCGATTTTCGGAGTCCACAGTCACTCATTTTCAGTGCCCTCTCCCACGAGACATGAGGAGTAAGCTCTAAACTCATCAAAGAACATTTCTATACATTTGGGTAGTAGTTATAAACTCATCAAAGAATGTTTCTATACAGTTGGGTAGTAGGTCTAGGCTCAAGAAAAAACCCTAGAATCCCAGTTGTGTACAAACTCCTATGACACAAAAATGACCATAACGGCTTGTTAGCTCAACGGAATTGGACGAGACTTGAACTGTAGCATGCCCCTAGATAGTAGAACACCTCCATATCATTAGATGACCATTGGGCAGGGGTCGAGGGGGTCCCAAGTAAATAATTTAGGTTTTTGCCACATGCCAGAATTGTATTCTGACTCCACGGGCAGCTTATAGACAAGGTCTATACACAATATACCTAGATGGTTTCAAGAAAATAGTCAAGGCAAGCTCTCAAATAATAGGAAATAGCTCGAAGACCACAAAGTGTCAAATTCGACATATGAAGTCAAACTGACTCCGAATGAGCCCAAACTGGATGAGCAGCATCAAGACTATTTAATGGACAAGTGCATAGCTTCAAAAGTGACCAAACAACTCTACACACCAAGTAGTAACAAAAACCGGTAATTTCAGAGTCGACAAGAGCAAGAAGTGATGCTGACACGAACAAATCTCACCAAATTCATTTTAGGACGATATGTAGGTCAAAAAAGTATCTTTTCATACAAAAAATGTGAATGTAGTTAATAATCATGATTATTTACTTTTCTGTACATGTGGCTTGAAAATTATTTTGTCAATTCACCTATCACTTGTTCACATCTATCACATGCCATATGTCAAGAATGAGCCCAAAAGATAAAAATTATCTCAAATTTTATCAAAAAACGTTGTAAAGGGTCTACTGTCCAAATCTTGAGTTAATTGTCACATTTTTTTATCCAAATCACCCCATATCTCACACGGAGGCTCTATATCATGTTTAGAACCAGCTTGCAACAAAAAATGTCTAATTTGTTGAAAACGTTAATAATCACAATCATTTACTTGTTCACAAGAATGAGTCTAAATTTCAACTTTGATCTTATGGGACCAAAGTACATGATGTTCTAAGCCTACCAATCAAGTTTGATCACATTTGGATCACAAAAACCCAAAATTCCTTCATATCTATTGTTTTAGAGTCTGAAGCCTAAATCTGACACCATTTCCACTTTGTGCACTCAAATGATCCCACACTTCACTCATAGTATCTACATCACATATGTTTCAAGCCTATGATGTCAAAAATGCGAAAAGTCAAAAAAATTTCCCAGCTGCAAATAATTGCGATTATTTACTTTAGTTGCAAATTTGGCTTGGATTGCATGGTTTTGATCCTTACATGCTTTTATGCATCTATGCACGCTACAAATTTGATTTGAAGCAAAATGGACATCATTTGCCAGCAATTCAAACTTAAGGCAGTTTAGAGCGAAATCCGTGGAATTTTCAAACTTCGACAGTGTATTCTCCTATTAAGTGCAATGCAAGTGGCTAAAAAAGCAAAGAAGAGGATGACTCAGAAAGAGAAGATGCAAGAATTGCCACCATACCAGTTGGAGCCGAGCTCTGTGAAAATAACAAAGGCAACCTACCTATCCAAAGAACATCTTGAAGAAAACAACACTACATTCTTCACCGGTAGGTTCAAGAGTAAAGATGGACACCAGGTACAGTTACAAATGCTACCCAAGGAAGTTTATGATGTAGTCGCAAAGCCAGACACTAAAGAAGCCAATAGAAGACCGGGGCTTCGACGACCAAGAGCCATGTGGAGTAGATTTCCAGCGGGCCTATGAGCTATTATCCACTATCAAAGAGGATGGATCTGCTCAGATCACGAATCAACAAGGTCAGAAAGTTGAAGTGGTTATCAACAAGGACATAGTGGCCGAGGCACTAAAGCTGCCAACAAAAGGTATGACAATGAGGGCCAAAGATAGGAAGACAATAGGTACTTTTACCCGGAGGATACAGCTGCTGCCACCTTCTTGGACCTCATTCTAAAGCAAGAGGAGGATCGTGCCCCTCTTTATCATCAACACTTCCATTTCTTCTCAAAGAGACCACCAAGATACACAACTTTGAATTATGCAATTGCAAATACTTTCATGCAAGTGTTGAAGTCAACAATAAGGCAGGGAATAGATTACGCGGAATACATGCTTACAACACAAGAGCACAAAAAAGGAAGGAAAGATAACATATCTGGCGCTCCAAAAGGTCTAACACAAATCGCATACCATGCTATTGAAATGGCATATAACTTGCCACTAGCCCCAGGTTAGAATACATGGATAATATCAACTCAACCTTCTCCACGAACCACTAGATCAAAGAAGAAAAGGGTATATAAATCAGATGAAGAATCAGCAGAAAGCTTTCTTGAAGCCCACAATAGTGAAAGCTCTGACAATGAGGAAAAGATGGCAAGGAGAGAAGAAATGAAGAAGAAAGCAGTGGCAACCCATCAAGAAGAACCTCAGCAGAAGAAAGCAAGGTTTGAGAGGGAAAAAGAATCTTATGAAAGAAGCCACCAAGCTATGGGAGAAAACCCAGAATCATGGAGTCCAAGGGAGATCAAGGGTCCAAGGACCAAGAACCCTACAAAGAAAGTCCCAGAAGATCCGAAGGATTTACTTGAGAAAATGTATCCAGAACCCAAAGCCTTGAAGATACAAGAAGCTCTAGAAGCACAAAGAAAATCAAGAGAAAAATCGAATGAGCAACAAAGACAAGCAGAAGCTGCACAACAACCTGAACCACAACATGAACACGGAGAGATGTCTCCAAGACCCAATTCACCCACTACTAAACAAGAAAACCATCCCATGCCAAGTCCAAGCCCTTCACCAACTGGAAAATCCAATGAAGGTGAGGAAGCAACAGGAAAAGAGAAACAACAAGAGGAAGCAAGTTATGAACAACCTAAGGAAAGTGACAAAGTTGAAGCTTGACCTTCTATAATAACACAACCAAAATCAATTGAAGCAGCTGCAAAGCCTCAAGAAGAATCAATTGAAGCATCTACAAAGCCACAAACAGAATCTGATGCATTGTCGAAAGAGCCGCAAGCCAAATCTGTTGGATTATCTAAGTAGCCTCAGGTAGAACTTGAAGAATGGGAACAACAAATGAGGTCATCGTTCAAGTTAATGAGTATGCAAAGCAAATGCAGCTAATGACAGAAAAGATGCAAACAACAGCACTTAGCCGTAGTGCTAAGACTAAAGAGTAGAACAGGTAGTAGATGCTCTACAAGGTGAGCTCCAGGACAAGATGAACATTATTGAAGATCTCCAAGGACAGATCAAAGAACTAAAAAATGAAGCAGAACAACATCAAGTTGTAAAGGAAAGGCAGCAGAAAGAGATGGAAGATTTAGGGGAGCTCCTCACAAAGCTGTCAGATGCATGCAAAAGCAAGGACCAAAGCAAGAACTCAAGATACCTCATTCTGTTTACAAGAGCACCTGTAACAATACAAAAAGACCCTACTTTCTATCTTGTACCAAGGGTAAGGACATGGCAGGCACACGAAGCCTTAAAGAAGAAGAGGCCGAATTGGCTCAATTACCCGAGATTGACATCTCCAGAGCAAGGACCAGAAATTGAGGAATACACGGTGAAAACCCTACGGGCACCATGAACTTCTTCAAGAGCCTCCTTGACCTCTCATGTGCAATTCTCTATAAAGTCTGCAGAATGCTACAAGCAAGAGCCCCATGGATGTATTTCTTAGAAGGCATCAAGTATTCCCTTCACAGTTAATCCTTTGAAAGTGATTGGTAAGGTCACATTGGATTCATCACCTTCAAAGTATTGTCCCAACTTGTTGACAGATATTTCAACAACGGAGTTCTCATCCATGTTGGGTTGTGGATCTAAGGTTTCCTCCTCTATTGACACTTGATTAGACCTATCTATCGGTGCAAATTCTGGCAACCCGACCTTCAATTCTCCATTGAGGAAGGCTCAAAGAGCTAGGAATCACTCAGGGTCTCCATATAGTTTAGACATGATGGTGGTTCTAACTTTTGAAGCCATGAATCCATCAATTTGGAAATATTTAACTGAACTTTTTGGGCTTTAGTTCCTTGACATGGGGAAGATGGGATCTCCATTTCTTCAATTGGGTCAAGTAATCCCTCCGTAAGCATTCTCTCCAATAAGAAGGGAGTATGCCCACTTCACAATGACTTAAAGTCACTTTCTTCTTGGATGACACTAGGTATGGCTAGTGGTCTATGGTTTTTGTGAGGTTGATTTTGTGTAGGAAACATTGTGTCTGTAATTTGGATCTTCCTAGGTGTTGGTTCTAGCTCCATTTGGGTATCATCTACCAAAATCCTTAATTGCTTGACTCCCTCAATCTCCTCTATAAGGTTTGGGTAAGTTCCGATCTTCTTCCTATGTTCCATGGGTTGTGTCCATTGTGGCTCATCATGATCCTCCTTGTTTATTTTCTTTTCTAATGGTCGTTTTAATATCCATGGTCTCACTTGCATCAAAATCATTTTCAGCGTCGTTCATAAACACGGGGTCGTCACTAGTCCCTATGTTAGTCTTTGAACTAGGGTTTGACTTTGTTACCTTTTGTGATCTCTTCCTTTGTGTTTACTTCTTCTTCTTGGATTGGGAGATTGATGCCATGTATCTTTCTTCAAGAATATGATTTTGGTTTTGGAGCATCAATCATGTGAGTAAATTTATTGGTACCACCGGTGTACTTTGTGATGGCACCTCAATAATCTCAATTAAGTTCAATGGGTGATCCTTGGTGCATTTGGATTATTAGGACACTGGGCAATCAAATGATCTATGCCACATCGATTACACATGAGTATCGGCATTGTAGATGTGCTCTCTTGATTGATATGCACTAGTGTGGCATTCTTTTGTAGTCTAATAGTACACTCAGCTACACGATGTGGACCTCCACACTTATAGCATTGAAGAGGTGGTCTCTTGGCAGTGCAATTGATATTTTGGCCTCTTTATGTAAGAGAAGCTACTTGATAAACAAGTTTCCCTAGTAGTCCTCCACAAAGTATTGTGGACACTCTTCAAATGTATCTATTCCATAGGCAATAGTAGGGTCTATATCGATAGCCTTCCAAACAAGCAATAGATAGCTCGCAACCCGTATGATTCATAGGGGTGACTCTTGGATGTGGGGGTTGTGGTCCTAGAATTGGAGGTGGTAGTTGTGTAGCTTGAGAAACATTTTGGGCTGTAGGAAGCATGTGTTGCGATAGTTGCTTAACAGGTACGGCAAGCATCAATGTAAGAATTTAAGGTGAATCCATCCAGGTCAAGGGTGGTCTATTCACCATCACACATTTGAAAATTATACATCCTTAGCTTGGTGATCGTACCTACCACATGCATTGCAATTCCCATTGAATTTTACTCTAAATGTAGGGCATTCACTAGTGCTATGTGGATCAAAGCAAATTGAGCACCATTGTTGTTTCCTTCTTGGATAAATATGATTGTTTTGTGAGGCATGATTATCTTTGAGACTTTCTTGAATGGCCTAGGTGGGATCTGCTAAAGTCATCTCAGATATCTTTGGCTCTTTAATAATAATTTTATGGTCATTGGCTCATGCCCCAATGCTTGCGAGCTAGTAGACTCAACAGACACTCTTTCTCCTTGAATCATTAAATTTTCCTCCAATTGGATTGCATTGGTGGTGGTGACTTCTTCCCAAGTTGTGATACCTCTAATGACTAGGCCATTATAGATATCCTCATGTTGTAGTCCCCTAATGAATCTATTGAGAAATTGTTGTTATTGAAGCGCTCATTTTGATTACAACAAGAATTCAAACACTTCAAGCGACTAATAAAGTCTCTCATTGACTCCCCTTCCTCTCGTTGGGCTTTCTGGAGCTGAGATGCTACACCCCAAAGCACTCCTTCTTGTATAGACTCCTTTAGGAACAATATTTGAAGAGTAGGGTAAATCGTTTTCGCTTCCATCCTCAAGGTCCTATACCAATCCCAAGCCTTCCCACTCAAAGTAAGGCTTAAAGCATTGCTCTTATGTAGTTTATTGTGTTCTCCTAGGGAATTGCATATTTGTTCAAATACTTCGACATGATTTCTAGCATCCTCGTCCCCCCACTGTATTTTTGTGTGAGCTTGCCACTTGTACTACCTTGCTTCTAGGCTCTCTATCAGGCGTGTTACACATATTTTCAGTAATAGATTGATCGATAGCTTGAGCAAATTTCAAGTCATCCAAGTGGGCAGTTATAGTGGGGACACGTGCTTTCAAGACTGCATGTGGAATGGGTGTTGGCATCGGGTTAGGCATACGGGTGATCCTCGGGTCCCAAGTTGGGTATGATGTTGTGCCATGTCAAAGTTCATATGTGTTGCCCTAGGCATAGCGGACTAGGATATGACATGTTAATACTAATTGGTATGGCCCCACTAGAATAGAGTACTTGGATAGGGTGGTTGAGGAATGTAGGCTGTCGAAACAATTGGGGGTGTGGGAGCTACATGGGTATGAGGCCCCATAGGACATATGATTGATGTACACTTGTAGGTATGTTGTGGGCATTGTGCTACTATGTAGTGATGCTTTACTCACAAATGAGGTCCATGTGTACTTTTTGGTGGGATAGACACGGTAGGCATAAATTCTTCGAGGGAAAGATAAGCTAAATTTGGAAATGTGAAACTATTGCTTGTACGTTCATAGGGTATTGAGACTCCATGCGAAATAACATATGAAGGATCAATGGGACTCACTGAGGGAGTCTCCATTTGTGATAGGGTTGGTTGTTTGTCCTTTCTTGTATCCAAGAATCTCATAGGACCCGTTGAAGGAATGTTAGGTCTTGCCTCCCTAATTGAAGGGCACCATGGATGAAATCATAGATCATCCCTTGCTGCTCCTCTAAACTTGTGTCCCCAAATGTGGATTGTGCCACCTCTAACCAGCCCACAGGGTATGTAAATAGCTGGCGTACAGGTCCGTCAACATCTCAGTTTGTGGATTGTGCCACCTCTAACCAGCCCACAGGGTATGTAAATAGCTGGCGTACAGGTCCGTCAACATCTCAGTTTGTAGGTCATACTCCCAACTTTCTGTGATAAATATCCTGTCTAGGCTTGGCATGCTGTGGGTTCCCTATGGAAGAATTATGGCTCCTCAGCATCTAACCCTTCGTGATTGCTATCTTGGGAGCACTCAATTGCTCAAACGTCATGGTTGTTGTCATAGGGGTCTTTGCTTTTATGGCTCGAATTTGTTCTAGCATTCGTAGGTTCTCCATTTCCAGCTCCCTCGTTGCTTGCATATATTGTTCGATCTCTTGCACTTTGGCAAGACTCATACCATCAGGTAGTAGAACCTCAGGGGATGATGGCTCGGTAGGGTGTTTAATGAGCAGAGTAGGTAGGATGGCAACATGGGCACCCTTGGGGAGTACATGGTCTACATGAGAAGTGAAAGGTGATTCTACCTTCCCATTGCCCTCGTTCACTTCACTAGTTGTGGGCTTCGAATGGGTGGTTCAACTAAAGGTCTCTTTTAAGCGGCTAAACACACTAGACCTGTGCCTTGAGGCAAAGGCATGCATATCTTGACGACATTTCAGGGTTTTGTGTAGGATATCCCTCCATGATGTTGTAGTCAGAGGAAGAGTCACTAGATGCGATATGAGGGTCTTGAGTTACACTATACATGTGAGGTGAGTATCCCAAAAGTGTCAAGTGACGAGTACTCTAAGAGGTCTTGCCACTAGAGGTCATTTTACTTGGTTTTGTTTGTATATAAATTTTCTTATTTATTTTAATACCTTTTTATGTGTGTGAGGCAAAATAGGTCATGTGATAGCTCAAAACGAGCGTATCGTTCAGAGAAATTTGGCGTGCTTTACAGCACACGATTAGGCTACCAAAAACTCTCATGACCCCCAAAATGGTCGATTCTAGTTGGGCGTGTAGGAGGAAAGGGAAAAGTCCAAGGAAGCTAGTGGAAGGAAAGGGTGAACCCTAAATCCCACATGCTTCCTTTTGACTTAGGGTATATATATAGTATGAGGTACTCTATTCGTTCACTTGAAAGGAAGCTATGTAGGTCTCCTCTTCCTATATTATATATCAAAGATTGAGATCGAGGCCACATTCGAGGTTTGGGGAATAATCTCGATCCCGACAATTCTTTTTGGCGAATGATTTTTTCTCTTTGTTTTTATTTTTAAAATTCAAAAGTTGTCTGTTTTCTTTTTTCTTCTTTTTCAAATTTGCAGAAATGTAGATTTAACACGCAGAACAAACTAAACAAAAAACTGCATCATTAATGTATAGAGCTTAGCAAAGAGCTGTTTTGACAAAAATTTCAGCACAGAGCTTACCAAAGAGCTGTTTTTGACAAAAAATTTAGATTAGCACAGAACTAAAAATACGAAATTTCAGATTTACACAAAACTCAAGCAAAAAATTGAGAAAATTAAAAATTCCAGTGCAAACACAACCACACACACACACACACACTCTTTCCAACCTCTCTCTATCTACCAAGGAAAATTCAACCTTAGCAATGCAGTATGTAGTCTACACATGGACCTTGGGGTAGAGCATTTCCCCGACAATGGTGCCAAAAATGTCTACTGCTAGGGACTTGCTATGCACCGTGTGCAAGCATGATAGATGCAAACAAGCTCTACGTTTACAGGGCAGTGTGTCACTCACCTCCTATTGTGTTGCCACCGAGGGACTTCATGTGTGCGCAGAGAAGAAGAAGCCACCGCGTTGCAGCTCATCCTTCCTTGTGCCATCGTGCTCTTTCTCTCTCTCTCTCTCTCTCTCTCTCTCTCTCTCTCTCTCTCTCTCTCTCTCTCTCTCTCTCTCTCTCTCTCTCTGCTCTCTCTCTCTCTCTCTCTCTCTCTCTCTCTCTCTCTCTCTCTCTCTCTCTCTCTCTCTCTCTCTCTCTCTCTCTCTCTCTCTCTCTCTCTCTCTCTCTCTCTCTCTCTCTCTCTCTCTCTCTCTCTCTCTCTCTCTCTCTCTCTCTCTCTCTCTCTCTCTCTCTCTCAAGACTCAAGTGCAGGATGCCATCTTCCGCAAAGTTGAAGTTCGTGTGGCGTCCACGCTACGCAAATGACAGCGACAAGATGCTCTTGCTCTCAATGTTCGCATCGGCGGGCTCTGGAGTGATTGGCAAGGAAAGGAGGACCCCAAGTTCCATGAGTCCTTCGATCGCATCCGAAAAACAACCCCCATGATACAATGGGATCCAGCAACAATCACCACCTTTGCTTATGAGCATCACACCAACCATTCAATTCTTACCTTCAAGACCAAAGTAGATCGAGTCAAGCTCCTTGAGCAATCAAAGCTTATCAAGGACACAAAAGTTTGGTTTGCTGAAGATCTTACACCTAGGGCCAACTCAAACAGAAGAAGGCTGAACTCCAAAAGATGCAAGAAGCGCGCATAGCAAGGAAATGGGCAGTGTATCGAGGAGGTAAAGCCATCATCCAGGAGTTCCGAACTCCCAAATATGCTTCCTCCTCCTCACCTACCTCATCTTAGGTTTTGTTTTGTTCATCCCACCTTATCTTTTTCACTCTCCACCCTTCGATGGACCCTCAGTCCTAAACTGATATGTATCAGATGGAATCCTTTGTACTGTCTTGCTTCTGGTCCCATAGGTCATATATGACCTCCGTGGACGATAATTGAATCTACCTATCTCTCTCTCTCTCTCTCTCTCTCTCTCTCTCTCTCTCTCTCTCTCTCTCTCTCTGTGACAAGCAAGTAGAGGTGAAGCAAGAGAAAAGCTTGCACATTGAGAATAATTGAAAACCCTAGTTTACAGCCTTATCTAGGGCTTGTCTTCCTTTTCACATATGGGCGCCCATATTTTGTCAATCAATGCTAAAATGGGTCTGGTGCGTCTTTCATCGGTGATCACAAGCCTTTTACTATAATCCTCTTGGACTGACAAGCCCGGCCCATGACTAAACATATGCACTAAAGAATAATGGCGGCATCATGGGTTAACAACATATACTTAGATGTTACCATAGATATAAGTTGGCGGATGATGAAGCATTCAACTAAATGTAGAAAATTTCCAATGCCTTCTTTGACGTGGCAACTATAAATAGAACATTTCAACCCCATCCAAGAAACATCATAAATTCAGCTTTTCATGACAATTGAAGTGTATAGAGAAATGAATCAACACAACAACTATAATATGTGACCCATATGTTGGTGCAAACCAAAAGAGCATACTATTAATACCACTACAACTCTTAAATTTATAACAAAATCTTAGCTCTTGATCACTTGCAAACATGCATAAAGATCCGCACAAATTTACTTGTTTATGTATATATAAGCCATAATATTTCAACATTCCCATATAATGAGATGAAAAAACATGAAAAATGTCGCACATATGCAACAACTTAAAATAGAAGGCAACACTTAGTTTAGAGATTTTGATGCCTTTTTTGAAAAGAAATAACTCCAAATGCAATACCAATAACCCTTCAAACACCAAAATATTTTATTCATGATTTACATTATCCACTCCATGAAAAGTGTCAAAACTCTTAGGAAACAAACAAAATCGTTAGTGGTGTATATAATAACTATAATAATATCTAAATTCTCTACAACTATCATATATCAACGACCCTTTTTGAAAATGAAATCCCACAAACTTTATCGTCTTGTTTGAACCTTCCACAAGCTCTACATTATACATCCTTTGTGGGTGCACATCATAACAGGGGCCAACTGGTCCCTAATTTCCAAAGCAAAGGGTTTCCTACAAGGAAGTTTGTTCTTTACAAAGAGAAAACAAATTGCAAGCATGTGCATATTCATTAATACAATAAAATATTCCGTTAAAGTGGTTTCATGTGCATGACCCCAATCTCAAGTTGTCTATAATGGGGTTTAGAAAGTGCTACCTAATTATTTGAGAGTGCAAAAAGTGAACCAAATCCAAAGGAGTAAGAAAATTTCTACTTTTAAACCTAAAGATAACTTTTGGAATGAAATTTTGATAGTGGAAAAATATCATGGAATCTATGGATCTTCCAAGTATTTCATTCCAACATTGAAGCTCACACAGCTAAAGATAGTTGTAGTGATTGAAGCCTCTTTTCTAACCACATGCTACCTTATGTCTCCAAGCCACAAAGGCAATACTTCATATTGATTTGACACAAATATCATCTCAACCAAGGTCTTAAAACTTAATTTAAGTATACTTTATGGCTTCATGCCATGTAGATCAAGCAACACAAGTATAAAACCAAAAAAAACAACACGTTTATTAATTTACCCTACCAACGTAGTTCAAAGCGAGGTATGCTTTAGTATATCAAGACAGTGAATCAAACTAA
The DNA here is from genome assembly GCF_014529385.1 of Adiantum capillus-veneris. Taxonomy (NCBI): domain Eukaryota; kingdom Viridiplantae; phylum Streptophyta; class Polypodiopsida; order Polypodiales; family Pteridaceae; genus Adiantum; species Adiantum capillus-veneris. Next base: position 170,831,390 of record NC_140933.1, read on the forward strand.
CACATAGAAGTACGTGCTTCAATTATTTCTAGTAGCCAGGGTTCAATGTTGCTACATGGCACGGACATCAAAAGCTTGATCCATCTTTTTCATCAACGCATTCAATCAATTCAAGTGGACCTTGACCCGTGTCACCTCTCCTTCTAAAGCAAGGACCTAATCCTTAAGTGCATCAATTTGGATATGCATTTCCCTATTGAGCATGTATAAGCTTTGCATTGATTCAAACTGTCTCTCCATGCGCACCAGCCTGTTGAACTGATTCTCCTCAATGTTGGTCATTCCGCAATTGAAGCTGTGTACACATAAACGCATCTCATTTGCGAAGGTCTATAATTTTTTGGCCACTGGATTGCTAAGCCATGTTCAAAAGTTCTTCCAAGTGTCTTTCAAAGTCCAATTTCCTAGACTCACTACGGACAAAGAAATCCCATAATGCAACCATGAGTTGGTCATCCCATCATTTACCACATGATTAACAGAAGAGGATCCCGCACATCAAGCACTTCTCTTTGCCGCTCAAACATTGAAAAACCTTGGAAAAGTGGACTCAATACCATCAATATCGGTATCAACAATGGAATTATTATTAGTGTTTTCCATAGTTGTACCATTAGAAAGTACTTGAACTATGTATTAACTACCACGAAGGAAGAAATCCCTTGCACAATATTAAAAACATAACATCTTATCATACCAAAAAAACATAATCTACGCTAACATAAGAGGTGCAAGTTCAAGAAAAGGCACAGAGAGGCTTTAGAGTTTTTCTCACACTTCCTAGCAGCATGCATGATTTCTCTATCTTCCTTATTGCACCTCTCTCTCTCTCTCTCTCTCTCTCTCTCTCTCTCTCTCTCTCTCTCTCTCTCTCTCTCTGAAAATTTTTAATTGTGTACCGCGGTCTTTTATCGCGTTTTGTAGAGAGAAGGTCCAAAATCAACTAGAGAGGGAAGAGAGAGGAGGGTAGAGGCCGGGGGGGGGAGGGGGGTTGTATTTCAATTATTACCGCGAGTATCTTTGAGATTATTACCGTGGTATCTACTTTTATTATTATCGCTACTATTATCGCGTTTATTCCCGTGGCAAGATTTAGCACCTAAACTTTCAAATTTTGGCTTAAACATCCCCCCCCCCCCCCCCCCCCCCCCCCCCCCCCCTTACCCCCCCTCAAATTTTGGTGTTTCCCTCCTCTCAATAAAAATTAAAGAACATTATATGAAATTTTCAAATTTAAAAAAAGAAGATATGAAAACATGAAACAATAGTTAGCTATTGATGGCCGAAAATGACATGCCATATGGGGTGGCCTCTACACTACACATAGCATGAACATCCCCAAGCATCATCTCAAGGTAGGAGTGATCCTATAGATAGGAAGGGGCACCACCTAGCATAAGTGCGGCTAGGACGCAAATATACATGACTTAGGATAGCAAACGTGAAATGCCCTCTAGGTAATCAACATGAAATGGTGGTGTAACAAACATCCACATGTAAAGAAATGTGTGATCTCTAGTCATTAGTGTGTGCACGAGGGAGGCATGTGAAAAGCTCGAAACAGGGCACACTGACTGGCGGGAGAGATTGCACATGATGGAGCACGAGTAGGGTGATATACAAGAGACGAAACATCCTGTAACCATGGGAAATCAAAATAGAGAATGGACCCCAAAGATTAAGACAACATTACACCCTTTATTGGCAATGAAGATACTTACAAGTGGTGGTCTTGACAACTACAAACTTGGCTCTTGGCATTAGGGATGCAACATAGAATATGAGCGCCATATGGTGCTTGGCGAGGTTTGTAGTTAGCGGGAGGGTTAGTTGAGGGGAAACAACAAGACGATGCAGCCACCGGCGACATCAATCACCAGCATTGAGAGCGGGCCAAGGTGGCATGGCGTTCATGCCTTCAATCCAAGTGTGCTCATGTTGTTTGGTGGGAGAGTCGCGACTTCTTCATGTGCATAGAGTGGTCGTGCTTAGTAACTCAACGTGGTGTGGTAAATCACGGGGAGAATGGTGATGTTGATAATGCTAAAGTGCCCAAAAATTGCAACCAAACATGATGCCATTAGCTCTCAATCATGGGTACACTATGTGCTTAGTGGTGCTCACAATGTGGAGTGCATGGAGCTAGTGTGTTCCTCCTTCACTTGTGCCTTGTGTCTGTCTTGTGTGTCCCTTTGTGCTAAGCGGGGGCCTCTTTATATAGGCTTAAGAGGTGGTCCTTAACTATTGGTCATTGCAAGTATCCCTTGGTCGCTGTAGAAGATCTAGATGCCTCTCTATAGAGAGAGAGAGAGAGAGAGAGAGAGAGAGAGAGAGAGAGAGAGAGAGAGAGAGAGAGAGAGAGAGAGGAAAGAGTGGGGTGGGGAGATTTTTTTTCACAATCCATTAGCCATGGCTAGGTTATTAGGGAAGAGTGGGGGTTTAGGGCATTTACAAAGGGTTTTGTCGATGGTTCGGGTCGTCGGTGTAAGGTTTTAGTGCTGTGGTAGTCGGTTTTTGTCGTGAGAAGCCGAGATGTTATGTGTTACCTCTTTCGGTGTTGGCCGGGGTGTGCCTGCGCCACTTCTTGTTTTGGTGTTGGCGACGCACGAGTTAGCCGCCCTCTTTCCTTTGATGTCGATGTCGATTGTTTTCCTTTTTTTTTGTTTTTTTTTGTGAGTGCGTATATGCGTGTGTGCATGTATGTGTGTATGATTGGTGTATATGTGTTGTGGGTATGTATGTAGTGCACGTATGTGTTGTGTTGTGTGTAGTGCGTATCATATATGGTAAGTGCCGTGTGTGGGAACGAGAGAAGGAGGGGGGGGGTGTTTTTTTAATCAATTATGTGCATAATATGTATATATATATATATATATATATATATATATATGTATATAGTGTGTATATATATATATATATATATATGTATATATGTATATAGTGTGTGTGTGTGTGTGTGAGTGTGTGTGTGAGAGATGGCCTTCGGTCTTGCAAACTGCGCTACGGGTTGGTCCGAGCACAGAGAGCGAGAGAGCAAGAGTGCGGGGGTGTGAGGTGGGAGGGAGGGAGTGGGTGTGTGTGTGTTGTGGAAGATAGAGAGAGAGAGAGGTCATCTCATGCGCCTACGGGCTGGTCCGAGAAGACGCGAAGGGGGGGGGGGGGGGGGGGGGGGTGGGGGGGGGGGGGGGGGGGGGGGGATGGGGGGGGATAGGGCTGCTTTCGGCCGTCTCTGAGAGAGGAAGGGGGGGGGGGGGGGGGGGGGGGGGGGGGGGGGGGGGGGGGGGGATTAAATGGGGTCAATAGTGGGATATGAGGGTAGGGAAGAGTGCATTATTATTGCTCCCTTATGGTTGTTCACACAGCTAGAGACAATTGAGGGAGAGGAAGATTGAGGGAGAGGAAGAAAAGAGAGAGAAAGAAGGGGGGGCGGAGGTAGTGGAGAGGGGAGAGATGGGGGGGTTGGGCTCGACCCGCCGATGGAAAGAAAACAAAGGGGGGGGGGGGGGGGGGGGGGCAAAATAAGAGAGAGAGTATAGATCATAATGAAAGAGAGGGAGATTTTGAAGAAAAAAACGACGTCCGCCATTCGTTTCCTGGAGCCTCAATTTTTTGGCCGGGCTAGAGAGCGGTACAAAAAACCCGGCGTCACTATCTAGGATAACACTTGGTTACAACTAAGTTAATTTTATCACTTGATTAACATAATTTAGCATGTTTCACAAAATTAGAGAGAGGAAGAGGGGGGAGAGAGAGATGAATGGATTACGCTACCAAAAAATTTCATAACTTAAAGTATGCAAAATGTTTATGAATCATCTTCCAAAAGATCCCTACAAGAAGCATCATCCAATTCTAAGCTCATGGCTCCTAAATCAATAAAGAGAGAAACGAAATTATCATTTGTGGATGCACTAGCTTCATCATTTTCGAATTCGTCATCCTCCATCTCATCATCTTCATCATCATGACAATCATCCTCGCTAAGACTTACGGCCGTCGGACATGATTCATCAACCTCCCTCTCCTCTATCTCCCCCTCATCCAAAGTAGGAGGTGGAAGAGGGTCGAAGATGGTCTCCACTTCATTAATGGAAAAAATGGTTCTCCCCCGAGGTGCTACGAGAATTATAAACCAAAGTTTTGGTTGGTGGATTGCTAGTGATGGTCGGCTTTTGAAAGCCTCGACCATGAGTACTAAACCCAATCGGGGGAGCATTATAAAAATAAATAAAAAATAAAAAATGTTTTGTTGCAATTGGCCGCCACCACCACCACCCCTTGCTCTCACGCTATGGAAATCTCTCTCTCTCCTTTTGCTTAGCGCCACCACTCTCCTTCTCTCTCCTCCATTATCAGGAAAAAACTCTCTCTCTCTCTCTCTCTCTCTCTCTCTCTCTCTCTCTCTCTCTCTCTCTCTCGTTCATCATCAGCCAATTCAGCCCTCTCTGTTCCCTTTGGCGGCATCTACACACACACACACACACACACACACACCCTAGGCCTAGCCCTCTCTCTCTCTCTCTCTCTCTCTCTCTCTCTCTCTCTCTCTCTCTCTCTCTCTCTCTCTCTCTCTCTCTCTTTCGCTTGGCACCATTCTCCGTCTCTCTCTCCTCCATTATCATAAGCAAACAACTCTCTCTCTCTCTCTCTCTCTCTCATCCATTATCATTAGCAAAAAATTCAGCTCTCTCTCTCTCTCTCTCTCTCTCTCTCTCTCTCTCTCTTCCCACACACACACACACACACACACACACAGTAAGGTTTTCAGTTTCTGAAACCTTAAAGGTTGTATAAAGCTTAATCAAACTAATATGATTATTGAAAAAGCAATGTAGAATTGTCCGACCATGGCAAATATTGGTATTTTTGGAATCTTAAGCACAACAAACCCCGGGCTATAAATTTTCAGAATTGAATTCCGATAAAAACTGGCATAGTTATGACCCCTGGAAGTTTACACTGTGAATTGAGTAAAATAGGTAAAATTGAAGGGTTGCAGTAATCATTTAAGCAATGACTTTATTAAAGGCCTCCTAGATATTTACAAGATATTTACCAATTAAGTAAAAAATAGGTCAAAATATAGTATAATTGATATTTTAAAAGCTGGCAGGTAATGGAAGGTCATCACTGACCTGTCAGGGACTCATTTAGCAGCAAGGGTCGTTTTTTGACTTGCTGGGGGCTGCTTGAACTTCAAGCAACTGCCTTTTTCAGCCGGTGAGAGCTTATGAGTACCAGAAAACTATAAATAGGACCCCTAGCTTCACATTTTACACAGACTCGGAGCCTTGATACTCTCTCTCTCTCATCTAGAGAGGACACTACGCAGAAATCATTAGAGATTAATCTCTAATTGATTAATTTAAACGGTAATTAGTCTAATCCTTCTTAATTAGCAAGGTTAGATTAAGTTATTTTGCTAATAAATCAAAGATTCGACCTATGTATACTCATAAAACCTCTTTATATTAATTAATCTCTATTGATTATTATAATTAAGCTTAGTAATACTAAGCTGATTATTTGTCCTATCATATTAAGACGGAAATTAGCCAAATTAACCATGAATTAATGGTAAAAATATTAATTAGGATTAGATTAAGTTGAATTATTTATCAAAGATGCATTAGACAGTTATTAATCTAGGAAAATTATCCTATAATTTTATGAGAAGTTTTCCTAATTAATTAGGCATAATTACTCTGTTTTTTGAACAATTTTGATAAGGGAAATTAGTAAATGAATTTCAAATGAGGTGATATAATTATTAATGGTTAATTATGTATTTAAGAACCCGTGATAATTAAGAAAATCTCAGAAAGTTAATCTAGCTAATTATTTTAGTAGAAATACCCTGTTTTCTGAGCAATTTAAATAAAGGAAATTAGTAAAATGATTTCAAATGTTGTGATATATTTATCAGTGGTTAATTAGATGTTCAAAAAGCCGTGATAATTAGGATAAGTTCAGAAAGTTAATTTAGCTAATTATTTTAGCTAAAATAACTTATTTTTTGAGCAATTTTAATAGGGGAAATTAATAAATGGAATTTAAATGCTTCCATATAATTATTAATGGTTAATTAGGTGTTCAATAACCTATAATAATTAGGATAATTTCAGAAAGTTAATTTAGATAATTAGTTTAGCCAAAATACCCTATTTTTTGAAAAATTGTAATAGGGGAAATTAGTAAATGGAATTCAAATACTTCCATATAATTATCAGTGGTTAATTAGGTGTTCAATAACCCGTGATAATTAGGAGAAGTTCAGAAAGGTAATTTAGATAATTATTTTAGCTAAAATACCCTTTTTTGAGCAATTTTAATAGGGGAAATTAGTAAATGGAATTCAAATACTTCCATATAATTATTAGTGGTTAATTAGGTGTTCCATAACCCGTGATAATTAGGAGAAGTTCAAAAAGATAATTTGGCTAATTATTTTAGCTAAAATACCCTGTTTTTTGAGCAATTTTAATAGGAAAAATTAGTTAATTGAATTCAATTACTGTGATATATGTAGAAATGGTTAATTAGGTATTAAAGAACCATTGATAATTATGAAAAGCTTAGATAATTAATGTAGCTAAATAACTAGGCAGAATTACTCTGTTTTTTTAGCATTTTAAATAATGGAAATTAGTAAATAGGTTCAAATTGAATTGAGTTAATTTTTAGAGGTTTATTAGATGTTAGATAACCTGTGATAATTATGCTAATCTTAGATAACTAGTTTAACTAATTATCTTAGTGGAATTATGTTATTTTTAGGGGTAAATTAAAGGGGGAAATTAGTAAATCATGCGCTATAATTACATGCTTATTTTCAGAGCTATATTATAGGGTAAAGAGGTCGTGATAATTATGCTAAGGTTAGAAAAGTAGTGTAGATATTTATCTAAGTCAAATTACACTATTTGTAGCAAAAAAATAAAGAGGGAAATTAGTAAATCATGCTATATGATTACATGCTATTTAGCAGAGCTATACTATAGGGTAAAGAGACCGTGATAATTATGCAAAGGTTAGAAAAGTAGTGTAGATATTTATCTTAGTCAAATTACACTATTTTTAGCTAAAAACTAAAGAGAGAAATTAGTAAATCATACTATATGATTACATGCTATTTATCAGAGCTATATTATAGAGTAAAGAGGCCGCGATAATTATGACAAGGTTAGAGAATTATTATAGATATTTATCTAAGTCAAATTACACTGTTTTTAGCTAAAAACTAAAGAAGGAAATTAGTAAATCATGTTGTATGATTATATGCTATTTATCAGATCTATATTATAGGGTAAAGAAGCCTTGATAATTATGCCAAGGTTAGAAAAGTAGTATAGATATTTATCTAAGTCAAATTACACTATTTTTAGCTAAAAATTAAAGAGGGAAATTTCTAAATCATGCTATATGATTACATGCTATTTATCAGAGCTATATTATAGGGTAAAGAGGCCGTGATAATTATTCCAAGGGTCAAAAAGTAGTATAGATATTTATCTAAGTCAAATTACACTATTTTTAGCTGAAAATTGAAGATGGAAATTATATAATTAAGTTAGAAAATAATAAGATAATTACCAGAGATCAAAAATTACCTTATCTACTTGTGGTAATTATACCATAGTTAATTGGTGAATTTAGAAAATTATAATTGACCAAAAGTCCTATTTTTAGAGAATGATTAATTAAAATAAATAGACTTTGTGGTTAAAAGTTTTTAGAAAAATTATAGTAAGTGCAAACCTATGATATCAAGTTAAGGAAATAAAATCTTTAAGAGAAATTAAATACAATAAATATTAAGCCCAAAATAAGTAAATTATTAGCTTAAAAGTTGATAGGAAAATTAGGAAAAAGATATAGAAAATTATAAGAAAGTTAGGAGAGCTTAGAAAACCCTTAGGGAAGCGGTGGAAGAAGTTATCATGCTTATATAGACAAATAAGAAATTACTAGGTCAAGAATTTACCAATTAAGACTATAAATTTAACCTTGGATGGGTTACGGTTAAATACAAAGGTTAAGTTTAGATTTTGAACTATTTACCTAATAATTAGACGTCCTTTTTATAAGGATAAGAAGTTATGATACCAAAAAGGACCCGAGAAAATCCTACATCTGATGATGAGGACGTAGCTCCAAAACGAACTAGAGCATCGCATGACGACGAAGCCGGGCCTAGTAGTAGGCCTACGGAGGAGAGTCTTCAGGCGCCAACGCAACAACAGATGACCAATCAATCCCAGGTGGGTTTCCCATTATTCAATTAAGTCTTTAATTAGTTTAAGTTCTTTTATAAGTTAGCATTGCATACGTAAGAAGGATAAACTGGCTGAAAACAGAAGGTAACTTCCAGCGTGTATTTGTTTATAATGTAGGAAAGAATTGTTTGGGTTAAAACTAGTTGAATTAGGAAAGATATGTTTGATCATCCTTAAGACAGCTTGTCTCAAGACACCTCCGACTCCTTGATATAAATTGATGATAATGATTGGCTTTCTAGCCACGGATAAGTCGGTTACCCCCATGAACGATGAGTTTCTACTCCGTGTCATGTCTTGATGTTTCTACATAAGTTCGGATACCATTTTTTATCCTAGGGGAGCCGCCCGGTTGTATGGGCAACTGGTTTGGTGTATGGGCACCCGGAACCTTGGGTGGGGGTTTATCCACTCCAGATTTGAATAAGGAATGGGTGCCATTTTTCACCCTTAGGTGGTCTTGAGACAAGAAGAGTACTGGTCATGGTTATTATGGATAATGTTTTGATTGACAGTACCCTGTCTTAAGTTTAAAGATGTCTGTTTTCTAAAAGAATGCTTTCAATGCTGTCTTCAAGGAATTACTGTGACGAAAAGTTAAAAGAAACCATTATTTTAAATGTTTAAAACAATGTGATAGTAAGATAAATGAATCATGTGTGAGTGCGGGGTGGTAAGTGGGGATTGACTAAGGATGTCAATCATGGACGGGTGGACCTGATTAGTCAGGTAACTATCCATCCCTGCGCACTAAAATGTTTAGAAAACTTCTTCACTTGGAGAGGAGTCCACCAACGGCTATGCCATCACATCTGTTAGAGGGAAAAAAGCGTCGTTTGAGGATACCTTAGCCCAATATGTGGAAGTTATAGGGCCGAAAGACTTTTGGGATTGTTAGTATGTTATCCCATTTCTGCTGCGAGACAGGACTAGGTCTTGTTCTAAGGCTATAGACCCAAGCCATTGTCAATGGCAAAGGTTTATTCCTTGGATTTTTCTTGTCTAGAGACTCCGATTTTTATAAGGCCTAGAGACCTGTCAAGGATCCCATCCCGATCACGGTATAGGCGGGTTGGGGACCTTACACACACACACACACTCACAAGCACATACATGTACACACACATACATACACTACACACATAAGCACATGCACACAGTCACATACGCACCAACAATGCACACACAGAAAGCAGAAAAAGCAAAGAAAATGGATATCGACGCATTGACAAACGACACCAAAAACACGTACGGCGATAACGAATCAAAGGATGACGTTGAAGGCATACCCCAGCCGACACCAAAAATGACGAGCGCGCTACACTAACACACCAATAAAGCATGCGATTTTCCGGCATCTCATCCACGACGCAATTCCTCAGTACAGATCCATAGGGTAATTCATTTTTTGTTTTCCAAGCCAAACTTTGTAAAAAATCCATTTCCACCTCTCTCTAGGTGATGGTAACAAAGGCCCACCTAGGAGAATATCATTTTCTTATTTCTCTCAAAACAAAGCACCAGTCAACCATCGCGGACCCGCGGTTGCCTATTTTGTCTCTCTAGCTTAGGGCCCTAAACCTAATCAATATGTCCTAAACTAAGAAGCGTGCCCCTATAAAAGAGCACTGAGAGGTCACTAACGACGGTTCAGCACTTGAAAGAGAAGTCATTCATACACACTGACTCTAGGGGTCACTATGCACAGGAGTAGGATCTCCCCACACGTAAAAATTTCCTAGAGAATGTACTATAGTCTCTCTCTCTCTCTCTCTCTCTCTCTCTCTCTCTCTCTCTCTCTCTCTCTCTCTCTCTCTCTCTCTCTCTCTCTCTCTCTCTCACACACACACACACACACACACACACACACACACACACTATGGTACTATAGGTATTCTGGTTATAATCAAATACAAACCATCCCCACAAAACCCCCCTTCTAAACCCCCCCCCCCCCCCCCCCCCCCCCCCCCCCCCCCCCACTTTGATCTAGCCCGGAAATTGCTGGGACACTTTAGTGATACTGCTCAAAATATGCCATTACCTTATAAAGACCATGGGACCCGACCCTTGAGTAAAAAAGCTAAAAATGTTTCCCCTGGTGTGTCGAGCGCGATTAAAGTCTTTGTCCTCATTACACCGAGAAGGCGGCCTCTTCTCCCTGGCTATGGATCTCCCTTTTCATGGATATCTGCGTGCCGTTTGATGCTACCACACACTCACAAAGGAGGGTGGCTCAGCTCACTCATTACTCCCGCTCAGAGGACTGGCAGTCCACCGTCTATTTAAACAGGTGAGGGCGCACCTCTGCCCCTCACTTAGCATGTGATTGTTCTGTTGTGTTTTTTCTGAGAGGATTTACTGCCTCACAAATAGAGCTATGGAGCTCACCACTCAAGTGTCTCAGGTTTTTACCCTGACTTTGCCTCGCTGTCGGTTATGTTGGAATTCTTTACAATAAGCATTATTTGTTAGCACAGTAGGAAAAATTCTTTTCAATAGCATTGTGGTGGTTGTTTTGCTACTTGCAGTCGTGATTGGTTTTTACAGCTATCGATGACTGTGGATCTTTTACACTGTGTGTGTATGTATTACTCATGAACAATAGGTTATTATTGTAGTCATCATGGTATGTGTTTCTAAAAATGGTTGGCATCTACTGCTTGATTTCATTAGAGGTATAAAAAGGGTCTCTTCCTACTGTTTTTTGTGTGTGAAAGAAACTGTGCACAACATGGCTATAAACTGCTATATGATCATATAACTTGGGATTTTCAAAGCCGTTGCTGCAGGGTATTACCCTCTGCAGACATTACCTAGCCTCGGCATAACTGGTTTTTTTTTCAAAAAAATGGGGTTATTCTTGGCCTTTGTAGCATCTGAGGCGCTGGGTACTTTGTAATACTGTGCATACTCAAATTCTAATTAAAGGATCATCATTTATACTTGGTAGTAAAGCTGGATATAACCAACCAATTTGGGTTTTCTAATGGTTTTTGGAATGGTTCTCTGTTCACTTATTTGGAAGGTAAGTATATGGCAGTTTTGGCTTAACATTTGTATGGAAAGAGACCGAGCAATAGCTTTGAAAAGGTTGTACCTCGGATATGGATGGATTCCTACTACCGATTCAGTCGCTAGTATTAATGGATGGCATGTTGTCTACCGCTTTTGTGACTTAGTAAAACCTTCCGTATGGAGGAGGTGTTAAACTGTTGTACCACAGTTTTCGTACCCATGTACTACTTTATGTTGCTTTTATGGGAAGGAATATGATCCATTACATTCTATGAAGGACCTGATCGTTATGATTTGAATTGCTTACGACAATGCTCTACAGCATTTTCATTCACAGTTTGTCCTTGTTTTTTGGACGGGCTAGGCCTCTACCACTTGGCTAGCTATAAGTTTGTAACTTATAAGAATAGATTGCATTAGACTCCATTTGTAACATAAAAACGGCATCAGTTCTATACTTAGAAGAAAATAACTATACTTGTTTGTTGATAAAACCTCACTACTATGACAGATAAATAACTCATGAAGTTTGTTTCTTAGGGGAATATACCACTCGGGATTAGAAGGGGAAATCTGTCACTTAGATTAGAAGTGATAATTAAACTTATAAACAAAAAGGTTTTACTGTGGACATAGCTCGTTAAAGGTAAAAAAGTTTTGTAAGATGGACATGGATAACAACTGGTATGGTCCATTGATACCTGTAAAACACATCCAAGGCTAACTGAATTGTTGTCTTGTTTGGATGGATGCATAAGAACTCTATCTTATCTTGGAAGGTTTTTTTACTTTGGCAAGCTACCCTACTCTGGATGGAACACTCACTGATGACTTGGGAAGTTCTTTTACTTTCTGCATACTGAAACGGGATCTCTTTCCTACAAACATTGTACTTAAATGATTCTAATACTGAGTTGTTTTTGTACATATCTAATCCTTGTTCCATTGCCAGCTATCTTTTGAATGTAAAAATTCAATTATGTCTTATTATCTAAGATTTAACAGCTACACACACATCCTATACATAAGGTTTTTCTTTCCAAGAGAAACCGGGATGCTGGCTGTGAAAATTCTGTTCGAAATTGAGTTCTAAGTTGGACCCACAATCTGTAATCCCTTGACTAGTTGACTGGTGTTAGGTGGTCCCTTTTAGACTCTTTTTCTGGTTCCCTGCTCACGGCTACTATAGTTTTTGACTCTTCCAGTTGAAGGTTTGCATGCCTGAAAATATTACAATTACTGTTTCTACCTCTATTTATGTTTACAATGTTCCCTTTTCAAGACTGCTTACCCTATAGAGAGACAACTCGCATGAGCACTAATCACAACCCTGAGAATCATCCAAAGATTCTCGAACAGATTAAGCTTTACCTTAAGGACAGTAAAGTAAAGAATGCCTTGGCAGTTAGAACTAGACCCTTCCTTTCTAGGAAGGCCAAAGATTGTATTACCTACTATGGCAAGTATAAGTGAACCTCACCTCACTGTTTTTGCAGACTCTTGCTCTCTCTCAAGGATTGTAACTAACCTCGGAGCCCCTCTCAGTGGCCACTTCTCTTGTTCTCAGATGTATTAGTAGCAGCTTGGATGCTTTGCAACTAATTTATGATTCGGCTCTTACCTCTGACAAAAAATTATATGTCTTACATATGCTGTCTTTTAATGATTGGGTCAAGATTTTAGCAACTTTGGATAAAGACTCCATGGAAGGAGTAAATCTAATTTCCCAATACATTGCCCAGCTTCCTCTATTATCCTCACAATATCATCAAGAGCTTGCTCTGTTCTCCTCCTCTGGTGCAGATCTGTCTAAATTTCTTAAGAAGTTATGTGGGCTTAATCCCTCTTTTGTTTGTGCACCGGCCACTCCTTCTATTTCACAAACTGGTGGAATTTTCTGTCAGGATAGTGCAGCCCTTGAAGCAGTTAAGGAATTTCATAGTAATCTTTGCTCCCTCAATGACTCAAAACTCCTAGAGATGGTGCCTAAAATTTCTAAAGTTTTTCCTGTCTTGCCCGTGAGACAAATTGAAATTGAATCCTTCGGGGTTGACCATCAGCTTTGGGTCCTGCCCAACAAAGCTTTCTTAGGTCCTATTTTGAGTGAGACGTGGTTTACCTTGCGAACCTCCCTACCTCTACTATGGAAGATTGCAGACTCAAGATTCTTAAAGGAGGGCAATTCTTGGACAAAGGTGAGCTCATCAAAGCACCCTTCAATCTCAATCTCATCGACCACTCCAAGTGCCCCTCAAATACAGGCCTGTACATCCGTACCAAAGGAAACAAGGAATTTGCCAAGAGTAACCCTGATTTTTACACCGAGTCCATCTGGAATGTATTTCGTCCTTATGTGAAATGTGCCTGCAGATTTCTTGACCCTAAAGCCTCTTGTGAATCCAGCATCATGTGGTTTGATCATACCATCTGCTTTATTCTCAACCATTTGGACTTACTTTTCCCGAAGAAACCTATGGATTTTCATCTCTCCCTCATTTGCTCTTGGTTAGGTGGCCAAGCTAAGCAGATTGTAATTGCACAGATTGCCTTCAACATCTTTCGTGGACTTATGCTTGATATCTTGAAGGAGTTAAAAGCTCATGAACCTGGCATTTACTTAACTACTTATGCTAACTTTAAAGGTGCTAAGGATGAGGATGACTCCCCTTGTATTGATGAGGATGACTCCCCTGCTCTCAAAAGGGCTAACTCTTTGATCACCCCCAACTCCTTCACTTCCTTCCTAACACCTAGTTCATCCTCTAACCGAGGAAGAGTTCGTAGCTTTACAAGAGGAAGAGGCAGGTCTCCCCCCATCAGGAACTTCCCTGAATTTTAAACCTTGGTTATATTGCAGGTTTCTACAAGCCCTTGCAGAAGAAGAACTCTCAACAAAGTGGGTCCGGATAATAGTTTTATCTACATACACTGTCTCTTTCACAATCTACTCCTCGATTGGATCCAACCAAAAAATCTTTTTTGTGAGTGCTTTGATCTATTTTTTGGTAATCACAAATTGCTCGACAATATACTCATAGGATGGAAATATCATCATCCCGTAAAAAGGTTGATTTATAATAATGACTTTCTTCGGCAGGAGTCTGTCCCTCATTGTACATGTGTTCAATTTACCACTTTTTGCAAAAATTTTGAGGCTTTTGGTAACTATGTTTTCACTTGTGATCTTAGCATTATTGAAAATACTAAAATACGTAGAATTTTGGCCAAAGGGCTCAATCATATACCTAACTTTACCAAAAACCCATACCTTGCCTTATCAGCTATACTAACTTGTCTCACTGACCTTGTCAGTTCTCTCTGACTGGAGATGACAGTACTACCGGACTTAAGGGAAGTTGTGAAGGAATGCTTTCTTCATAAAATTTCACAACTTCCTAGTAAATGGTTATCATCTGATGATTCTTGGCTTACTTCTCAGCTAACTCTTGATTTTCAAAAGATCTCTGATAAATGGTTTTTTATCGGGCTTAACAAAAGCTCTAACTGTCCCGATATCGTATGCAAATACCTGGCTTGGAAGGCCGCTCGTAATCGAGTATCTGGTAAGGAATTATGCCATATTAATGCTACACCTCAAACTATTTCCAGTAAAATTACTAAACACTTAGGGCTTCTAGGCTACTCTGTGCTGAACACTAAGCTACCAGTGCTTTTTCCCACTTATAAAATCCATAAGCATAAGTTCAGGTGGATATTCGATGCCTCCAATTGTATTTTTACTGATATCACCAAGGATATTACATTTTGCCTTGAACTTATTCTATCTGAATTTGAGCTTATTTGTGCCACTAAATAGAAAATCTGTCAGGACTTCTTATATGTTCAGTATAATCCCTTCTGGCTCACAAAAAACTCTACAGAGGTCTCACTTAACCTTCCTTAGTAGATCTTACACATCTTTACTACTGACATCACACAATTTTACGAAAATATTACCCTTGATGGGGATCTTGGCCTTAAGGATGTTCTTAACAAGGTGATTAAATTGGCTTTCTCCAATGGTAGAAAGAAGAAGTTTTTCTACATCTCTCTTTCCAAAAAACCTAGGTGGAATCACTTATCTCACTCCGTACAATCCCTACACTTTATGAAGCTAAGCAACCCATCGATTTGAGTTTGCTCATGGTTTTTGGAATGGTTCTCTATTCACTTATTTGGAAGGTAAGTATATGGCAGTTTTGGCTTAACATTTGTATGGAAAGAAACCGAGAAATAGCTTTGAAAGGGTTGTACCTCAGATAAGGATGGATTCCTACTACTGTTTTAGTCGCTGGTATTAATGGATGGCATGTTGTCTACTGCTTTTGTGACTTGGTAAAACCTTTTGTATGGAGGAAGTGTTAAACTGTTGTACCACAGTTTTCGTACCCATGTACTAGTTTATGTTGCTTTTATGGGAAGGAATATGATCCGTTACATTCTATGAAGGACCTGATCATTATGATTCGGATTGTTTGCGACAATGCTTTACAGTATTTGCATTCACAGTTTGTCCTTGTTTTTTGGACGGGCTAGGCCTCT
Organism: Adiantum capillus-veneris; assembly: GCF_014529385.1. Lineage (NCBI taxonomy): Eukaryota > Viridiplantae > Streptophyta > Polypodiopsida > Polypodiales > Pteridaceae > Adiantum > Adiantum capillus-veneris. The sequence goes on from NC_140933.1 coordinate 170,847,226, forward strand.
ACCACTTGGCTAGCTATAAGTTTGTAACTTATAAGAATAGATTGCATTAGACTCCATTTGTAACAAAAAAACGACATCAGTTAGTATACTTAGAAGAAAATATCTATACTTGTTTTACTGATAAAACCTCACTAATATGATAGATAAATAACTGATGAAGTTTGTATCTTAGGGGAATATACCACTCGGGATTAGAAGGGGAAATCTGTCACTTAGATTAGAAGTGATAATTAAACTTATAAACAAAAAGGTTTTACTGTGGACATAGCTCGTTAAAGGTAAAAAAGTTTTGTAAGATGGACATGGATAACAACTGGTATGGTCCATTGATACCTGTAAAACACATCCAAGGCTAAATGAATTGTTGTCTTGTTTGGATGGATGCATAAGAACTCTATCTTATCTTGGAAGGTTTGTTTACTTTGGCAAGCTACCCAACTCTGGATGGAACACTCATTGATGACTTGGGAAGCTCTTTTACTTTTTGCATACTAAAAGGGGATCTCTTTCCTACAAACATTGTACTTAAATGATTCTAATACTGAGTTGTTTTTGTACATATCTAATCCTTGTTCCATTGCCAGCTGTCTTTTGAATGTAAAAATTCAATTATGTCTTATTATCTAAGATTTAACAGCTACACACACACACACACACACACACACCGCGGTCTCCATCTCGCTGAAATGAAGGGTTTTGTAAATATCATCTTGAATCAAGTTTTCCCTCACATTTCAAAGGGTTTTCATCCCCTCTGTCTACGTCTCCATTTCTCTCTTTGTGTGTGTGTGTGTGTGTGTGTGTGTGTGTGTGTGTGTGTGTGTGTGTGTGTGTGTGTGTGTGTGTGTGTGTGTGTGTGTGTGTGTGTGTGTGCGGTATGTTGTGTTAGTGTTATTTGAATCGTTGTTGTCCGCATCCTAGCTGCTCAAAGCTAGGTGGTGCCCCCTGTTCACTCCCCATGATGAGTTCTGTGTGCATAGTCCTGTCATAGAGGCCGTTGGGCTCCATTTTGCGCTTGCCATTTTGCGCTTGCGCCTGTCAATGGGATATAGATGACCTATAGAAGAGAAGCTCAAAGTGAGTAACATTGGTATAATTAGTGTTACAAACAAATAAGAAAAAAAAGGTAGTCATGACTCACCTGCTCACAATTGTGTGGCAGAACTAAATTGTTCTACCTCCCTATGTGACGCACACTAGAGTCCACCATGTAGAGGCCATTCTCATGTTGTCTAGACACATTTGCAAACCACTTGCACTTGAAGATGAAGGTATGACTCGGTTCTAAAATTAACCTTTAGTATCCTTTCAATAGTTTCACAGTACCTAGCTTCATTACCATCTGTGTCAAGGTTGTCCATGATGCCACAGTCCATGGTGGTTCTACACTCATCAATGTGGCGTGTATGAAAGTGACAATCCTTTGACCACATTGAGTGAAAGGAAAGGCACTAAAAAATAGGAAAATATCTTTTATCAGATACAAAGATAAAATCAAGAAAAAACTTACAATATAGTTTAGGTTAATGAGTACTCTACGTTTGGTACGTAGCCTCGTGCATATTCCAATTCTTTGTTGGTGGTGTCTTCTCCGCGCGCTTTTGCTTTGGTCATTCTCTAATGTGAATCCACTCTGCACTAGTGAGATCTGGGAAAAATGCAAGGTGTCTAGGCACTAGTGGTGCCCTCCTTCCTCCATGTACTTGTTTACATGCTTCTCTCTCTTGCAAACGCCTTGCCTTTGACATTGTCCACAAGTCCATCCACTTGGTCATAACCTTTGCATTGAGAATACAAAAGTTATTGAAAACTATAGATAGATTCATATCCATGTTAAATAGTTTTCCCTTTCCACTTGGCAAGTGTGAAGTCATCCTTGCATCTTCCTCGTCTGATCACATGCGAGACATTGAAGGATCAACTTGTGCCAAATACGCTGAGATGTAAATAAATGCCTCTTGCGTAGTCCACCCTTTGACCATACATGCCTCTGGTTGAGACCATAGCAACACAAAATCTTTGAGAGTCTTTAAAAACCTCTCTAAGAAGAACATCCATCGTGCGTGCACTAGTCCACATATAGCGATCTCCTCCACCACGTGAACTAAGAGGTGGATTTTCCTAAGAAGGATCAATCAAGGAAATGCATCCTCAATGGCACACACAGTTTCTGTTGCAAGTGTTTGAGCAGCAGCAGAGCAGGGATATCATCTATTTCAATTTCCTTGAAACTCACAAATCTGCAAGAAAACACACAAGGATACACTAAGTGCTAGTTGAGATTATTGTGAGTACATTAAAAAATGTAGTTGAGTGGAGTCTTGTGGTGTACCTTACTAGCTCTCCAAGTTTAAAAATAGCATCCCTAACTTTCTTGTCTGGACATATACCCATACTCACTGACAGAATGAACTACAATGTAAATTAGGGGAAGGGAAAGTGAGGGAAAGTCATACACAAAAACTATAGATAGAATAGGGAGAGGGGCATTATCTGAAGCATCTTGTGCCAATCATGGGACTTCAACTCATATAGTTGAACGCTTCCACCCTTCTTGGATTTTGTGAAAGCTCCCTTTCGCAAACTCATGTATCCTGTTGGTGTGCAGAAAGACACCCTTCACTTTGTCTAATTCTTATTTGGCTAGCATCCATGGCGCTTTAGGAAGCACAATCTTCCCATTGGGGGCACGGCATGGAGTAGCAAATCCAAGGAGACGTTTCAAGACCCTCAAATCCTCCCTTGCACCCAATGAGTACTTCTTTCCAATGATGTGGTCCCACAGGGTTTGGCCTACATTCTTGAATATGTGCATGGGATTCAAGAGGTGTTGTATTTTTAAGTCCTTCCAATATGGAAACCTTAAAAATATGTAATACCTTGACATAACTTTTGGTGAAGGACACAAAGCCGGATTGTTGTTGTAGTGCTCTTCCCAAATAGTTGGCCAGTTTTCCATCGTGAGCTTTAGAGGCGTCTTCCCATTTTTTGAAGCCTTGTGCTTGCTATGACCTTGGGGTAAGAAAAGATGATTGTTTGGATAGATTACCTTGCACAAGGCATCGGGCCTCTCTATCACCAATGATGGCCCGAAAGTAGGCATGCATTGTGACACGATGTAGAATAGGAGAGTTAGATTTTTAAGTACCAATCACTGAAGCCGAGCAATTGCCAATGGTCCAGCTTTCTAAAGCTGAAGAAGGTGCACTGAAAGAGCAAATTGTCCAAGAAGCAGATGCTGAATGGAAAACAATAATGGATTGAGAGTTGAGAGTTCTCCACTCAGTAAATGTAACTCAGCTCACTCCCAACCAAATCAATGCTCAATGGCATCAACAATCACTGCCCTACCCATTGATAAATATGGAGCTACTGCAGGTTAAGGAATGACTCTACAAGAATATGCAGGCATAAGGCTCAGATGATATCCACCCAAAATGGAGAAAAAACTGGTTGAACAAGAACTCTAGATACCTAATTATGTTCACAAGAGCACCTATAGCCCTACAACAGGACCCAACATTTTGTCATGTACCAAGGGTAAGGACATGGCAGTCACACGATGCACTGAAGAAGAAGAGGCCAACATGACTAAATTACCCACGACTACCAGCTCCTAGTCGGCAATGATTTGAACAGCATATCAAAGTGCACAACATAGGCAAGGTGAGACGTTGTCAGCGATAAGTTGCATTCTAAAATGCTGCTAGGCCAAGGTAGTGAAGAAGGCGTAGTTCAACCGCAACTTTCTAAAACTCTCAAGGCAGTGGTGGGTGAGATTATTGACAGTTTATATAGCATCTCAAAACATTGCATGGTGGTGATCTTGACGGCATTGCGAGCACTTTTTGACGATTTCAAAATTCCCCCATCTCTGATTTGGTGCCTGCAATACAACAACATTTCAACATGCTACCTTTTTTTCTAGTTTGTCACTTGTAGAAACAACACTTGACAACAACTGCAAAGGGTATTGCTTTTGTTGATGCGCACACTGGAATAACTATAGAAGATACATATAAAGCATGCAAGATGTTTAAGAGGTCGGATGTCAAATTGGCAAAGGAATTGGATGAAGCAAGAAGATACATGGATCACCAATTTATTAGGAGACGCACAATCACGATGCAAACGGTTTGTTTCAAGAATCTAGTACAAAGCTTCAAAGATTTACTTTTATCAACAACAATTTCCTATCATAGTTCTATTTTTACTTTATCAATGATCAATTTTTAGTCCAATAAAATTGTACAAATAGAGAAACTATCACAAGAAGAAGTGTTAAGACCATATCCGGCAAGTCCATACATACTCTTGTATATGAAAAAGCAACCATCGAGAGGGTAGTTACTTAGAAAACGGAGTAGAGAGAGAAAGAGATGATGGCTATATAGTTTAGAGCTTCTTATCGTACTTAGGAGTGATTACTGGCTGTCAAAATTATTCTTTCTTTGCCGCAAGAGAGCGGTGATGAGAGCTATGAAGAGGTTTACGCCACGAAGTAGTTGGAGAACACGTACACCATGAAAGGATTGAGAAGATAGTAAGCAAGTAGAGAGAGAATCTTCATCTCCTTCTTCTTTCCACAAACAACAGAGAAGATCTTATGGAGATGATGATGGAGAGCTTGCACCACTCTGTATAATAAGTACGTATTGTCGTTTTCGATAGTAGTCGTCGCAACTGTTGGCAGTGAAAATTGAGCACTAGAGGCTACTTTTATAGGCTCTTAGCTAGTCTGTAGTGATCCCCAAGGCTACTAAGGCGCCCCCTCTTAGCCTGGAATAGCTCCTTCTTTTTGGAAAAAAACTCCATACTTTTCTAAAAACACCGGATCAAGAAAGTCGTTTTGCTTTTCACTAAAAAGCACTAAAAATCATGAAAAGCTAAAAATAGCGTGAAAAGCACTCGAAAAGCAGATTTTTTACAAAATTGAACCATAGCTTCCCCAAGACTCGTAGATTAAGGATCTGACCCTGCTTTTTGCAAAAACGCATCAAAAAGCATGAAAAATCTAAAAAAGAAAAAATTTCTTAATTGCCCTACTAGAACATGAAAATGACCTTGCTTTTCACTTTAAAACCTTAGAACACTACCAAACAAGCATTTTAAGACAAAATTTCACAAAGCGAATATTAGTGTCTATTTTTCTTATTTTTAAAAGACAATTGAAATTTGAGGATCTTACACAAATGAAACCATAACCTGTAGAATTATGAGTGGAAGTGGAAATCTAGTATCATTTCCATTGCTTACATCATCGACAATATACACCTTCAAGCTTTCAACCCTTGGATCCTCAACCACTAAATACTTCAATATTCTTAGATTTGTTTTACATAAAGTCTTACAACTATGTTGAAGAGACACCTTACTGATTGGAATAGGAAACATAAGAGCAACAAGTGGCTTCTTTTCTCTAATATAGAGTACAATGCATGAATTTAAAAGATGATTATATTGCTGTGAGATTGAAAAACAAGAAAATTTAATTGTTAGATATGATATTTCTTACTCTCAACAATAAAACAGTTAATGATGTCTATTTATGCTAATTTTTATCAAGATTCCCTTCAAGGTAATCACTATACATCTATATAAAAAGTGTCACTTAAAACCCATGAATTATACATGACACAAGATGCATTAAGAAGAAGACAATCAACTAGAAATCACTCATAACAAAGCATCATTGTCCATATACAACATTATCTTATAGATAATTAAACTCTTTTTTTCTTGTCCTTACTAAAATACCTCTCCATTAGAACTTTGGGATGTAATGTCTTAGAGCAGGTGCAATAATCAATGCTTCAGAATTGGAAGACTCTCAGGATGCCATTGTGTTTGTTTGGCACTACTGGTTCATCGCTTACGTTTGCTCTATATTTTTTTTCTTTGAGAGACTTGGAAAAATCAAATAAGTTTTTACGCTCAACAAAGCTTTGTACAAGAGAAGCCACCTCCCCTTTTCCCTTCAAAGCAAGTTTTGATGCAAAGCCATTAGTGAATCATCACCATCAAATCTTGCACACATTAAATATTGATACACCTGTAATAAGAATTGATTTATTTTCTTTCAAGTAGACAAATGAGTCCAGAGATTTTATTATCTCATATTCAATGTCAAATAGAGCTCCATCAAGAATAAGGTCTTGTGTATTGTTAAGTGTATCATGATCTTCAAAAGTGTTACCACTTCCCTAAGTATATGAGTAAACTATAAATCTGAATTACACCACTACATGGTGCTCTTTCAGCAAAATGTATACCACCAACAAACATTTTGTGCCATCTAGGTAGATTTTACAAGGATTATGGAAGTCAAGCAAAATTTGGAATTCTCAAAAATGCAAGAAATACAAACTACGAAGATGATGTGCACCACTAAATCTAAGTAATCCACTCAATAATTGCTTGAAAGTAGTCTACTTGATCTCTCTAGCATATCCCTCAACATTGTCTAACACACAAAGCCCAATAGGAAACCCATTACCAAATTCCCGAGATTAAAAATGTTTACCTTCTATTTCCAAGCTAGCTATCGATATGTGCCAAGGTAGGCCAACTGTGTTTTCTTCATCTTTACTAGTGTTCACTACCCATAAGATGTACCTTTCTACATTTAAGGGAAAGCTTATGTTGGTTTTTTATGATTTATAGCTTGGTTTTAACCCATAACGTGCATTCCTGCAACAATTGTTGATACAAACATTCATTGATTTTGTATATTCAACAACTTGCTTCCAGTCTGTGAACATATTTCATGTGTTCATAGAGGTAAATTGGTGAGTCAACTCTTCTTGAAAAACCCTATCTTGCTTCAATAACATGGCATATTCTTTGATATCAATCACATTTGGATCAGAAGTCCCTTTTTCTATCTCAATACTACCTTCTTTAAGCTTCTTTTAGATGATATCCACCTCTTTAAATTATAATCCACACACACATCTCAAATGAGATGGATTTGGTATTTTTTCTTTTAAAACCCCTCTCTTGATAGCTTAAACTATAATGAGCCATGAATAACATATAATTTACGGACAAGCAACCATATAGGACTACTTTTGTGCAAAGTTAAACTGCATAGAAGTCTTTGCTATTGTAAGAAAATAAATAAATCAATCGATCAATTATATGCAATAATAAGATCTAAGGGGGTGCACTACGTAATCATGTTAATATATAGCACGAGTTCAAAAGGAGGGGTTTTAAAAAGTAAAAAATTTAGATAGTTTATCAGAGATACATTAAAATAAGGGGTTCTTATATTCAATTTTGAAAAAAAAAATCCTAAAATAAGGGGTCATTTTATTCATTCAGACATGTTAAAAGAGGGGTTTGTTAATACCCCGCAAACGCACATGTGAAATGGGTGTCTAACCTCACTCCTATCTTATTGCAGACATAGCGAGAACCACGAATATAATTGTCAATCCATGGGATGAAAGTGACTCGACTAGTGCATAGAGGCTACGAGAGGTTGTCAATCTCTTGGAAAACAACAAACCACTCGCATCTAACTCAAGCTACACTCAAATGACTGAAATCACCAAAAGCTAATCGCTCATCGACAAACAAATCACATCCATTACAGTATCAAACGACATCCAAATGTCACGAAACTTCTAGGACATGTATATAAGACCTAAGTACACATGCTTATGGTCTCAAATCTCACTTTAGGTCAAGTGAAAAAAACTTCTACGACATGTATATGAGACCTAAGCACACATGCTTATGGTCTCAAATCTCACTTTAGGTCAAGTGAAAAAATCACGATTATTAATAGCAAAATCAATGAATGTTTGTGTATTATTAACATTCATTGAGTTTTTGACCTAGTCATTTTCGACCCAAAATGCATCTAAATGCTTAGCAATGATGCCCCAATACCCCACCTATACTTAGCTTTTGATTTTGAAGCTTAACTTACTACTTATGATGAAATTAGGCCATGGGGCGGCGATGCCAAAAGCTATGAAATATTGTGAAATGCTTACATCAATGCATAGAGCTCTTACCTATGCTTGCAATGCAACAGACGCGATTGCAATGTGACAACCGAGGAGGGAGTAGGAAGCGCGAGAAGGAGAGAAGTGACCGCCGTTAGCTCACATTGTCTTTCTATTATCCAAAACTTATAAAAATTGGCTTTTATACCTTAGCCAAGGTTTTTGGTGGTCAAAACTAATAATCTCGAAGCTCCAACTAAAGACAGGTTGATACGATCTGGAAGCTTGTAGCCCCGGCTCATCAATTACAATGTTTATCTATAAAGTAGGAGTTACAATATTCCCCTTCATCAAAATAATAAGCATTTTTACAATAAAAGCTTCGAAAAATGATATCCAAGTTAGCTTGCTACTAACAACATGTTATATAGGGGGTTATTGAATGGTGAACCCCTTGAGAATAAGATATTAAAAAAAAACAAAGTGTACAATGAAAAAGAAATTACTGACATCCCATCGTGCATGTGATGTGTGTCCCTCCAAAACTCCACCCGATGGTCTCTCAGGCTTTCCATGGTGAATGTATTGAGCCCTCAAATGCTTTAATATGTCTCTTGAAGTCTACTTTGTGAACAAAGCTTGCACCTCAAGATAGAGACGGTCATTGTCATAGATACAAGTGCATCGACAATAATATGAGCCTTTCAAATTTGATACACCTCTTTCAAGTGATCCAAATCTACACTTAGCTCCTTTTTAACAAATATCTTTGCACTTGTAGTGGAGTGTTGCCCATCAATGATCCCATATTCATAGTTTTGAATTAATCTGATCGTCTAAAATTCGCACATGTTCCTTGGGTCTTTCATGCTCACAGACATCAAATATGCACATGATGAGGGTTTTCTTTTTCCTTTTTCACAAACCATTAGAGAGCCATCTGTACCCTTGTTTGATTCAATGGACACCATATTACATGATCAAGAGCTTCATGGCACTTTACTACGGGATCTCAAACACCTTGTGTAGTTCAAGTGGAAAATATTTCTTATGCTGCTCCAAACCTCCTGACTGGGACTTCCTTGCATTCTTTGTATGCTTTCTCAATTGCTCTAGATTGGAAATTTGAGGTTTGACTTCATAGATTCTGAAGTAATGGTTTGAGATGTAACTGCTCCAAGGTCAGAAACTTTTGTTTTTCCAACTCGCGTATGGATCTTTTTAAAATTTTTGACAAAGCTTTGGCTTTTCTCTCACTCTACTTGTCTGCCTTCTAGTCAAGTGCTTTCAATATCTCCTTTTGAAGAGTTTCCCAAGTGATTTTAGAATCATTCCCAAATTCAACATCCCATGTCCTTGAGGATAATGTATCTTCCTTTTCATCCATCATTTGTTGCTCCTCCACATAAGCGTTGGGTGAGAACAAAATTACTTTAGGGTAGAAATTGTTACATCTAAACACTTAACTTCTGGTGTTGATTGAATGGATGAAATAAATACAGATTTAGTAGCCCAAAGTTTTCAAAGTTATCCTCATTCTCACAAAAAGATTAAGCTTTATGAGTTTGTTTCCTTTGACATCATACTACTCAATGTACCATTTTTTAGCCACACATGTCACCATGTTCACACTTTTAGGGATTGAAGATTTCTCTTAAGAGTCATCATTTTAAAACCTACAAAGTAAGAAAATGAGTGAGGGTGAGGCTGAATTATTGAACTTAAAAATAGGCCTTGAAGAAAGAGAATATTGTTAATATTTTGTCTAGTTAAGCATAGAGATTGTTCAGAATGGTCGTAGGGCCATTCTGTCGAAAGTCAATGTATCCAAGTGATTATAAGGCCGTTGTTGTTGTAGAAGGGGGCATAGTGTAGCTAGATCCATTCTTACTTGGTACATAAATAAGACAATGGAATTTTGGATTCTACTTCAAGCATTCTACTCAAGACATTTCTTATTCACTATAGGAACCTTAGGCATGAAAACGTGTAACGCTTGTTTGACCTAGAGCATGTATAATGATCCTTGACCATATCCTTAATAAGATAAGTAAAAAAAAATGGCCAGATAACCATTGTCATTTTAAGTGCCCCACCATGGAACATTGCCCATGTTTTTTGTAAGAATCCCTACAATGGTCCTAAGACCATTTTTATAGGTGAAAGAAAATGATTATAACAATTTATATCACTTCAACTACTAAATTTTTTTTGAAACATCACCACAACCAATATGTACACAACACACTCAAAAATATACAAACATGTTGTGGATATTCAACCACATCATGTGTAGAATGGTGCTAAGATCATTCCTACTACCCTTGATATATAAAAATTTGTTGCAAGAGTCTTAGTGGATTTTTACACATTGTTTTATAGAAAATGTATCAATGGTCCAAGAGCCATAATTTAATTATAAAAATAGCTATATGGATAATTTCCATTTTACTTCAAGTATATAAACAGTATTGTGATATCACCAAGTAACACAAAATTCTCACAAGCATGAAAAATTGTGATGGGTGAAAGCATGTTAACCTGTCGCGCTTTTTGTGCTAGTTAGCAGTTTCAAGTTAGCACATCTTCGAAAAGTTGGGCGTCCGGTAAATTTTTTACAAATAATATCAAAATTTGTCGGAGGTTGTACATTTGGATTCCTTGTTTCAAATGCTTTCTATTGATATATCATACGTCATAGATCTTGGAGATGTAGCTCAAGTTATTGTACTAGTTAGTATAAGTCAAAATTGTGCTAGTTAGCATTGTCCGGGACATGAAAAAGCATGACAGGTTAACATGATTTCACCCTGATGCATGTTTGACAATCAAGAGTTAGAATGATCCTTGGACCATGTTCTTCTCAAAGTAAGAATATCACAATGGTCAATAGACCATAAATTTTTTTGAAGCCTCATTATGCAGCAACATATCCCAATTTTTGTGAGTTCTATCAATGGTCCCAGGACCATTCCTTGTACTAAAATGATAATGATACATTAATCATCTACCTAAGAATCTCACAACCATATGAAAGTGCCATTATTATTTGACCACAAAGTATTTAGAATGGTCCACAAATGGTTCCTCCTTAAACTTGATGCATTTATAGTCACAAAACTATTATTAGACCCATTTAATGAGCCATTGCCTTACTAAATGGAAACAATATAGTTTTTTAAACATGTAGAAATCACTTCTACATATAAAAAAGGTATTAATAAGTTATTAATCTACAAAATATTCTCACATACTTACCATGTGCTGTGCATATTTGACCACGAAGTACAGAGAATAGTCATTGGGCCATTCCTATCAAACCATGTGTATTGAAATGGTGATAAAAACCAAATTGTTTAAAACCATCCATGTTAGTAAAATGCCATTTATTATTCTCTTACCAGAATTATAAGAGAGGAATGGCCTAAGTACCATACTTATAAGGTACTAGAATAATTCAATGAAAATATATACTTTAATTCATGAGAATTTTTATTTATTGATACACATTCTACACAACATGTGTGACAAACATACAAAGTATGAGGAATGGTCCTAAGCCCATTTGTGTAAAGGCTCATTTTCTAAAGCACTACCCATTATTTTGTAACAACCATAGCAATGTTCATGGGATCATTCTTACATAATAAAAGAATAATATTTATTAATATTAGATTATGCACATATGATACATATTTTTGGCTATGGATATTTGATTTTCAAGAGGATATTTTAACAATGGTCCTAAGATAGTTCTCCCCTTGAAAATTTCATGATATACATGATTGTACTCTAAAAATTTTATAAAAACTGGAAAGTATGTCCAAAATTTGCAGTTTTGACCAAAATACCATTATTGAACGTCACTCTTCCTTGGACATACATAAATATTTTTTTGGTAAAATTTGCAAGAACGATGTTAGGACCATTGTCCTTGTTGGAAAAAAGGTAGAAGAATGGTGCTAGGGAGATCACAAAAATGATTTGAGGCCCTAAACCATTTAGCTAGTACACAAGGACATATAGACCGGTTTTAGGAACATTCATATTTTGAAGACAAAAATGGTAACTATATTAGTGTAAAACATGTGGTAATTTTCAATCATTTGGCTCTTAAACCACATCAAGTTCATATACACTTGGCACTTGTCATTTCCTTCTTATAATTCTTCATGAAACTCAAGCTTAGCAATCCCCAAGGTGCCGCTAATTGTGAGCTCCACCTTATTGTTGAGGATATGCTCTTCACATACCCTTTTTAGATCCAAAGATAGTTTAATGTTAGATGTCAATATATATGAAGGTTCTTTGGGCTTACCTTGCTTCTTATCTTTTGATGCTTCTTCCATAGCCACTCAGGAAGTAGGTTTAAGAGCAGGTCCCTCTTCTTCCTCACTGTTAGATCTAGTAGCTCTTTTTGACGTTCTTGCTTTGCCTCCATCTTTTTTATGCTTCTCTTCTACTATGGATTCATTAGCTTGGGAATAATCAATCAATGCATACCATTAGGAAACATATGGACTTTGCATGGGCAATATAAGAATCCCTAATTTTAAGAGATCAAGTCTAATATTGTGTATGACTCATTCAATAGGCTACTTTTTCATAGGCTTCTTTAGCATTTGTTTTAGGCCCAAGTAAGGAGTAGAGCTAATAAGTCATTTTCTCTCTTTTTCTTTTCAAAGTGATGGGAGAAAAGATGGGATGACATTAACTCCCCACAGTCAACATCTTCCCTTTTCCTTTTCCATGCCATATCATCAAAAACATGCATAATGGGCCAAAAAATGACTTTTAACACTAGTTCTGTAATTGGACACTCAAGTACCTTGAGACACTAAAGTGTCCTATTGTCCTACCAAGTTTTGACAATTTATTTGTCAAGCTAGGAAGAAGTCCTTTACAACTTACTTCTATCATAGGTTGGTTATGAGGGAAAGAAAATACTCGATTTTTCTCCATGTCAAAATACAATCCCTTTGGAGAGAATTATGGTAAGTTCTAAGTCATAAATTTTAGTAAAATTTCAAGCTGTTTTGCAAAAAAAAATCATAGAATTCTCATATCTTTTTGTAGAGATGGCCTTTTTTATGTTTATAAAATCCAAGTGTTAGTACTTAGTGTTACAAAACATTGGAATGCCCTTCATAGACTAGTTTCCAAGTCACACGCAAGTTATAGATATAATTTCATACTACATGGTGAGTAAGAGAATAATTTTGGTCTTCCAAAGATCCCCTCATGGAATTGGGGCTATTCTAGTGCAGTTTGACAACTTGAATTTATATGTTGAAACCTACAAACTACATATTTTTTGGCTCCCTAACTCAGTTAAATCTCGTTGCTTGAACTTTATCTTGAATTTTTTATTGTGCAAAAACACTTGAAAATTTTGAGTCCTTCATAATAACATTGAAACCAAGGTTCATGTGCCCTGATTGTGTCTGTACCACGTACTTTGATACATTGAATAGATCTACCTGGGAAGTTTGATATTATATGAGGGTTTGAATACTTACGCCTCAAGAATGAAAATATCAAAGTTTTCACTTACACAGTTTTGAGTATTTGAAATGATCCAATAATTGTTGACTACCAAATTCCTTGTACTTTCCACCTTGAGTCTCAATGGAAAGGTTAAGCAGTGTATCACTCACAAATACATCAAAAACATATTCTCTTTTGTATACACACAATATTCTTGAAATGGCCATATCAAACATGTAGAACTTTCAATTATCTATAGTACACTTGTGGAAAAGTTATGTAAAATTTTCTACAAGGTCGCTTCATTTTTTGTTGAGCTTATAAAGTCAATTTCTTCAAAGCATCAATCGCAATCTTACAAGGGTCAACTTGATGAGTATAGTTCTTGATCATGGTAGCTTCTAAAATGCAAGGATATATTTAAAAAAGTCCTAGCTAACATATTTAAGAATATCAAGAGGATCTTGTTTTTTTGTTTTTTTTTCCAAACTCACAACTGTGAGTGATGCACCATCTAATGCAAGTAACACTTAATACAAATTTGTAAAAAAGGGACACTATTTTGGTACCAAACTAGTGTTAATAAGAAAACCATTTGGACCCATTTTCAACTTAAAACTTCTTCCCAAGTTTATATATGACAACAAATACTTCTTTAGCTGTTTTTTCTATATCTGCACACTCTAAATTATTTTTTTGAATCTTCTTCTCTTTTCAAATTAAAATCAAATTAATTCAACAATCCCCCCCCCCCCCCCCCCCCCCAAATCTCCCCTCTCTCTCCTGTGTGTGTGTGTGTGTGTCTCTCTCTCTCTCTCTCTCTCTCTCTCTCTCTCTCTCTCTCTCTCTCTCTCTCTCTCTCTCTCTAAGCTTGCCTAAGCTTGTAATCTTTGATATACTAGAGCTTATATATGACTTTGTCTCTATTGACCTTCTTCACTATATCTTACACATTGTTGCTTCAAAGCCATGGTTATTGGAAGTGGATAATCTCACCATAATGTATATTTCCACATCTTTTAGTTCAAGTTGGATAGAAATACTTGCAAAATAGTACACCATATATTAAGAATCTTGTTTATTATACAAGTTCCAAATGTGAAACTCATGCTTTCTTTTAAGCAGATCTCTAAAAGCAAGGCCTAGCACAAGGTGAACTCTTATGATGTTGGTTGAGTGGTTTCATGAAGAAGGCTCAAGCTGCTAAGTATAATGTGACTCCCGCAAGGCATCACAAAACTCTCATTAAGCTCCCATTGTGCTAGGAACCACCATGCTAATATGGGGGTAGCCCTAGTAGGGCAATACAAAAACTTTCAAGAGCCAAGCACTATTAGCTAACATGGGGACAACATGAGCACGCTATGTCATGAAATGGATGCAAGAATTATGATGGTACCATCTCTTATAAAGTCTTTGTGAATGTATCTTTTAAAAGTTAATGTGAAGAAAGTTGGACTCTATTGTTTATTGATATGCAAGAGCACTCTAGCTCTACCATATTTTGAGATGTTTGGTAATGTAAATTATATTTGTAAACTTTCTAAAAGAGATTCTTTTGAGCCACCAGATTTTGGTCTTGTGAGTTCCAAGCTTTGTGTATCTAAATGAGATGTCATCAAGATAGTGAGCAGATATTATCAATGCTTGAAGACCCGTGTCAATCAGTTATACATGTTACAAGAAGGGCTTGATAAGGAGCGTTGTAAAATTATTACTTGAAATTATCCTTACAAGCTTCTTCCCAAAATTAAAACCAAAAGGATCTTGGGTCTCCTAATGTCCACGTGCATTTTGGACATTGTATGTATCCAACTTAGGCCTAGTACATAGATGCTGGACTTTAAATGCTACACTGCCTTTAAATATTCAACTACATAGAGAGAGAGAGAGAGAGAGAGAGAGAGAGAGAGAGAGAGAAATTGATTAACAAAAACTTATTTTCACTTCAAACAAAGGCTACATGCTACTCATTGTATCCATTTAAGACTTAAAGAGACAATATATCATAAGTATGGCTATGGGTGCTCATTGCCCACATTGGTAGTTTAGAACTTGGCTTTTGGTAAAGAATAATAATTTACAAAGGGAATTTATAGTATAAAAAGAGCTTGTATATATAGCCTATGCTCTAAGGTGGATGATGAACCAAAAATCTTCTCCTTCAGTTTGAATGTTGTTTAAATCATTATGAACCTCCATGGCCAACCAATGCAAAAGATTTCTATAGATGTAATGATGTATGGTCTGCAAAAACAAAGAGACAATATTGATGAGTTAAATAAATTATATATCAAAATATATGTAAAGAACTTGGAGTGATGAAAAATGAAACTACTCACTATATTATCGAGGAGTGAAAATCTACCATAGTTGCTTGCACATAGTGAGGACAACATACGAGTATAACTAGAAAAATAATCTTACTTTGCACCACCTTGGTTAAACAAAGGACCATCACTCCAACATTCACATTAGGTGAATTAAATGTGCACAAGAGTCTATCTCCTCCATGAATGTAAATAAAAGAATCATTATACAAGATAACAAACACACAATTGGGAAAATGAAAATACCTTCCAATGTGAAACCAAAAGAAACAAACTCCTCATTGCTAGAAGAGATACTCACAATTTGGCGAAAGTTACCCTTCAAGAATTTTTTTGCAACCTCCTTCTTGACATCAAAAACACACATTACATAGTAGATATGGTCCCCTTGTCATTGCAACTCTTCAAATCAAGGAGAATTCCCTTCCAATGGTGGATCAAAATTCCACTATCTCAAACATGGTGGAGGCCAATAGTGGATGGTATCATGTATAGCCTTGCCATTATGGTGAGATCCTGTAACACCCACTCACCATCTTGCTTTCTTGATGTGGCCCAAGGGAGAGGAGTTTGCTTAATGTCAGAGGAGGTGGTGGGACTGGGAGAGAAGGAGGACAAGCTTTCTTGGTGCTACAATGGAGGTGGGAGAAGATGGATGAGATTTCTTTGGGTGCCAATGGGAGGTGAGTGAGGGACAGAATGAGGAGGATCTTGCTTGGTGCTCAACAACGAATTAATGTCAGAGGAGGTGGTTGGGACTGGGAGAGAATGAGGACAAGCGATTCTTGGCTGCTAACAATGGAGGTGGGAGAAGATGGATGAGATTTCTTTGGGTGCCAATGGGAGGTGAGTGAGGGACAGAATGAGGAGGATCTTGCTTGGTGCTCAACAACGAAGGGATAAGGTTACAAGAGAGAGAATGTTAGAGCAGAGAGTGAGTGTGATTGCAATAGCAATAAAGGGCTTAAGAAAGGAATTCTAGATAAAGAATATCACTTCTTGGGTATGGGATATATTTGGAGAGACTTCTGAGAGTAGAAAAGGCTTTTGGGTGCATTAAGGGTGACCACTTTAAGCATATCATGCTCCAACATTACAACACTGTATAACTCAAGACCTGCTATTCAAGAGGAAAATGGCACTACCACTCTACCACACTTGGATTATTCTATGGCCCTGTTTACGTAGCTCCCTGATTGGTTGTTCAACTATGATTTTTCGATCTTGGAGAGTATATTTCTTGTAATGGGATGGAACACTTATTACATCTTTACCATCCTCCTTAGTGGTTTCCATTTTAGTTGTACATATCTCCTTTAGAGATTTCTTCAACTCTTGATACTTCTTTCTCCGTTCAACTAGTGTCATGGTTGAATTCTTGTCCTGGTATTTAGGTTTTGCCTAAGTTTCCTTTCTCGTTTTTCTCGATATTTTTGATATTTCCTACTTTTTATTTAAAGGATATTTACTAGTGATTTTGTCTTTGACACAATCATGTGCATCTATTTGTATCAAAAACTGTGTTCTACTGGAGACTGATGGCATAGGTCTAGCTTTCAAGTTTCTCGTGTCTCTTTTTCTTCTATACCATTTTTGTCTTCTCGGTTTCTGGTTTGGAAAGTCAAAAAACTTTTCCTCCCCTCCTTTCATGAGTAGTTTAGCTCTCACATGTTCTTTTTATGACCTCGAATCATCTCAGGTAGCTGAATATTCTTCTAACTCATCTATTGCATCATAGTAGAGGTCTAAAAAGACTTGTTGAGATTTCATTAAGTCCTTGGATTCTTGAATTGTGTCTTCAATGTGAAGGGTTGAGATCATTTGTATGAACACTATTTCATAGCCATCCTCATTGCAAAATTGAGTAGGCATAGACGTATTTACACATACATCCATTGTTGCTAAAATTTGAGTCCACTCAAATGGCTCAAACAAATGCTCCGGAAAGGGTTCAGGTACATAGTCTTTGTCTGTGCAATCCTTTCTAAGATACATTCTTCTCGTTTTAAGCTCCCGTATTTAGAGGCTCCGCACATCCAAATAGGTGTGTCTTTGTTCAACCAAGATGGAAGCTTAGTTTCAGCCAAAGAGACTGAGTCAAATTCTTGTATGGGTGTTTTCACGACATCTTGATAAGTGTGATCTTTTAGATTAACCCTTGTTATTGATCCTACTTGCTTCAAGTATAGATAATTGTTTCCCCAATCTTGGATAAGTTGTACTTTTTGCATTGAAGGTCTTCCCAAAATGATTTTGTAATTGAGTTTCTTTCCAAAGTCCACTATGGCAAAAGTATATTGATATTCAATCCCATAGGAATTAACTATCACTTTTTCAAGCAGCCCTAAGGGTCTTTCGATGTATCCATCAGCCAATTGCAATTTCATTCGAGTTTGTCTAATGGCTGGTTGTCTCCATGATTCCCATACTGCTGTCGTGGCTATGGCTATGCCTGCCCCACTATCCAGTATTGCCATGGTTTCGATATCATTATATCTCACTAGAAGGGTTGTGTTTTCTTCTTCCCCTTCGTAGTATTCTCCGACTTTGTTCATTGGAACGGATCGAAACTCTTTTCTATCCAATTTGTGTCTCAATTTTTCTAATTTTTTTACAATTAGCCCTACTATCCCCACTTTCTCTAGAGTTTTCTGTAGATCATTCCATAAATATGGTCTAATTTTTAAAATTTCTCCTAAAGTAAGAGTGCATTGAATGGGTCTAGACATGATTGAATGAATGTTGTCTACTTCTAGGGTCTGTTTCACTTTTTTTACCTGAGTGGTTTTAGACACTATGGATTCATCTTCCTTATCTACCAAGTAAGAGGGTAATGTTTTCAAAGTCAATGGTTTAGACATTCTGAAGCTTTAAAGCCGCAATCCCCATACAAGGATTGTACATCCATGTCCATATCAAGAGGTAGATTGTCTAACCAAACTTCCTCTATAGGAGTTGACTTCAGAGTTAGGGCTCCCATCTCTCTAGCTTTTTTCCATAAGTGTCCTGGCCAGTCTTTTGTTACGAACGGAATTCCATCTAAGGCATCTTCGTTGTCCGGCACTATAAGTTATGGTTCTTTAGTTTCAAGGTGGGGTTCTACCACCACTTTGGATTTTCTTTACTGGTTCCTACCACAAGCTCCTCAGGTTTTGCCATACTCTCGAGCTTGGGTTTTTTTGTTTTTCTAGCATCTCTTGAGTAATTCTTACCAAATTTTGATAAGCTTCAAGCTTAGCTGCTTCCATATCTAGAGAAGGATAGTTTTTCCATTTGTTTTCCATGTTTTGGCCGGCTTAAAGTCCCACTTGGTAAGCTTCCAAGGCTGCATTGATAGGCTCAAAAATTTCATCTACCAAAATTGATCCTCCAGATTTCACTGTGGTTTCCTTGACTTCGCTTCCACTTTCTTTCAGTTTTTCCTGGAATAGCTTCTTTGCTTTCTCCTTGATTTCAGCCCTTTGTTTCTGTTTTCTTATCTCATACCTTTTGCTTTTGCTTCTTTGGGTCTTTTGAGAGGAAATTTTAGTATTCTCCGATTCATCAAAGGAGTTATGTTTCTTTTTCTTAGCCTCAACTATGGTGATTACCTTGATTGGAACAATCGGTTCACTCTTGAATGAGCTACTAGGTATCACTTGTACTATGTTCACTACTGTTTTACCCTTATTTAAAGGATTTTCTGGACAATCTTCAGGGAAGTGTCCTCCCTTCTGGCAACATTGAATGCAATAAGCTTCAACTGGCTTTAGGTTCTTGTGAGGCTCTGGGCATTCATTTTTCCAATGGTCATCTGCACCACTGTTATGACAATTTCCAGTTATTGGCTTAATCATGGGTCTTACCATTGGAGGTCTAGCACCTTGATTAGCTACGTAGCACATCGGTGCAAACTCTAGTGTAGTGTAAGTCACAGGTTCTTCCACTGGTGGGGGATGTGAATTATACGAATCTCCTTCTACCATTACTGTAGATGGACTAGGCTCAGCATAGGGTGTAACAGGCACTAGTGCTTGTTCATCTATGACTCCCCTTGAATGCATGTACTTTACAGGCACTACATTATGTCCAGGATATGGAGGTTTTTGACCCAACATGGGTTGACGTCTTTCCATTCCCATCGGTGGTCTGTGAGCTGGGTCCATATTAGGATGATATCTATACATGGGTTGTCCTTGTGGCCTCATAGGCACATAGTAAACATTACCATCATACTTTGGTCGGTAATAGCACTCATTGGTCTCATGGTTGGTCCATTTACCCTCAATTGCACACCATTGCTATGGCCTAATTGGTTGTCCCTATTGAGGTATCCCTTGTCTTGGTCCACTCATAGGTTCTTTTTGCATGCTATTCATCATCTCATTCATCCTTTTGAGCATGTCTTCTATGGCTGAAAGCGATTCTGCAGCAGCCATTCCCACTTGTGCTGGTTTCGTGAATGTTGTTTTCTCGCTTTGGTTATCCTTAGGGACATCTTCTTCATTGAATATATCACAATTGTCTCCCAAGTCAATAGCATTTGACACACACTCTTCTAGGGTCATATGTTTCTTGCTATACAATATAGCATGAAGTTCTTCGTTTAGCAATCCCTCTAGAAATAATGATACTAGTCTTTCTTCTGCAGGTATCTCTAGCTCCAGGCATCTTGCAATGTATTGCTTCATTCTAGTTGCACAATCCCTAAGAGACTCACCGTGTTTCTGTTTGAAGCTATGGATTTGAGCTACAGTATTGTGTTTGATCCCTGTTTTGGAACATGCAGCTACAAATCCTTGAGGTAATGTATTTAGGTCCATGATTGATCTTGGTGGAATGTTTTGAAACCATGTCAGTGCTTTTTCTTCTAATGTCATTCCATAATCCTCGAATTGATTATGGAAATCAAATATGCGTTCTTCTCTTAGCACTTGTTTAAAGCTCGCTAAGTGGTTATATGGATCCCCAGATCCACTGTATTTTCTGACCCATTTTTAAGAATCAGCTGGTCTGGCACGTCTGTTTGGTTCAACTTCCGGTCTCCTGGCAGTTGATCCTGTTCCAAGTCTATTGGAAATAGTGACTCATGTAGCCCTGGATTGGCTTTAATGTCACCCGGTTTTCCTCGTGATGAGGTGGTTTTAGGTTTTTAAATATTACTCTCAAAAGATCTCTCGTGGAGCTCATTTCTTGGAATAGTTTCTATTCCTTGGTCCAATATTCAATCCCTTATGGAGTACCCTTGGTATTTGGTTTGTTCCACCTCCTCAGGAGTCATCATAACAAAATTATTGTTATAACAATCCCTAAACAGGGAGGTTGATAGATCTGTTGAACCCTTGTCTTTGATTTTGAAGATATAAATGATCATCATGGGTGTTAATTGTCGTGATTTAGCATGAGAATTCCATAGAAGATCTTTGACGTTTCTATCCTTCCAACAATAGACTCCGATCCTAGGATTATTTGTACTAAGCCGTTTCAAAGGGTTCAAATCAACTTCATCATATCCCTCAAATTCTAAAGTCGGTGGTCCTTCTTTTGCTGCCATATCTGGAATTATGGTATTTACTTCTAACCCCCATTTGTTTATCATGTCAGGGTTTTCAAGTTGTAAATACTGAGCTCCATTTCTATCCATGTACAATTCTCCTTGTTTGTTTGTCATGATTTCCTCTTCAAACTCTATGCCATCAATGGGAATAGCATATTCATTAGGATCCAGGTAAACCTAAGCTCCATGGTGATTAGTCTTATAAAAAGATAGTATGTGCTTATATCACACTGTCATTCCAGTTTCTGAACGAGTCAAATATGAAGACATTTCAGATGTTGATTCTAAAAATGTGTCTGAGACTTCTTCAAAGATAGTGTCCAAGTGATCTCCTTGGTTCACACTCTCTTTGGTGGATACTTTACTAGAGGTCTCTCCAAATATGCCTTGATTTTCTAGTATACAACTAGATCTAAGGTTTATATAGACTTGTGAAGACATGGATAGAGTACTTACCATCGGATTGACTTGTTGTCAACTTCTTCCACTTGACTTGATTGCAACTTCTATCAAGCTTTCAATTTCTTGTCTGCAACCTGATTCTGGTATCAGTTTAAATCAAGTTAGCTATTCTTTTACAAAGAATGTACAATTCTTGCTAGCTATTGTGACTGGTCTATGTGTATCTCTTCAAATTGAGCTTGGTGAGTCAGCACTTGAAACTTTCATATTCTACTTTTGCAAAAAATCAAAGGACTAATCTGCAACCTAAAAACTGAGTGAACATGTACCAATTTGGATCCAATTGAACCCAAAATTGCCCAGTGGCCTTGTATTATGTTGTTCTAACACTGTACAAGCTCAAAAGTCAAAAAGTTTGTATGTGTGTATCAGTAGTAAATAATCAGCATTATTTACTTTTCTCAGTCTTTTTGGCTTTATTTGCAAAGCATGCAACTTGTTAAGGTCTTTGGACAGGTTTCACTGAGTTTGAACAAAATTTGTTCAAATTATCAACTGTTTCGTGTTCGCAGACTCAGTTTTCAAGAATCTGGCTTAAGTCTCACTTTTGTGATCCAAATTTTACTAAAATTGATTTGTATGGTCTGCTTGATATGCTTGACCCTGTGGTATACTCAAATGTGCAAGAATATCAAATTTTGTAGCAGATGTAAATAATCACGATTATTTACTCCTGCTATTTTTTTGCAATTTTACACAATCTTGACACAGATTTGTTAAGCAGCTTAACTTAAGCTACCTAGCCAAGTTTCATCAAGTTTGGATAATTTTTAGTTCCAATGATTGACAGTTTTGTGTCTGTAGATTGACTTTGCAAATTTGGCCACAATTTTCAATCCAATGATCCAAATCTTACAAAATTTGATTTGTGGGCTTAATATAACACGATAAAAATAGTGGTATGCTGACTTGGTCAAAAAAGTTGAAAAATGGGGCAAATTTTTTTTGCATCTTTATGGTCACCTGAGCATGTACACTTGTTTATCACATCAATATAAGCTTATAAGTAAAGTTTCACTTGATCAGCTTAGAAGTCATCAAATAAGTCATAAAGTAGGTGCATATCAAAAATTCAGTTCAGGAGTCAAAACTCAGTATCACAAGTCTAATTTGAAGGAAGATTTGGAATTTTCAGAAGGGGAAATTACACCAAAAGAGGAAATTGTTGGAGTTGAGTTCTTGTATGATAAGCTGATGAAGGTTTCATGAGTGAAAGAGGATGATTTGCAAGATTTGAACCTGGGATCTAAATTCAGTCCCAGGATTGTCAAAGTCAATGTCAACATATATGATAGATTTAAGGAGGATCTTAAGCAATTGTTGCAAGAGTTCATTGATGTATTTTCTTGGGATCTGAGAGTGTATAAACATCATATCAATTTGAAGAAGGTGTTTGACTACACTAAGGAGCTTTGGAACCAAGCTACAGGACTCTTTCAAGAGTGTTTGGCAATGCCCATTGACAAATACAAAGCATGGTTTGAGGTTTCAGGAGAGCATACAATCAAGGCAAATAATGTTAATTTAAAGGCAAAGGTTGCAAAATTGGAAATGCAAGTGGAAGTAGCAAGGAAGCAGGGATGATGTAGATGATCGGTCTATTGTTTGAGGTTAATTATAAATAGGTTGAAGATTATAAAATATTTCAGAAAGCAATGTGACGGGAAGGCAACAGAACTGATTAAAGATGCAGATGCAAAGCAGGAGTCAGTGGAATGGAGAACTCTTATGTGGGAAGTTACAAAATTTGTCGAGGATCCAAACTCTATTTTTGCAGTATCTAAATCTTTGATGTGGATTAAAAATGTTCAGTCTAACTTTCAACTTGTTTTCATTGTCAAGAAAGTTGTGATCAAATTGACTACTTGACAGATTTGGATTCAGATTTATTTGATAAAAGTTTTTTTGATAGCATTCAACTTGGAGGATGTCAAGTGCATATATTTGAAGGATGTGAAGCTGGTTTTACAAGTCCAATTATGTCAAAATAGGTGTGGAGGATCAAATCGGATTCAAGGAGGAAGTATGAGGTGGAATTTTTGAGTGTTCCCGAAGTGTTTTTTGATGTGATAGTCAAGTTTGTTTCATTCATCTTGACAAGGGAGTATGGTCTGATTTTCAAAATGTGGAGGAAGAAGTTTTTTAATGACAAGGCAAGAAGTTAGATAAGTAAAAAGTCATTAGTGCGACAGATCGATCAGAAATCAGTTAAGGATTATGTTGAAAACGAAAAGTTAGAGGATTTGCAAAATTTCAAACAGGAGGATGTTTTGATGGAATTTATGTTGATATTGTTTTATCTTTGCAAGATTAAGTTCCTATTTAGTTTACGGATCAAGGGATTGTAGGCCTGGAATAAGCCTTTGGCTCAAGCCATGCTCAAGCCATTGAGTTCTACCAAGTGTTTAAGGGCTAATACTTAGAAGGATTACTTTTTGACATATGTATGAACCTTAGTCTAGTATGGTGACTTTTCACATCTTGAGAAGTAGAAGGTTGTTTTGGATTTTGTCATGCAAAGAAGGGAATTCAGTTATGTAACATTGTGATGTTTGGTGGATTTTATGTGTGGCTATGGCCAATATTTGAATGTCAGAAGAAGTTTGTTAGATGTGGCTCTCAGATTAATCAATCTACTCTTTACCTTATTCTCTCTATCTCTTTTATTTTCTGAGCGCAATACCAATGTAGAAATATGTGATTCAAAGTGTGTGCATTGCTGAAGTGATGCATGTGCAGTAGGAGGAATTTGCATGTTTATCAGAGTAGAAGTCAGGTTGGTCTGCCAGGAGTTGTGTGTAGAAATTGTTGAAAGTGATGCATGTGCAGTAGGTGGAATTTGCATGTTTATCAGAGTAGAAGTTAGGTTGGTCTGCCAGGATTTGTGTGTAGAAATTGCTTGGCTAAATAGCCATTATACATCAAGGAGTTGTTGCTACATTGGATTTGTGCTCGAGTCCCTCATACAGGTAGTACTTGGATCTCGTCCATCGGGTGAATTTTCTAGAGATGCGATGGGTTGGCCTAAGCAAGAGTTGGGAGGATCACTTTGTTGCGAGTCTAGCCTAAGCAAGAGTTGGGAGGATCACTTTGCTGCGAGTTTGTTGAGGTCATGGTAGCAGCTAAGGAATGGCCTAGAGGAGCACCAACCCACTTGCATGGAGGAGTTATTGAGACAGACTCTTATTTGGAACCCCATGGTTAGCACATAGAGAGGCCACTTGGTTGGTAGCATGACTCATGTTTCTTGGGGTCCCATGGTAGAGGGTCCATCTTGCACGTTCAATGGCTGTATATAGTTTTCAAACCTTTTTAAGGAGATTTAGAGCATTCAACTACAAGGCATGAGGGGGTGTAGAGCATGTGTCAAGATATTACAGAGGCTATACCAATGAAGTGGCACACCCCTCTATAGGCCATATCTCCTAGATAGTTGGGGGTCTTCACGTGCTTAGACGTCCTCATTGTGATCAAGGCTTTCTCAGAGACAATGTCCCCCATGTTATTCAAGATTCGGGGGGAGGGTCCGCTTCACAGAGTCTTAGTCGAGGCACCACAAGTTGCAGAGTGCTATTTTTAGAGGATTAGAGTTGTGGGCATCTATGGGAGGACTTGTGTCATTGATCCTGACCCACCAAATCTTGAGTCAAGACACTAGCAACTCTGGTCTTGGGATAGCCGCCGTCTGGTACAAATGCAGTGGGACCCAAGAGAGTAATTTTGGCGGGATCATTTCTATTTAGTTGATCATCTAGGGACTCCTTTTTGCCGATATAGTACTCATTTGGGGCAACACATATTGAAAGGCTTGCCCAGATGCAACACTTCATTGGGAGGAGGAGAGGGTCTCATAGCTGAGTTGTTGTGAGGTTTTTGGGAGCGATTGTGGGACAACAGGTAGATGAGGAGAGTAACTATGTTTTAGTGGCTAGTATTGCACATGGCTACAACAATTTGGGGTTGGTTGGTACAGTCCGAAGTTGGTACACAGTGGCTTCTCGAAAACATGCATAGTCTATGACCAGAGTTAGTGACATTGATTTTGGGACTTCCCTATGGCATGTCAAGTTTGACTTTGGGTTCTCTGATTGATGCCAACCCTCTCTACATCTCGACAATACACTTGGGGTGTTGCAAATTGGTCCACTCTCATGGGCCCAACACTCCACTTTGAGTTGTCTTCCACCAACAGGATGATAGTGATCAAAGAGGGTCGACCTACGTTGCATCTTTCCATAGAACTCATTCCTAGGAGTGGTATAGTTATAGAGAGTGGTGTTGAGAGTTCATCAGTGATATGACACTCTGGTTCATTTGGCAGGCCCACTGCCTTTACATCTTCGAGGCTTGCCTTACTCCACCGATAGAGACTGTTAGGGACATCTGACTGGAGCTGATTCACACACTTACGGTCAGTTTGAAAGAATTCAGGGTAGCTCCAATTGCATGCGGGAGCACCGAGAGGCTTTCTGGCACCAAGGGCCTTTCTTCACCCCATGATATAGGGTGCGCCTAGCATTAGGGAAAATTTGGATTCTCAAAGGGGCCCTATAAGGAGGTTTGACTTTGCCTCGCTTGTCCAAAGTGAGAAACCCGGTGAAGTACATAAATGCTTTGTCAAACCCTATGAACCAACATATCATTGGAAAGATCTTAGAAAGTAGGTTCTAAATACCCAAACTCTGACAAATTTGGAGTTGATTTGTAGAAGTTATGTCCTCCCCACTAAAGCTGAAATGTGGAGATAGATTCCATTTATAAGACGGAGTTGTCACATCAAAAAATGGAATCTTCTAGAAGTACATTCTAAATACACAAAGTTCGACAAGTTTTATTTTCATTTATACAAATTTTACCATGCGGCCATTTTGGACAAGAGAGAGAAATTCAAAGCCCTTATAGGGCCCCTTTGAGAGTCCAAATTTTCCCTAATGATGGCACTACCGTCACTAGTATGGCTTTTTCCTCATCTCATCTCGTGGTTTAGCTCTCCTTGTACATATTCTTTTCTCACTAGGAGAGTCTCCATGATGTATCTATTGTAGCACTCTCCCATAGAGGTGGTTTGTAGCCTTTGGATTCATAAAGAAGATCCCCATTGTATAATAGTGACGACTCATGGCTGCAAAAAAAATATAGCCCACCTTGCCAAAGTAGGTCCTTGGTGAAGAGTTTCCCGTTGGGAATAGCAAGTCCGCCACAATTGCCTTGATTGCTAACAAACTTGAGTTGCATCTACCTACCATAGCTTCCAATTCATGATCTCCTAGACATTGAACATTGAGCACAAAAGAACTTTGAAATGCCTAATATGAACCATCCATTTAGCATACATAACATGAAACACTTCCAATTTTGAGCTTTCCAGATAACCATGCTTGACCTACTAAATGCCACATTTGGCATACACATTTTGGTAGTAGCTATTGTACCCTGCATCAAGTACCTACTCGAGCACTCTACTGCCCATAATCTTGCTTCTATATACCCTCTTTATGCATGTCCCTAGGGCGATCAAGTTTGGTTGTACCAACAAGACAGATTCTTGCTTGCTATGGGTACGCAGGGATAAAGTTTTGCACTAGATTTGAAAAATATGATCTACTTACTTCCCTTGACATGTTTGAGTAAGTAACACAACACAAAAAACACCAACCAAGGCACACAGATCAAAATCAATCAAGGAATTTTGCAAAATGTCCAAGGCTAGTAGAGGGAGTAAATGTACTCCAAACTAAAAAAGATTTGGTCAAAATACTCAGCAAGCCAAAATCTTTCAATCATGTCATCACAATCAAAATTTGGAGGTGGAACATGGATTGCTACACAATCCATGCTCCCAACATCTCAAAATTGGGCTAGGTGTTGCTAGCAATTAGATTAGGGCTTGGGAAGGTCAACCTTGAAATTTCGGCAAAATTGGACACATTTTGACCACAAACCCCCAACTTCCTTGAAAATTAGTTTGCAAATGGTCATTTTGACCTAGGCCAAGGAAAAAGTGGTACAAACCTCAAAAGTTGGAACGTGCTAGATGCTTCCCCACAAGTTTTTTGTGGATTTGGTTCCAAACATGAATCATGATCCATGACCCCCAGGTGCAAAACTTCCAATTTCGGGTGCCTAGGTGTATTAGAGTGTTAGAGGGATCAAGTAATGTGAAAAAATCCTTGTGAGAAACCCAAAATTCTCCAAATCTACAAGAAATTTATAAAATTTGACTTGATGATCAACAAACAAAAGCTCCAAATCACAAAAAATTTCACCCATAGCATCCATTAATCATGTTGAATAAGATTGTACCAAGATCACTTAGAAACGTGTTCCAATGTGGATTGCAATCCATGTACGTCTAGCCTATAATTGACTTGAACCAATTGACTTGAACCAATTTGATATAGTGCCTATAGTTGTCTTAAAGACATTGGTGAATTTTGGCCAAATTTGGATCTTGTTTGCTTAAGTCATTCTCATTTTTCAATTTATTGTCAAGTTTGCACTAAAGAAATTTTTTAAACAACCTTTTGACCAATTTTTTGGCACTAAAGGGATAAGTTTTGTTAGCAGGATGCCTTGTCAATGTGCATAGAAGGAATGGAAACTAGCTCCTTACAAGATTGTTTCCATCTTGTCCAATGAGAAGGCCCACATCATTGATGAATATTTAGAGCAAATCCTTGCAAATATTTTCAGTGAAAAGTTCCATGAAGTAGATGGAGCCCAAGTAAAGGCCACCATCTGCCCAAGAGAGCTTTGGATCTTACATCAAAAGTCAAAGGTGATGGATTGTCCCCGATGTTTGCAACTAGATAGCTTCTTTTGACTACCTCCATGGGGTATTGATTTCCATAGATCCCATGAGCTTATGAGTAGCATTTAGTACAATTGCAAAGCAATGCTCACTCACAAAGATGGAGCCACTATGCAAGTCAAGAGCACAAGCAACATCATATTCAAGCACTCCATCTACCAGTTAGAAGTCACAATCTACTCTTGAAAACTAAGACCATTGACAATGAAAAGACCTTCATCAAGTAGCAGGGCTACAAATTGACATACAAAGACTTGATATACTCAGAGATGGAGCTGCCCCTTAGACTGATGTAGATCCATAACGAGCTAAAGCAAAAAGAAAAAGAGAGAGAAGAGGAAGAATCCAAGTTGGATTCAATTTTGGATTCTCCTCACAGTCAATTGACACAACATGAAGAGGTGATGCCAAAAAACACAAGTGCAACCAAGGAAATAGGGGAGATAAACTCTATAAATCCACATTTCCCACCTCCTACCCTCCTCCTACCGATGTAAAGAATCACGACAAGGCTCTACACTACTACCCTCTTAGACTAAAATCCTCTCTGAAAAACAGAATAGGGAATCACAAGGTGAGCAAGAAGCTCAAGAACACCTTGAGTAGCTACATCTTGAGGAGTAGCAACAAGCACAAGCAGAAGTTTCCAACACCCAAAGCACTCCTCCATATACTGAAGCGTTGGCGGAGACCTCCCAATGACAATAGGACCCAGTGAGGAGAGATGTCTCCTCTTTGAAACCAGCAAATGAGGTAGTAGCCATGAAGATTATAGAAAAATTTGATCTCAAAGAAACCTTGGACATGATAGAAATGCAGTTTAAGTGCCACAAGATGGTGACTCGCATTTGGCTCAAAGTTGTGGAAGAAGCTAAAGCTGCAATGGAGAGGCCAAACTAAGCAAGATTTGATAATGATTGATGCATTCAGTAATGGTTTTGCATCAAAACTTTCTTTGAAGGAAAAGAGGGAGGTGGTTTCTCTTGTACAAAGCTTTGTCGAGCGTAAGGAGCTCCATGAAAACTTATTTGAGTTTTCCAAGTCTCCCAAATAAATAAAAGATAGGGCAACATAAGCAATGAACTTGATAAAGCGGCATTTGGGAGATTCTTCGAATTCACAAGTGTTAATTGTTGCACCTGCTCTAGAGGAACTTGGACAACCACCAAAGGCATTTGATTCCAAAGTTTTGATGAAGAAGTATTCAAGTAAGGAAAAGAAAAAAAGAGTTTAATTATCTATAAGATGATGTTGTGTATGGACAATGAAGCTTTATTATGAATGATTTCTAGTTGATTGTCTTCTTTATTAATGCATCTTGTTTCATGTATGATTCATGATTTTTAAATGACATTATCATATAGATGTATGGTGACTACCTTGAAGTGAATCTTGATAAAAATTAGCATAAATAGACATCATTATCTATTTTATTATTGAGAGTAAGAAATAACGTTTCTAATAATTAAGGTTTTTTGGTGTTCACTATCACAAAATCATCTTTTAAATTCATGCATCGCACACTATGTTAGAGAAAAGAATCCACTTGTTGCTCCTACCTTTCCTATTCCAATTAATAAGGTGTTTAAGATGAATAAAATAGAATTTTGTGTTTGCATGTCCACTATACTTGGTGTGGGTCATGGGTATTTGTGTAAAGTTTTGTCCGGAAAGGTGCAACCATCCTTCATTGTGAAGGAGATAAGTATCTTCAACATTGTTGTAAGACTTTATGTAAAATGAATCCAAGAATATTGAAGTATTTAGTTATTGAAGACCCAAGGGTGGAAAGCTTGAAGAATATGGTGTATATTGTTGATGATGTAGGCAATGAAAATGATGCTGGATATATTAATAGCACACATGGTACAAGTATATGTCCCAATGCATGCTACACTTATGTTCCAAAGCTAGCACCTTTGTACACATCTACTTCCACTCATAATTCTATAGATTATGGTTTCATTTATGCAAGATCTCCAATTTTTGGGTCTCTTTTAAAAGTAAAAAAAATAGATTCCGATAATCTCTTTGTGAAATTTTGGCTTAAAATGCTTGTTTGGTAGTGTTGTAAGGTTTTAAAGTGAAAAGCAAGGTCGTTTCCATGTCCTGGTAGGTCAGTTGAAAAAAATTTCTTTTTTACCTTCTTCATGCTTTTTGTGCTTTTCTATGCTTTTAAAAAAAAACGAAAAACAGGGTCAAATTCTTAATCTATGAGTCTCAAGGAAGGTATGGTTCAATTTTGTCAAAATTTGTTTTTTGAGCACTTATCATGAGCCTTTCGTAAATTATATTGCTTTTCAGTGAAAAGTGAGTCCACTTTCTTATTCCAATGGAGAAGAAAAATCTGTGATTAATTTTTAGAAAATTTTACTTTATTTTTTCTTTTAATGCTATTTTTAGCTTGAAAAGCAATGTGCTTTTTAGGATGACCTAAATATAAAAATATTATTTTTTGTCACCGTCGTGTTTAAAAACAACCATCCAAAAAAGAAACGGAATGAAACAAGATTTTTGCTAGAATATTTTTTATAAAAAATAGCACAGCAAATACGTCAAGGGAGTGCGAGAAAGTCATATTTATGTAAGGGCATCATGGTGTAGCATAGTTTAGTCATGGTCTCATTACTTATTGAGATACTACAATTAATCAATTTTGATTGAAGGAAAATAGGGGGTGTTGACCAAAAAATGTGCCATGCTTTTAGAAAAGACAGGAGTCTTTCCTCCCAAAAAGCAGTAGATATTCCAAGCTCCTGAGAGGAGGCAGCTCGGTTGCCTTGGGGATCACTATGGACCAGCTAAGAGCCTATAAAAGTAGCCTCTAGTGCTCAATTTTTTATGTGGACAATTGCAACTACTACCGCACGATAATACGTACTTATTATACGGAGTGGTGCAAGCTCTCAATCATCAATTTCATCAGATATTCTCTCTCGTTTGCGAAAAGAAGAAGGAGATTAAGATTCTCTCTCTACTTACTTATTATCTTCTCAATCCTTTCACGGGTGTACGTGTTCTCCAACGACTTGGCGTAAACCTCTTTGTAACTCTCATCATCGCTCTCTTGCAGCAAGGAAAGAAGCCTTTTGACAGCCAGTAATCACTCTTAAGTACGATAAGAAGCTCTAAACTCCATAGCCATCATCTCTTTCTCTCTCTACTCTATTTTCTAAGTAACTACCCTCTCGATGGTTGCTTTTTCATATATGAGAGCATGTATGGACTTTTTGAATATGTATGATGATGCTCCATGCTTACTTCATCATGTTTAGCACATTGATATATGCACACAGTGTGTTTATGGTCACATATGTACATAGAAAGTGCTTTTTGTTTCACGTCATGTAGACGATAGGAACATTGTTTTGGTCCTATCTCCTAAACGACTATGAATCAAGTTGAACCCTTTAAACCAAAGGTTTAAAAAATTATTTGGAACATTTTCTCTCAAGTGTCATCTAAAAGTTCTACACAAGGAAAGAGTTATGGTCAAAATATACTTATTGCCCACTGCACTTAGTCAAAAATTTTGACACCATGCTCCTTGGAGAACCACCATATAGATTTATTGGATGAGAAAATCCACATAACCAAATCAACACCTTGATTAAACTTGCTAATAAATATATTTGGATGTTTGAGAGAAATTTGTGAGTGTGAGTTATTGACCATTCCTTGTATGGGGTTACCTACTAGGCATGTAGGGGTGCTACCAAGTGGAAGTATCATATGACATCGTGAGTTGGATGAGTGGTTCATATATGTTTTATGTTTTTATTTGGAGTGTTGAACTTATATGGGGTATATGGTTAGTCATCCTAAACGTATGGGAAAATATGAATAAGGTGGCTTTCTTTTTCATTAAGAAGGGAATGGGGTATAGGAGGGCCTCTTTATTTGGCAGTTTAAGGAAATATTTAAAACTTAATCAAGCTTTGACCAAGGGCTAGAATGGTGGGGTAGATAGCCTAGACATGCCTTTATAAAAATAATTTTTCTTATTTTGTTGTAGAATATATGTAGATTTTACTAGATCTGGTCGGAGTTACTCTCCCCCCAAAAGCACCTTTTCAGTTTTCAAATATTTAAAGTTTCCCTCTCTTGTCCCCTCTTTGTCTTCTCTCTCTTCTTGTTTCTCCCCCTCCAAAAGTTTTCCAAGCTCTCTTTCTCTCCCCTCTCTAAAAGTACAGATCTGTAATCTTTATCCCCACTCTCTCTCTAAAATGCCTTGACATCTTTCTCTCCTCCTCTTCTCATGCTAGGGCATCTTTTTGTAAAGTAGCCTACCACACATCACTCTACCTCTTGTAACATCTCCTTCTAGATTTGCAACCTCTTCCTCCATAGCTACAACATCTCCTTCTAAACCTGCAACCTCTTCCTCCATAGCTATATCATCTCCTTGTAAACCTGCAACCTCTTTCTCCATAGCTACAACATCTCCTTCTAGATCTGCAACCTCTTTCTCCATAGCTCCAACATTTCCTTCCAGATATGCAACCACTTTCTCCATAGATCCAAGAGCTTCTCTTCTAGATTTGCAACCTCTTTCTCCATAGCTCCAACATCTCATTCTAGATCTGCAACTTCTATCTCCATAGCTGCAACTTCTAGGTTCCCAATCCACTTTCACTCTCTTTCCAAGCTTGCATCTCTCTTTCAAGTTCCATAACCCCTTTCTTGACGTGAAACATCAACTTTTCTACTTTATCTCCC
Source organism: Adiantum capillus-veneris (assembly GCF_014529385.1). NCBI lineage: Eukaryota > Viridiplantae > Streptophyta > Polypodiopsida > Polypodiales > Pteridaceae > Adiantum > Adiantum capillus-veneris. Next base: position 170,880,529 of record NC_140933.1, read on the forward strand.
TATCTCTTTTCAAAATCCTTTTCACAGTTGCTGCAACATCTCCTTCTTTTTAGTGTGTATGTGTGTGTGTGAACTATGCACTATGCAATTAATTTCTAACAAGAGTGTACTTGCTCATAGCTACTCGGCAAAGAATTACAATGCAATAGAGATCTACTATACATGGTGCCAATGTAGCAGAATGCAAGGGGTGTATGTAAGGCTTATGAAGGGTCACATGTTTTCAATGTTGGCAAAGGATCCTAAGGTAAGCATCAGTTCTTGCAAAGCATGTGTGGTTAGTGTATTTTTTCAATGAATGACTTATTAGAGCTCTTTTTTCTTTGAAATTAGAAGGATTCTTTATTAATCATCTCTTGTTTTAGCAGATTCTCCTATATTCAATAACATTGAAAACTAGTACTAGTGCCTCCAAAAGATTTATTTGAAAGCTACTGCCAATCGTGGGAAAACTTGACTCCAATGTATTTCAACAATGTAGGCCACAACATGGGTTGGTCTAAATTCAACAATGTTCAAATACTTGCTCTTGGAAGAGGTAAAGTTTTGAATGTTTATATTGCAATCGAATTCAACTATGGATTTAAGAAACTCACATTGTATTTAGCTTCTGATATTCTATATCATGTGTTCATGTTTAATCTGTAGAAGGTGTATCGCAAAAGTTAATGACATGGAATTTCATGCCTGCAATATTTGAATAGTCAAGCCCTAGGGAGATATAATTAGTCACTTTGTGGCTCAATTGAAGACCGAGAACCAACCAAGCCAAGATGGACATTCAAGTGTAGAACCAAATCTCAACATACATAATTGGATATCAATAGTGGCTGGTGAAAGGATGGTCACAAGGCACCATAAAACAAAGGAAAGCTCATTATTCATATTTCTTAATAAAGGACATCTAAATCTGAAATGTGACCATGAAACATATAGTTGCTAATAGTACAATTAGCCTTTATAGCAATTAGGAAGAGAATGGGATATAGGAGGGTCATTATTTGGAAGTTTAAGTACATTAAACTTAATGTGATCAAATGCATGGTGGGGTAAGTGGTGGACTTTAGGACATATGCACAAAAGTTCCTTGGATCAAGTTAGTGGCTTAGACCACTCAGGTTATGGTAGATTTTGATAATCTGACCATAACTTCCATATACAATATAAAATATTCATGGAAGTATAGTTTTAATACGTTAAAAACATGATATGAATTTTGTTTGATTTCAAAGGACCCAAAAAATGGATTAAAAGAAAAATAGAAGTTATGCAATAAGTTGCAATTTATTATTGAATATAAATGAGTATTGAATTCTATCAATCTTTATTGAGATATCGTAGAAGCTTCACAACTATACTACATACCTAAAATGGAATTTTCAAAAACAATTGAGCTAACTTAAGAAATATCTAACCTACATTAATGATAGTGAAAATTCTTGCAATTTGACAAATTATTCTATTGAAGATGGACATGGAAATGCGTCAAGTAGAGAGCTTGATTTACCCTTGTAATTCTTATTTTAGAAAAACACATTTTTAAGACCCCATAATGAGTAAAATCCATTGTACATGAGAAAAATCACTCGTCAAAAAACTAAAATCTCTCGCCAAAAAACCAAAAATCAATCCCTAGTCTCGAATAGGTTCGTCGGAATATTCTCTTTTGCCGGAATATATTGGCCCGGATTGTGGTAAAAAAATTAGAGTTTTCCATGCGAGGCCATGTTTTGAGATAGATTATGGCCAACTCAGGTATCTTTTGCACCGAAGAACCGTGCCAGGGGGTGTTTCACAACCCAAGGGGTCTGTACCAAGCTCCGTGCGACAGGGCACGCAAAATCCCCATTTGAACTGTAGATTATGGCCAAATCAAGCATCTTTTGCACAAAAGAACTGCGTCGGGGAGTGTTTTAGGAATGGAGGGGTCTGGACCATGCTCCGTGCACCATGGTGCACAAAAGGCCTGATCAAACGGGCCTTTTGCATGCCGTGGTGCATGGAGCATGGTCCGGACCCCTCCGGTCTTGAAACACCCCCTGCGCGGCTCTTTTGTGCAAAAGATGCTTGATTTGGCCATAATCTGCAGTCCAAACGGGGATTTTGCATGTTGTGGTGGTGCACGGAGCTTGGTACAGACTCCTTGGGTCCCAAACACCCCCCCCCCCCCCCCCCCCCCACACGGTTCTTTGGTGCAAAAGATGCCTGATTTGGCCATAATCTGCCCGCGGAACATAGCTTCACATGGAAAACTCCAATTTTTCGCTCCAAAAATGAGACATGTAACTTGATCATGGTGCAAAAAAAACCCCAATGGCGTACTTTGATGGACCCAACAAGTTGCGAACACAACACATTCTTTTGAATCTTTTTCCAAGTGACCCCATTTTCTCAGATAAGTAGACTTCTTACAAAGAGGGTACGCAAGACCAGACCCTTGGTGACCATGCCAAAGAAAGTTTAAAAGAGAAGAACACACCTCAAACCACAGAGGAACGGACAATCCTATAGAGTGAAGAAAAAAGTACAAGAACTTTGTCCTTGGAAGGAAACAACAATCACCTCCTCCCCACCACCAATGAATAAGAAGAATAGGAAATGGAGAGCCATCATAGTCGCTTTGCATTATATACAAAAATATAAAAAGAGCATAATGTAGGGTTAAGGAGGATGTGTTAATGTGTCATTCATGGCATAAGCATGCTTGGAGAGGCTAGTGTAGAGCTAATTGAGAGAGAAACTATTGCACAATACAATATATAGTATAATTGCAAATGATAAAGCTTAATATTATTCAGCAGAACCTGCCTCTATATAGGCTTTACAAATAGGCAGCCTTTTGACACATGAGCACAAAAGGTGGCTGCCAATGCACAATACAAGTGGCTTTCTCTTTAAAAAGGTTGTAAGAGGATTTTCACATGGCTTGACACATAAGGATTTTCTACGTGGAAGAGACTGTTCACATAAGAGATGCAACAAGACTCACATCCCAACACATAAATCCCATAATTTCCAAAGCTCCATACTAAAGGCTGGAGCGTGAAATAATTAAGAACTTTGCTTTTACTACCGAAGTCCAACAGTCTTTGAAAATTTCATTTGACACAAAAAAATTGATGACCCTTTATCACCATTGCATGAAAATGGAGTAGATGGAAGTCTAGAACCTCCTCTATCACCTCATCTCTATCTAGTTTTTAATTTATGTTGTTCGTCATATTAGAATCATTGAGGCCTCTTCATGCTCACTCATATCTTTAACCTCCCTATCTCTCCTCGTGCTTTTTCCTTTGTTCTTATCCCTCTCCGTTTCCTTAAGCACTAGCAAAGCTAAGCCCATGTCCCAATTAAGAAATTGGATATACACCTATACATCCCATGTCCAAGTCGATGAGGGCATTGTGATAATCTACCTTGTAATCCCTCTTAACAAGCCCTTTGACAAATTTCAATAGGCAATATCAAAAATTCTTGTTAGATTTGTACACATGCTTTAGAAAATTAATCAACAATCATATGGTGTAAATCATTTAAAACGAGTTCATATTCACACATATGTGCCTCGAAGTAGTACTACTTAGAATCACTTAATTAATAGAAATTGAATTTTAAATCATTTTATGTGGAGAAGATAAATAGAGAACTAAACGTGCACTTGCACAATAATACAACTCTTGGATTCCAACTTTTAAGACTTAATTACTTTTAATGTTGAAATGCTCAGAACTCATAAAATTCATGAAAAACCAAAATAATCACACCTATAAAATTAAATGAAAGCTTAAAAGAACTTAAATTAAACTTTACAATCGATAGTTATGCACAGAGTTAGGATGTAAAACAAAATTTTCATTAAGATAAGGCCCTGTGTTTGAGCTTGTACAATGATACATCACGGGACTGAGATGTCCCTTCAAGTAAAACCCTTCTCTTTTCTAAACCTTACAATTTTGCTATACAGACAAAAAGAATATTATTCATGGATTGAGGTACTTGCTAAGATTGCTAATGTGCCAGTCATCATTGACACAACTATTGGGAACAATATTAGTGTGGGGGAATATTTGAAGGTCCACAATCTCTTGAAAAACAATATTGGAGTCGAGCGCCTCCCATACTCCCATTGTTTGCTTCCATCTTCTCTATGGAACTTTCATTGACAAGTCTTGCTTTGCAATATGGTATGTGCATACAAATTTTCGCCAATAATAGATCATTTGATGTGGCATAAGCGTGGCCATAGAGGAATATCTCTTGTGAGGGAAGCTCTCAAGATAAACACTATGCATATAAAAACTTTCCAAGGTCCACATAAATAGCTTCGAAGCTTCCTGTAAAAGATTCCATTGACTCCCACTTTGCAAAGTTATATGAAAGGAAAACACACCAAATTATGCAAATATTGAAGCAAACTAAGAGGTAAAAGCATAAATGGTACAATCCAAACATGTAAATAGAAGCAGAACATGTACAGTTTGCAAGAAACCTAGGTTGAGACAAAGACATGTCAAGCACCAATAGAGAAGCTATATACACATGTTATACCTTTGGTAGACGCTTGCCATTTTGAGTTTTCTCAAAACCCATGATCTTCCCATTCCAATGATGTGTCTGAGAAGCCATATGTTTGCTTGATACCTTATGTAAACTGCATGAACCTAGCTACATTTTCACCCACATAAATATTTTGTAGTCATGATAGCAAGTGAAGAACTTCTATCGTCTTGCACATTGGTGCAACTTATTGAGTCAATAAAACTCCCACGTTGACGAGCACCTAAAGAAGCCATGGAAGAAATGTAACACATGCTTTGCCAAAAATGAACATTAGTTTATATACACAATTTTTATTAGTGTGGCATAATGAGAAATGCTAAGATGTATACGAAAATGGCACTGCTATACAAATCTCTACATGCAAGATGGAAACAAAAACCAACATGCTGAGTGAGCAAAGATATGAGAACATTGCAAGTAGGAATGAAGCTCATTGTTCTTACCAACGCATATGTTGAATAAGCCTAATAATCTTACCCAACAATGCCCCTATGCCAAACCTTAAAAATGATGTGGATGAGTGAGGAGAGATCATTTTAGAGCTAGATTAGGAACAAGGACCGAGGGAGTTCTACCAAACATCGAGCAAAATTATCCGAGCAAGCTCAAAACCGAGCAAAGTTACCAAGTGAGTTTCTCACGTATATATATACTTCTTTTCTAAAAAGAGTATCACACACATACACACACACACACAGAGATTTCTCTAAAGCCAAACAATAAATGTCAGCACCATTGCTCGTCAATCATGATTATACAAATCTAGTCGTCCTTACACATGTGACCATTGCTAGAAAAATTATGTTTTTTTTTAAACTTACATATAGATCAATTTAGTCGTCCTTATATGTAAAGAATGAGGATGCAAGAGAGCTACACAAGACAAGCACAAAGCACACAGAGATGGAAAGCTTCTTCTTCTTCTTCACAGAAAAGAGAGTACAAAATGACTAAGTGCTAAAGCTGAAAAGTAGCACATATGTACATGCGGTCACTAAGTGTGAACTTGCTAGAAGCGTACTAGGCTGGCACTATAAGTGTAGTCCAACTGTAGAATCACTGGCAGAGATCCTCCGTGTCGGTCACCTAACGCGCCAGTGAGTAAATGCCGTAAGCGGCCAAGACCCGTAGTGGATGCCAGCTCAAGGTGTAGAGCTCGACATCTCAACACTCCCCCTCGAGCTCTGCATGTCCCAGAGTCCAAGCATAGTCCGGAAACGTTGAAGCTTCTCAGCTCCGAGGGCCTTGGTAAAGATATCCGCTATCTGCTCCTCTGTGCTAACGTAGACCAAGTCGATGTCGCCCGCCAACACTCGCTCTCGAACGTAGTGGTAATGGACCTCTATGTGTTTGGTCCTGGCATGGAACACTGGGTTCCTAGCCAACTGCATGCTGCTGAGGTTGTCACAATGGATGAAAATCTGCTGGTCCACCTGCACTCCCAAGTCCTCAAGTAATGTGCATAGCCAAGCTACCTTAATAGCAGCACTCCCAAAAGAGAACATGAAGCCACTCGTAGATCTCCTATCAACAATGCTACCTGCCCAATCTGCATCTGTATACCCATACAATGCTAATGGTGCATCTGCTGCATAGAACAATGCGTAGTCAAGATTACCTTGCACATACCTAAGTGTGCGTCGTACTCCATCCAAATGTGGCTTCCTCGGAAGCTGCATGAACTGACTCTCCAAGCCTACTGTGTAGCTCAAGTCTGGCCTCGTGATAGTCAAGTAGATTAGACTACCCACAATCTTCCTGTACATGTTGACATCCTCAACAACATCACCCTTCTCTGCACTCAACTTTGCATTCACATCCAAGGGAATAGAAATTGGCTTACAATCAGCCATACCATACTTTGACAACATGTCCAAAGCATACTGTCTCTGTGATAGCCATACACCCTCTGGAGTCCTGATCACTTCAATGCCAAGAAAGTAGCTCAACTTGCCTAAATCTTTCATTTCAAACTCCTGTTTGAGAAGACCTTTCACATGGTCAATCTCCATAGCATTGTCACCAACAATAATAAGGTCATCTACATATATGGTAATGACCACAATCCTCACATCACTCTCACGTACATAGAGTGAATGATCAGCATGAGCTCTCCTAAAACCAATACTGACAAGATACTTGGAAATCCTGTCATACCATGCTCTAGAGCCCTGCTTCAAACCATACAAAGCTTTGAGAAGTCTGCATACATAATCTGGGTAACCTGGATCGACATAACCAGGTGGCTGATCCATATACACTTCCTCTTGCAACTCACCATTCAAGAAGGAATTCTTTACATCCATTTGATGCATAATCCATCCTCTAGATGCAGCCACTGCTATGACAGCTCTCACAGTCGTCATCTTTGCCACTGGAGCAAAGGTCTCCTCATAGTCTATGCCATATGTCTGTGCATAACCCTTTGCGACCAGCCTTGCCTTGTGACGCTCAATGTTACCATCAGCCTTATGCTTGGTTTTATACACCCATTTACAGCCAATAGCTTTCTTGCCACTTGGCAATGGCACCAACTCCCATGTGTCGTTTGCTTCCAATGCATCCATCTCTTCATTCATTGCATCATCCCAATGCACATTTCCAACTGCATCCTCAAAACATGTGGGCTCCACATCATGTATCACCTTAGCCATGTAAGCTTGGTGATGCGTTAGATACCCATCATAAGTCAATTTCTGAACTGGATTTCTGACTTTGTTAGATCTGCGCGGTCCTGGGTCACTCCTTTGCCCTCTAGCATCTTCTTGTACTTTCCTTACACCATGTGTCCTGACAGTCGGAATTCCAAATTCCTCATCAAGACTTTTTTCAGAACCATCTGAATCCATGTCTACATGTGAAAAACCTGATGATGCATCAGCCGTAAAGGGAGGTTCATCAACCTTTTCCTTTCCTTTTCGTGATACATTCCCTGTACCTGTTGGTGGAGTAACCTGCGTACGTAGTTTACCATTCCATGGTTTCTCAACAGAGCCACGAGAAGAGGACTCTTGTGGTCCACTCAAAACCTGTGACTGTGGACTCACATTTTGTACAACCACATTATCTTTTACATCAGCCCCAATAGTGCCTTGTGCAATACTGTACCAGCTGCTCATCTCATCAAAGACTACATCTCTGCTCACTCGTAATTCTCGTGTAGTAGGATTGTAGCACCTGTACCCCTTTTGTTCAAGGGAATATCCCACAAGAATACATTTCTCTGCTTTAGGATCCAATTTCCTACGCAACTCATCTGGTACATGCACGTAAGCTATGCAGCCAAACACTTTCAAGTGTGCCAAAGCAGGCTTTGTACCTGTAAACATTTCCTCAGGTGTTACATCCTGCACCGTAGCTGTAGGTGTCCTGTTCATAATGTACACAACTGTATTTACGGCTTCAGCCCAGAAATGATGAGGCATGTTCTTCTCATTCATCAATGCACGTGCAACCTCTGCAATGTGCCTATTTTTCCTTTCTGCGACCCCATTCTGTTGTGGAGTATATCTGCATGTAAACTGCCTGCGTATACCATGCATTCGCAGAAAATATGAAAAATCATTGGAGAAGTACTCTCCCCCTCCATCTGACCTCAATGTCTTGATTTGCATATCTGTCTCCTTCTCAATCATGACTTTGAAGTCTTGAAAGTGACCAAACACTTCACTTTTGTTACACATGAAGTAGACCCATACTTTCCTTGTATGGTCATCAATGAAAGAGACATAATACCTGCAACCATGTATACTTGCAGTATCGGTTGGACCCCAAACATCTGTGTGCACCACCTCAAGTGGCTTTTTACATACATTGCGCTCATGTGGAAATGAGCCCTTTGACTGTTTTCCAAACTGGCATGCTGCACACACTTTATGCATACCATCCACCTTGAATTGGGCAAACCTTTTACAATCTGTTTTGATTGCATGCTGCGCAATCTCTGCTCATTGACATGGCCAATGCATTTGTGCCAGATGTCAACATCAGCCACAACACTTGTGCCCTGTGCAAATAATGCAGCTTTTACCTCAAGCATGTCTACATTCAGCGTAAACATTCTGCCCACACATTTGCCCTCTGTGATCAGCTTACGGCCATTCTGGAAATCTTCTATATAACAGCCATTTGGATTGAAGCAAACCTGCAAACCCTGCTCAACCATTTGTCCAACAGAAACAAGATTCTTTGTAATGTTTGGGACATGAAGTACATCTGCTAAGTACTTTGATTTCCCACTCTTCGTATTTAGAGGTATGTCCCCTACATGAGCAATGGGGTGAGCTGTGTCATCTCCTGTCTGCACATAGCCTGACACATTTGGTTTGTGCATATCTCTAAACCACTCTCCACGAGACGTCATGTGATTAGAGGCACCTGAATCCACATACCAAACATCATCTTGGGTGGAATTCTCTGCAATCATTGTATTCATTACATGCTGCATAACAAACATGCGCTCGTTTTTGCTGTCATCTGCATCTCTGCTAGTAGATGCATAGTTGCCCTGTTCTCTCTTTCCACTTGCTTTTCCCTTTGGACAGTCACATGACATGTGACCTCTTTCACCACAAGTCCAACATTCTCTGCTATCTGGAGTATGTTGCTGTCTACTTGATCCTGCACCACGACCTCTTTGACTCCCCCAGCCTTGAGACTGGTTTCCCCTGCCACCTGTATTGTTTTGATTTGATTGACCTTCCAGAAATTGGCCCCTGCAACCCCTTGGGCCTCGACCACGACCTCTACCTCTACCTCTGTTGGAGTTAGAATAGAAGGCCTGTTCAGAATTATTTCTGCCATGGGAAGAGGATGTGTCAAGGTTCTTCTCCTCAAGAATAAGCATAGAAATCAAATCTTGGAACATGGGGATGTCGTCTCTTGTATTCATGGAAGACCTAAAATGTACATACTCATCTCCTAGACCATCCAAGCATGCACGGACAATGTCATCATCTTCCACTGAGACTTTAATAGATCCAAGAGCCTCAATGATACTCTTGATCTTCAAGGCATAGTCATTGATTGAGAGGTTGTTCCTCTTAACCTGATTTAGCTCCGACTTTAGTTGAAGCTTCCTGGCCTTGGTGTTCACCTCGAACACTCTGCCTAAGTTTCTCCATGCAATGGCGGGGGTTTCAGCATCCTGTAGACAGCCCATCATGCCATCTGTGATGCTCATAGAAAGCCAATACATCACTTGCTCTGGCCTTGTTGCCAGTCCCTCAAAGCTTTCCTTTGTTCTGTTGTAGCATTTGCCTCGGGAATCTCTGGTTCCTTTTCATTGTCTCCTTTTACATAGTCCCAATAACCTTTTCCTTTTAGGAAATTTGTTATTCTGAACTTCCATGCAGGGTAGTTATTTTTCTCAAGATTCTCAGTAACAATCTGACTGAAACTGTCAGACATCTTGAAGCACTAAGACAAAATAGCCGCAATCTGCAAATCTGATGAACCTGCTATCGTGGTACCTGTAACGCTTTCTACACTCAACGAGTGTCCACAATCAAGCGTACATACAACCACTGTACTTGGATAGTAAATCTTTGTATACTGCACTCTGGAGACCTGTTCGGCATCTGGTCGTGGATTGCGAACGAAGGTATTGTGATGCTCTTGCTCTCTTAGCCTCTCTTGCCTGCACCAGGCTCTGATACCATGTAAAGAATGAGGATGCAAGAGAGCTACACAAGACAATCACAAAGCACACAGAGATGGAAAGCTTCTTCTTCTTCTTCACAGAAAAGAGAGTACAAAATGACTAAGTGCTAAAGCTGAAAAGTAGCACCTATGTACATGCGGTCACTAAGTGTGAACTCGCTAGAAGCGTACTAGGCTGGCACTATAAGTGTAGTCCAGCTGTAGAATCACTGGCAGAGATCCTCCGTGTCGGTCACCTAACGCGCCAGTGAGTAAATGCCGTAAGCGGCCAAGACCCGTAGTGGATGCCAGCTCAAGGTGTAGAGCTCGACATCTCAACATTATACATGTCACCATTGCTAGGTCAAATATGTTTTTTCACTTCACCTTGTGCATTCTCCCACTTAAGTTTTAGTCCTCATGAAAACCAAGCCAACATGTGAGCATAACCAAACTACCTTGTAGGATTCTCTCTCTCTCTCTCTCTCTCTCTCTCTCTCTCTCTCTCTCTCTCTCTCTCTCTCTCTCACACACACACACACACACACACACACACACACACACACAAAACTCTCTAAAAGAGTTCGCGTCTCTTTCAATTTTTAGATTTCAAGTCTGCTAAAATATAGTGCTAAGAGCCAATTGAAAACTCAAAAAAACCGATTGAAGGAAGGGAAAGAAGGATAGAATCCGGTTTGAAAATTCAAGAAAATAGAGTTTAACAGTAAAAAATGCCGTTATTTTGAGAAATTTCCTCTATAGAGAGTTATGAAATTGATTTTTCTCAAACACTATCTGAAGCATGTGAACCGATGCTCTCTCTCTCTCTCTCTCTCTCTCTCTCTCTCTCTCTCTCTCTCTCTCTCTCTCTCTCTCTCTCTCTCTCTCTCTCCTCTCTCTCTCTCTCTCTCTCTCTCTCTCTCTCTCTCTCTCTCTCTCTCTCTCTCTCTCTCTCTCTCTCTCTCTCTCTCTCTCTCTCTCTCTCTCTCTCTTGGCACGCTTAGCATACACTCATTTGAAGTATAACAAGCTGACAGTTGTCCAAAAATGATTTGGGGGAAATATCGAGCAGCAGTACCACAAAGTAAAACTTACTTTAGCAGTGCTACATTCCAGAGAGACACCTACCTAAAATTAATTAAGCTAATTCTTTGGAATCTCCACATCCCCATCGTCAATATCTATTTGAAAATCCTTGGGATCCTTCCCATCCACAGAGCAACCCACAGAAACGCAGTACTGAGAATTTCCTTTACTGTGCAAGCAAGCTCCTTTGCCATTGAAAGGGGACGCATCACACGGGAAATATCGATCACATTATCGAGAGTAATGTTGCCATTGTGCTTGATGTTCTTAAATGTATAAGGAGAAGGAAGAGGAATTTGCATGTTGAAAACCAGCTAAGAGCTCATGGGGCACACTAGCATGGAGAAAAACCTTGTTACCAATGCTAGGATTGAGGGGCAAGCAAAAGAAGAAGAAAGAGGCAATCGAGTGCTGCAACAGCTTGCATGGTCAGATTAATAGGATGAATTCTGACAATACAATTATGAGAGTAGCCAACAATCACGAGGAACATTCTGCAGTATAACAATGTCATAAATGCAAATGATGGCATCTTTGTTGTTTTTGTCAATCGACTTTATCATTGTGGTATTGATTATGCATTAAATGGGCAGGAATTTGGCTGTCAAAGCTCTCCCTCTTCGAGATTACAAAGGGAGATAATTGTTGCACAAAACTCAGAGCGGATTAACAAGTCCCTTAGCACTAATCATGAGCAGCTCCAGTTGTCTTCAGAGGCTGTGTTCACACCAGAGCACAGGCGCCCACCACAGCAGTATTCATTCTTGAGCAAGGATTATAGCACGTTAAGCTACTATGTTAGTCCCGCGAGTAGCAGTAGCTGCAACAATGCATTCATCTTCTTTCTATCGCGCTCGAGATCCTTGAGGGCTTTGATCACAAGGGCAGCGATGCTAATTGCTCCCCTACTTCTAGTCCTACTCCAGTTAAGCGTCACCATTGAGGGAGCCACCCGTAAACTCCACTAGATGGTAGACATGAAGCTAAGTGATGCATGCACCCACGATGAAGATGCAATGCTGATAAAGAAAGGGCAGCAAGAATATGAGGAGGTGGTTTTTGTTCGTTTAACAAGATGGGAAGATGGAGTTGACTCTTCATTGGCGCCCAAGATCGGGCCTCTAGGTATGTCGCCCAAGAAGGTATGAGAGGACATCGCCAAGGAGACTACCAAGGACTGGAAGGGCCGGCATGTTATTGTCAAGCTCACTGTCCATATCGTCAAGCCAAGTTCGTTTTCGTCCCTTCCACTATCTGCAAGGGATCCAATTTGGATGGCATCCCTACTGATTCTCTCCTAATTTCTTTCTGTTGCTTTTGCTTATGCTCCCGCAACCCTACATTGCCCCCCCCCCCCCCCCCCCCCCCCCCCCTCTCTCTCTCTCTCTCTCTCTCTCTCTCTCTCTCTCTCTCTCTCTCTCTTTGGAAAGATAAACATTTTCTGAAATAACTATGCAGCATCCAACATCAATAGGAGATAATTTAACATCAATACAGTATGTCTATCTGAACGGGTGCAAACCTCACAATTAAAAAGTGTCATTCTTTGCACTCTTACATCATCAAGAATGTGTTATCGTAGCCTACAATGTATGTATGCAGCACCCCCCAACCTCATACTGCACTACAAAGGAGAAGGTTGCAAGACTGCACTGACCTATCTTTTTTTGAAACCATACTTCTTACGTTCATAGAACAAATCAATTTCGGCACTGCTAAGGGTCACAATTTTGGGGCAACCATCTCTATCCTTCTCCTGTTGTGTGCACTCTTTGTAGTAGTAAGAATCAGAAATGCCAGCACTAGCTCCGCAGATGACGCATTGCTTTTGGAAGGAGTCATAATTGCACTCATCTCACACTCAAACCAGAGTATAGGGGTGCACGTATGAATCACAAATCACGCACTTGCCATCGCACTTCTTGCAGAGTTGCCCTATAGATGTTCGTCTGCTTGTGACACATTATCAGAACAGGATGATGCTTCACCATGGTTGCTTGTGAGTGCCCGCTTGCCTCGTGTGTGCTGAGAGTCTCTCTCTCTCTCTCTCTCTCTCTCTCTCTCTCTCTCTCTCTCTCTCTCTCTCTCTCTCTCTCTCTCTCTCTCTCTCTCTCTCTCTCTCTCGTTTGTAAATCATTCACAAGGCTTATGTATAAAGTCAACTAATTTACAACCACAATGGTAAAACATCCATGGAGTGCAAATAAAAACATCCATCATCGCGTGCAAAAACTTAAGAGTGACCCAATAATGATTTTTACTTTGAGTGATACCTAATGAACTAGGTCATACTGATTGTTTCTGATGCTAGTAGGAGCTGGCACTCTGATGGTGTAAGCTTAACGAAAAACCCGTTCGCGAAAGGGAAGCCTTTGCTGCTTCTTCACTGCCAAGAACGAAGGTGAGGATTTCCAGGTGAGATGCCTCCAAGTCTTCAAACTCACTTCCACATTGCCTCTCCTTGTAGGTAGACAAGGTACACAGTTGCTTCATCCGACATCGCCATGGCAGAGAGAGAGAAAATGCAGAAGATGAGAACCACAGCGAGCTGTCTTCCTCTCTCTCTCTCTCTCTCAATCAAAAAACTCTACTCTCTCAAAGAGCGCGCGCCGGCGTCTTTGAGAGTGTTGAGTTTAGAGAGATAAAGAGAGCGAGAGAGAGAGAGAGAGAGAGATCTCCATGATGAAGAGGAAGCAAAAACAGGCTTTTCCCAGTTGATCGGCAAGCCAACACGCAGTCCATGTAGAGAGTAGCAGGCGCCGCGCTGCAGTGAAATTGACTCTCTCTCTCTCTCTCTCTCTCTCTCTCTCTCTCTCTCTCTCTCTCTCTCTCTCTCTCTCTCTCTCTCTCTCTCTCTCTCTCTCTCTCTCTCTCTCTCTCTCTCTCTCTCTCTCTCTAGTTGCATCACGGGGGCGATTCCTGGAGGAAACGGGGGGGGGCATTAGGGGAATTTTGAGGTCATTTTTGTGCCTTTTAGCGTGTAGAGAGAGAGTGGTCTCAACCAATGGTTGAAGAGCTTCCGTTACGGAACCTCTATTTTTGAAAACTCACAAAAAAAAGCAAATATTCTATCTTTACCGCAACTTTGAGCTGGTAAATAGCAATGTAAACAAGTAAAAGTGCAAAGGCATTCAATAGCTGTCGCTTTTAGAAAGACGTACTTCTCATATTATATTGTTTTCATTTTGCACGTCGTCATCATAAAACAACGTTTGGATTCTATCTCATGATCTTTTCCAGATTTGAACCGTTTTTTGCACATTCTGCTTATTCTTCTCTTGAACTCAGGCTAAACTTCTCTGCTCATTTCTTTTTTCACCATGGAATCTTCATCACGATCAAAACGACCAAGAACTTCCATTGAAGCCATTGTCACTTACAACACGACTGATCAAAATGGAGAATGGATTCCAATAACTATACACAAAGGAACGTGGATACTGATGCAACAGAACAAGAGAATAAAGTCTTCCACCAAAAGCTCTTTCTTGGCGGGATGGAAGGGTATTGTTAAAGATTTCAGCTTTGGCGACAACAAAAAATCAATCAAAGAGGTGTTGGTGCAGCATGTGTACATGCATAAAGATCTGCATATTGACTCAAAGAATTCTGCTTTGCCATTACATAGACCAAACTGTAAGTCTCTTAACTTAAATTCTTATTTGTAATGCATGTTGTATAAGGTTATTTGTTGTACAGATTTGTATCCTTCAAACATTATGGAATGGCAGCCAGTAGAATGTGTTATAAATATTCTGGATGTGTGTCATGGATCAATTGGTGAAGAAATATACAAGGGAAGGACTAAGGGTTCATTGGCAGAGAATGGAATATTCTTCTTTGACCATTATTATGTTCCACCTAGAAGGACTGGAGAACTTGGAGCCACAACCAAGCTAGACTTGCCTGATTTCAAAAGTGGAGAATGGTCACTCCCTAGCTCAAATACAAGTGAGGGCTACAGGTGCAAACTGTTTTGTGAGATTCAAAAGTGTTTGAAAGCAAACATAGCAAGCAAACAGAGTAGAATTTCTATATTCATGCCCATTACAGTTTTTGTAGACTTCTTCTCTAATGCTGAAGTCAGAAAATCTAGAACAATGTTTTCAGTGAAGACTTTAGACTCAGCAAATGTACTTGAATTTGTGGATGAGGGTTGGAACACCAAAATAGTGAATGGAATCACTTGTAATGTGCAAGCTGGCTCAATTGCTTGCAAATACATGATAGGGACACAAAACTTCATTATGTCATTTTATTACAGAAGATGGCACTATGTTGGTGGTCAGCTAACTCCACTTGATCAAGACATGGAGGACTTCATTGACAGCCCAATAGAAGACATTGATATATGGGTAAACATTGAGCATCTGTCAATTGTAAAGATAAGAGGCATGTGTAGCTTACATCAATTGAGATTGGACCTACAAAATGATGAAATTGAACTGTCCACAACATTCTGCTTTCAAATAAATGGTGGAAAGGTAACTGTTATCCCTAAAAGTCTCTTGTTCTCTTATTGGTTCTTTATTTAACTTGGGCTGTTTTTGTAGGTATCAAAAAGGAATGAAAAGAGGCTACAGTGCAAGGACATCTTCGATGGCATTGTACATTTGGTGCCTTGAACATCCTTTAAGGCAATTTTCTAACACATGACCTGCAAGGATCTTATTTTGTATCACATGACCTGCAAGGATCTTGTTTTGTATCACATGACCTGCAAGGATCTTATTGAAATAAATATCTAAAAGGATCTTTATTTTGTTATTGAAATGCAACTTTTCCAAACATCAATGATTTTACTTCAATGATTTGATTTTGTAACAGAGTCTTAAAACAAGGTGATCAAAATGTATTCAATTTCAAATATTTGCAATTACATAGACAATTGGATACAAGTGGGAAGCTTGATACAAGTGGGCTACAATTAGATACAAGTGGGAAGCTTGATACAAGTGGGCTGCAAAAAGCTTGATACAAGCTTGATACAAAGGGCTATAGAATAGACAATTGGATACAAGTGGGAAGCTTGATACAAGTGGGCTACAAAAAGCTAGAATAGTTTTCTGCCAGGAGTTTTCCTGTCCCTAGGGGTTGGTGCTTTTGCAATGGGCTCTTTTGTCCTGGGAGATTTTCTTGTGGGCTCTTTGGCAGGAGGGCTTGAGGGCTGCTTCCTCTTTCTCTTATCATCCATCTCTTCACTTGCCTTTTCCTGCTCACCACTCTCTTCTTCCTCTTCACTTCCCTTTTCCTCTTCTAGTTTTGCTTTCCCCTTTGCCTTTTCTAGCTTTGCTTTCCCCTTCTCTTCAGCATCATCATCTTTAAATACCTCTTGCAGTCGTCCATTTGCTTCAATCATATACTTGATAATCTTTGCTCTTGTCAACCATACATGGTTCTCACTATAGCACTCTCTGTTGATCTATACATGGCAATAGAAAGCAAGTTTTAGGAACAATAAAATGAGAAAAAATACATCTAGCAAATATGAAATATGCTATACTTCTATATTCTGATTGTCATTGCAGTATATGAAGTCCAAGAGGAGCTTGGAATTTGTCACTACCCTCCATCCACATGAATGGCTTTCAGGCTGGATTGGAACCTGCAACTCATTACATGTATTTATGGGAAAAAATATTTGAGGATAATCCATTGAATTGAACAAAGCATAAAGAATTCCAACCTTCACAACTGAAAATTGGATTTCAGTCAGCATCTTTGGCATGGGTGGACAATTCTCCAGTGTCTCTATAAATCTTGTAGCAACACTGTCCAAAATTCTTTATTAAAAATATGTGCTTGAGGTTCTACTTGTGGTTTACAAAATGTGTCTGCTACTATACTTACAATTTTGCTTGACCATGTACTCCAGCAAGAGAATTGACAAAGTAGCATTTTCTTTTCACAATATCAATTGCAATTAAACTCCAATGTGAGCTATAAAAACAAGCCTCAGTTAGCCTTCTAACATGAATTAGTAAATTCTCTTCACAAGGTGTAGGTAGGAAACTTACCTCTCATGATAAGGAATCAAGAAAATTTCACAGATTTCCAAGTCCACATGAATCAACCACTTTGTGAGCTCTCTAATATTTGTCTCTGTCCTGAGAAAGTGGGAGATAGAAGGGTCTAAAAATTCCACCTTTTGTTGAAAGTCTGGCTCATATGTATGCATCATTAACCTGGTACAAGATATTGTTATATAAAGAGTTCTTGCTATAAACAAAAATACATAGGAAAACAAAAACAACTTGAGGCATGTGATAAGGAGTGGAGAATTCATCTCCTTGGTCCAGTCCTTGAGAATTTCCAAGGTCTCAGAGTCAAGTGAATTGTAATCCTCCCTAGGATCCTCCTCACTGAATAGAGCGACAACAAAACCAGTAGGATTGACACTCCTCAAGAGGGGCACTAGTTGAGGTTCCAACAGGTCAAGCTCCTTTCTCTCTGCAATTTCCTTGTCTTCCTTTGCTCTCTTTTTCCTTTCCTTTTCCTCTTCTTCAGTAATATCAACTACTCCTACTTCAGGCTCCTTGGGCTTCCTCCATGGAGGAATGTTGAGAATATTAAAGGCCTTAATATCATGCATAGGGACAGGCTCCAACATTCTTGAAAACCTATATCTCAGCCTCCTGAGAGTGATCATGTCTTTGTCCATCAAAGTAGCCCTATGGGCATGAGTTGCACAGATATAGGCATCTTGGAAAAGCTCAATCATAAAGTCCTCAGAAGCCTCCTGGATACATGCCAATGCAGTTCTAGTCCACCTCATGTCAATCTTGTACTCCTCTGCAACTTGTCTGCATAGTCTTTGGAAGGGCAGTTTGGGAATTGCAAGACTGATGGCCTTTATGGCCTTCCTTATCTCTCTTAGACATTTGACCCCCTGCTTGAACTTTCTCTTTGTAAGGAGAGGCTTAAGCTGCACTGGCTTGAAAGCTTTCCTCTGATGTGTAGTTTTTCTTTTGCTTGGTTGAGGGTCAGGTGTGCTTGGTTTAGGGTCCTTCCTATGAGATGTGCTCTTCTTTGGTTTGGAAGTACCAGCTGAAGCTTTGCTAGGCTGAGCTTCTTCTTCATCTTTGGATAGAGGCTTATCAACCGGCTTATCAACCTTCCTTGCAGTCTTCTTGGTCCTTGCCATCTTCAAAAGGGATAGGAATGATTGTTACACAACAAACATTAGTAAAAAAAGTAAACGATGTATATTTAGTGGCACACATTTCGGTACATAGTGGAACACATTGCGGTGACACCCCGTACGCGAAATCACAAAGGGACCAATGTCCTCACACTTATGGTGATCGCGCACGGGGTGACGGAGCGGTACACAGAGGCGGTGACACTTCGTACGCGAAATTGCGAAGGGAGCATAGTCCTCTCACTTACCAACTTCGCACACGGGGTGACGGGAGTCCCAAGCGGTGAAAACCTCTTAAACCTCTTGAGACACATATTGTATGCATGGTGAAAATAGTGGCACACATTGCGGTACACATCGTAAACATGATCACACTTGTGGACATAGTGGAACACATTGCTTTGAAACTCCGTACGCGAAATGACAAAGGAGGCAAAGTCTTCTCACTTACGAATATCGCGCACGGGGTGACGGTCAAAGCGCTCGAAGTTTTGGGTTGTGGAAGTGCGAGAACCGGGTAAAACCTCCTTCAAAATGCCCTTAGTTTGGGCTCTGAGGAGGTTTATATAGGGTGCATGGTGCAAGTCCCTAGGCGCATAAAAACTAGCCGTTGGACCAAACTTTGAGGCGGCAACCGATTTGCACACCCCCCGAGGCGGCGTTTTTGGCCATAAAAGGAACCTACCCAACCCGTTTTTTCGCTTATTGTCATTCACAAGGCTTCGAAATTAAGCCTCCAACCCTCCAAGCGACACCCGTGCGCGATTTTCGGGGACGTCAACCTCTTCCTAGCAATAGGAAATCGCGTACCAAGTGTCACTCTGTGCGCGTAGTTAGTGAGTGCCGAGTTTCTCTTAACTTCTCAAAGTTCGCATAGCAAGTGACAAACTTAGCATGTCACAATTTTATGTAATTCTTTTTTGCTTGCGCTTAATTTGTGCGCTTAATTTGCTTGACAATTTTATGCTTTTAATTTGTTTGTAAACTTGATATAAAGAAGGGTGGTTAATGTCTTGATAGACTTCTCTTTTCTCTTTTTCAGCTGAGCATTTGTGGATTGTCATAATGGATACAGAGGATATACAAGAGACCGCTGATGACAGGCTGATGTCTTTTCTTTACAAAGTTAATGAACTTACAAGATTTCAAAGTGTCAAACAGATTTTTAATGCTGCCTTTGATCTTCAAGCACTTGTGGATGGCTTCTCTACACAAATTAGTGACTTGAAAGAGATATATACAGAATTGATCAGAGATCACAGGCTTGACAATCTTGTTCATTTTGTTGATATATGCAAAGCAGGTAGCTTGTCAAGGACAGGTATTGCAAAGAAGTGGTCAAGCCTTCATCCAGACTGGCAAAAGATCATAAAGCCTTGCAAATTTCATGGTAATATGCATTGCCAGTTGGTAGATTATGACCTTGGACTTATCATTTTCTTCAGTGTACTCCCAACACCAGAGGGCAAAGAGATTCCAAAGCAGATTTCCCAGGCTGAGGAGGACTAGGAGAAAGAGGAGATAGAGATGGAGTTCCATGAAGAGGAAGAGAAGCTACAAAGCACTGAGATGCTGGACATTGCAAAATTTAAAGCAGAAAACATCACTAAAGTGGAGAATGTTGACATTGAGGATGAAGATGTTGATCCTTTGCATTGCACAACAACATTTCCCACATACAAAGTTAACAAAAAGGAATATGTCTTGCTGAATGACATTCAACATCTTTTTGATCTAAGGGAAGATTATGCTTTGGCAGTTTTGGCTGAGTGGGGATCTAATGACATAGGATTTATTGATTACTCACCTTGGCCCTTAGCAGTCTTGGACACAGAGGCAGAAAATTTTATTGACAGCTCAAGTGTTGGAAAGCATGTGCAGGACATTGTTCTGAGATATGAGCAACAGGGTGTACCTTCTGAAGAGGAGTTCAATGAGATCCAGAAAAGGCTTAAAATAGAGCATATGGGAGAGGAAAAGACCAGAGATTATGAAGTAAGGACAACTAGATCCATTGATATATGGGAACCTGCCTTGTTTGAGGAGGATGAGTCTCCTAAGGTATGTTAATGACCATTTTTCCCTATCTTATTAATGTGCTGAACAATTAACCAAGACATATTTTTGCAGATTGAAATACTGGACACAGACAAATTCCTTGGCAGGGGGAAGGGTTCCAGACCCTTAAATTTAGGAAGGAACCAGAGCTTGGGACACTTTATTGGGAAGCTCAACAAAGAGACTGTCATTATATTCCATAACAAGTTTACAAGAGAACCATTGCTGCCAATGCTTGCAATTAAAGCACTTGCAAAGGTTGTTGGTTCATATCAGCTTCCTCCAGGATTAGAGAAGTTAATATTGGTGGAAAAGGAGGAAGCCATCAGAATTTTTGGATTCTTCCCTGGCCTTACTGGTTCTAGAGCTGGTTATTTTGCAACAATGGCATCCTATGTGCTTGCCCACTCTGGGGACCTCAAGAGAAAAATGATAGGCTACAATAAGCAGAAGTTTCTGAAGTTTAGGGGTGAAGTTGATGTACCTTCATCAAAAGACTGACTTTGCTCAAACCTGTACTTTGGCCCACTTTCTACCTTGTCTCTCTCTTGTAGCTAGCCATTGTAAGAATTTTTCATTTGCAGATGAACTATTATATGAATTTTGTCTTTTCTGCTTGTTCCTGTGTAAGGCATTTGCTAAATCTGAGTTCAGTAGTGCTTTCTTTGTCATTTTTGATCTGGTTCTATGCCATATTTGTCTATAGAACCATTGGAAAACCTCAAGCAAGCTGTTTGCCTTCACTGCACCTCCTCCATGTCTTGTATGCTTGAAAAACTTGGTTCTTGCTTGATAATGGGATTTCTCCATGCCTTGTGTAGACCATATGGATAGGGAGCCCCATCTCTTTACAAACCAGGGAGTGTTATTGTAAATTATATGCTGGCAAAGTAAAAGTGTGTCAATAATTAGTAAGTGTGAGATTAATCATATGCTTCCAAACTAAAAGTATGTACATATTAAAAAGGAATAAAAAACTTACCATGTAATGTGTGAATTCCTGATCCCAAGCATCTTTCATTGCACTTTTGAAGTTATTGAGCACTTTCTTGAAATTTGGCAGATCATTTTTTCCCCAGGATGTCTTATCACAGTAGGAAAATACTTTGTCTAGTGATTCCCATACCTCTGCCTTTTTATTTCTTGATGTACCTTCAAGACCATGATCTTTGATGGCATTGTGGAGAGCTTTCCACTGGTTATACTTCACATTGGATGAACCCTTCTTGGCATTTACCTTTCCTAGTTTGCCATGAAACCCTAGGAAAGCTCTGGCCTTCACACCACCAACAGATACCTTTCTAGGCACATTGTTTCCATTTGAAGACCTCTTCAGGTCTGTTTCAATCTTAACCTTACCACTGTGAAGGCCAATTTCTGATAAAACCGTTTCAATACATTTGATTGCAGCATCTCTAGCTGCTTTTGGCTGTAACTTCCAGGCAAACCCCACATAGAGATGTACAATTTTCTCCACAATTCTGCAAAGAGCATGCAGAGTGCATATGTGGACATTAGCAAGTGGAATATTTAAAACTGCTTTGAAGTTTGGATCTTGAGTATGCCTATTGGGTGCTTTGTTCCAATTTGCAGGATTACATTCTTTTGTTGATGCCATACAATACAGACAAGGGCTCTTTGCCATAGCTCCTTTGGAGACATTGTACATACATTTAAGGGTTTTAAGGTCTCCTCCCATGTGCCATTCCACCCTGTAACTTCCAAACCCTTCAACTTAAAGCTCTTCCCCTAATTCTTGTGCATTAATGACTTCGGGTATTGTTGTTTGATGGAAAACCCAATCCAGAACATCAAAGTCTTCACTCTCTACTTCAAAAGCACCTAGCCACCAGACATTCTTCTCCGATTGCACGCTGAAGTACTTGGTATCCTTCGGTTTCAATGCTCTGTTCATTAAAGTTATGGAAATCCTCTCAATTTTTCTGTTCTTAACAATCTCACATTCATCAAGCTTTATCACAAAACTGACAACACCATTTGCTTCTGTATGCTCCAGCTCATAGAATCTGATCATTTCCTTCTGAAGTGTCTTCAAGTCAAGGAAAATATTATTGAACTCGTCAAATTGAAGATCCCTCTTTTTACCATGATAGGTACCATGAATGTGGTGAGGCTCACCCAACATCTCCATTATCCTCTCATTGATCTTTTTCCTTGCCTGCTGCACAATGGATGGCTTTGGAAGCAAAGAGGACCTGACCTTACATTGCTTTAACCTTGACTTCATATTTCTGAACAACTTGCTATAACCATCTCTGCTAATGCCTACCTTATCCATAGTATATTGCACATCCTCCTTGTCCAAGCAAGAGCTCTACAAAAATCCCTCAATGCACTGCTCCTTTGCCTTTTTAAACTTCTTCTCTGTGAAAATATTTTTGTCAACCTTGAGAGGTAAAACATCACAATAATGTTTAGCTGCCATTTCCATGTTTGATGCAGAGTTTGGTTGTAGCAAAGTCCTAAATCAAAAGGTACAAAATTAACTGATTATTGTCCAAATGACACCAACAAAATAAACAAACTAAATTAAAGTTAACTGAATATTAATCATTTAATAAAGAACAATAGCATAATAACAATAACATAAGCATAATAATGTGGAGCAGAATCACAATACAACTTAACAAAAAGATTAACAACCTAACATAAGCAGAATCATATAAAATAAGCATAAGCAGAATCATATAAAATAACAATACCTTGCTGCTCTGATTCTCCTGCTGCAACCTCCTCCACCACGTCTGAAGGCTTCAATGTTCTTTAACTTCTTTTCTCTTTGTCTGTTTCCTAACATTGTATTCTTGCTTCTAGCTTGTTTGAGCTAAGTTTGTAGCTTTTCGTTGCTCTCTTTACATTCCTCAAGTTGTTGTTTAAGAGTATTTATCATTTGTTTGGTCAAATGATCTTCTAACTTAAGAATATCTCTCTCTGCCGCAAGACTCTGTGTATAGCCCAGCAACCCTCTTTGACCATCACCCACAAATTTTATCAAAGATGAACAATTTGAGAATGGGGCAGTGCTCTTTATAATTGGGTCCACTGGATACAATCTTCCATCAGTCCAGAGATCAATGTGATTTTTTTGATCTTGCCGCATTGCTTCAAATATGGACGAGGACACCTCTGCACATTTGTTTCTCTTGCGCACTGGACAATATTCTTCATTTAGCTCAATGTGTAGATGGTATAAGCTTCTTCTCTTCCTCATGGAAGTCTGTTAACAGTATTTGTCAGAGATAGTACTATAGGAAAAAGCTGTGCAAATACGAGGAAGAAGACGACACAGAAAAGGTTTGTTTCAGCTTTTGGAAATTTTGAATTTTGGGCCAGAATCGACGTTTTCATTAGTTTTGGAGAGAGTATTTTTTAGAATACGAAAGATCCTAGAAAGATTTGACAATGACATGTTTCGGTGGAGGTAAAAAGGACGCAAACTCACCTTTTTACAAACATTTCACTATTTTTAAAATAAAGTATATATTCTCTCTCTACATATTCTTACAGGGCACAAAAGTGACCTCAAAATTCCCCTAATGCAGACCCGGGGGCCATGCTGGTCAATTCACAAGAAGATTTAGAAATTTTCTCATGTAGGAAAACGGAGTCTTTCTCATTGTTTTTAATACAATGCATAATCATGAGCTTCTGCCCGAAAGGCACCGCATACCTAACTAGGTATGATTGGGGGTAGGGGACCGCCGGCCCGGTGGGGCAAGGGGACCGTCGGCCAACCCACCGAGCCGGCAGTCCCCTACCCCCAATCGTACCTAGCTAGGTATGCAGCGCCTCTCTCACAGAAGCTCATGATGTTGAGGTAAGTCACAATGTTAGAAATATTGTGATAATTTGTCCAAAACTTCTTGTGCAAGGCGCGCTTCGAGGGCTTTCTGAGGTGGCGGGGTACGCGGGATTAGGAAGTGCGTACCTCAGAAAGCCCTCGAAGCGCATCTTTCACAAAGCACCTCGGAAGTTAATCAAAGCCGACAATCGAGTGCCACAACGGTGGACGTAACAAGCACGGAAGAGGCCACACCAACCCCATCAGGTGCTCCAACTATGGGTGATATGTGCCTATGGACAAGGCTATCAAGTGGTTTCTTGTAAGGAACATTGTTGAACAAGATGCTCTGCGAGATCATGTACAGGATGCTTCCGTTTATGGTGGGTACGCTCTTCCTAATCTTTACAGCAAAAAACAGTACTGCATTTCATGCGCCATTCACTCTCACATTGTGCGTGTGAGATCCCGCATAGCAAGAAGAGTTTGGGAGCCACCACAAAGGTTTAGACGCAAGGAGGATATGTAGAATCAAAATCAGCGTACCAATGTTCTTGCTGTTAGGAAGTAAGAGGTGTCTAATTAGTACATAAGCCAGGAGAGGAAGAATAGCTCATGAATTTTGACTTCTACATAGAAATCTTTAAAGACGCATGCTACGATCATTGCCACTGTGGTTGAAGCCATCAATAAGATGGATGTTGAGGGACTTTTAAGTCTTTTGGACGGGCTTGTATCTGATGTTTTGGAAATGTCTTTCTAAAGTTTTTTCCAGAGAGAGAGAGAGAGAGAGAGAGAGAGAGAGAGAGAGAGAGTCCAACTTGCTTCTGAGACTCAGAGAGTGCGTGAGGGAGAGAATCCCTGCGAGTGAACAAGAGACACAACACTAAAAATTCAATAAACTAGATCATTGAGAGTGAGTGACCAGTGCTCAAAAAGAACTTTCTTCCAAAAACTTGTCAAACCTACATGCTAGAAACAATAGAGGTAAACTCACTAAATCTGAAGGTTTATACCAATTTACACTATTTTTTTTCAAATTTGGGAGGTTTTCTCACCTTCAACTATAAAATTTAGAGGTAAATATCAAAATTTGTAGGTGGGGTTACACTAAACCTAGGTTTTTGCTACACTAAACCTAGGTTTTTTTAGCACTGTGAGTGACTTATAGAGGCGGCGCTGAGTCTAGAGAGAGAGAGAGAGAGAGAGAGAGAGAGAGAGAGAGAGAGAGAGAGAGAGAGAGAGAGAGAGAGAGAGAGAGAGAGAGAGAGAGAGTAATTGCCTAGATTCGTTGAGAGCATGCACACCCCTTCCATGCAGAGCTCGCCGCCTAGTGGCGAAGTCAGGCCCACTTTTGTGGAACTCTAGAAGAAGGTGGAGGTAGGGATTGTGTAACAAGGGTATCGGCACATCAAGGTCATTTTTGAAGTGCGACCAAAAAGGTTGGTTTTTGAGAAAAGATTCCTCGGCTATGATCCTGCAACTGTTAAAGTCTCCATAAGGAATGCTCTTTTTTATGATTGCTCGAAAAGGCTTGCTTGGAGTTTGAAATTCCTCATCCTGCAGTCAACCATGGCTAGGCACATAACCATTTATGGACGACAATGTGGCCACGAGATTGTTCTTATGTTTGACGATAGCATCTATGCACTTTCTATCTCTTTTGTGATACAACATTATGAAATAACTAATGTATTCAATTTGCATCCATTAACTCTAATGGGAGAGCAGGTGAAGATAAAGGCTATTGAACTTGCTAGTGGTGAACAAATCTTCCTTCTCAATCATGGCCATTGTCAATTCTAGAAGGTTCTCATTGCTATTGAAATCACACAAGGCATTGGAATGAAGGACACACTAGTGATAGTCCGATGGTCCTTCCATAGTAGCTTGTATACTAAATGCAATGCCTTCACAAAGCAGTCTGCACATGGCACTCAAGCAAGAAAAGGTTATCATTCAAGTTCAAGAGCTACCTATGCATTATGATGGACATGTGGCATTTGAGTTACCATCTTTTGATCTATTTGTGCACGAACTTATGACAATTGCAACATGTGAATTTACCATGGCACAAATAGAGTTTTGGAATATGCTCAGCAAGATGGTTCAGAAGCAAGGATATGACTGTGTATCAATGTGTGTGTGAACGCATTAAAGGAAGATTATGGCTCTTTTGTTTGACACTATTTTAATGTGTGTGAACACATTAAAGGAAGAGTATGGCTCTTTTTTTTTAGACTATTTGAGATGCAACATAGCTACTTTGCTACGCTATACTCTATAGAGTAACTATTGATATCTTAATCTAACCTTTTTCATTGCTTACGCTCACTCGGTTTCTTGTTCGCTCGGAAGTACTCGCTCGAAGATTGGGATTCCTCGGGCCGAGGAAGGTGTTGATGAAGATACTCAAGAAGCATTTATTGCTTTTGATCTATACCTTCATGTAGAGGTTTGAAGGTGAGATTGAGTGATTAACCTCACCTTCACACCTAGATGAAGAAGAAGGACCAAATAAGGTGTTGATGAAAATACTCCAGAAGCAGTTGTGTTGCAGATCTACAGCTTTCCATAGAGGTGTGAAGGTGAGACTGTGTTATCAATGGAGAAGGGAGGTGTTGATAAACATACCTTAGAAGTATCCAATGTTGTAGATCTACACCTTTCTTTAGAGGTGTGAAGGTAAGGCTGAGTGATCAATGGAAAAGGGAGGTTTCAAACCTCTGTTGCAAGAGGTATTTGGAGGCAAAAGTGGGCTTGAAGAAGAAGATGTAGGTTTCATAGCTAAAGGGGAGAGAGAGTAGATGTAGCAACCTTAGAGAGAGTAAAGAGGGGAGAGAGAATGTCAACACCTTTTTTGAAAGACCCCTTTTTATGGAGGGAGGGAGGGGGAGTCAATAGCCTCTAGAGAGAGAAAGAGTGGGTTTTTATCCCAACATTATGGAAAAAGGTTCAAATTTTCTTATTTCCTCATTTTATTAATAAAGAAAAAACCCCTCCACCTCTAAGCCTATAAGTTTGACCACTCAGTTTTAGAGCCTGCCACACCCACCATTTCAGTCCACATGGCATTTCCCCATTTTCCCATTCCTTAATCTCATTTTTAATCCCATGGCAAATAAAGAGGCCCTTCTATACCCCATTCCCTTCCTAATGTGTGTTATGGTTTGTTGCATGAGTTTTGTATAGGCAAAGTGATGTGATAAGGTGTTGTCTATTATATGGGGCTGAGCTTGATGCATTGGTTTGAGGCTACATACTTTCATTTGTGTGTTATGCATGCACCCACAAATGGCAAAAATTTGTTTTGCACATATATACGGTATTCGGACATTTGGTTGATCAAAGTAACAAGGGATTTTTTTGCATCAATTTTAAATTGATGGAATGATTTCATATAGTGTATGGAACCTCATGGATGAATTTGGGCGTCTTATTGTATGTGTATACTGCTTTCCACCCTTCTAGGTCAAAACTCGCTCCATGTGCTAGGGGGTGAGGTGTGATCATAATGCGGATTGGATCATGGAATGGTTTTGATGGTTTATGGTGGACGTGTAAGGGTAGAGACCCTGTATAACCTGACTTCTTGGAAAAGATAGTTTGTGCATATGGAAGATACTATTGTGATTGAACTCGTGTGTTATGTTTATCATGGCAGTATCGCTACAAGACTAGGATCACCTACACCGCTTAGCCTTATACCAAAGGGTCGATAACCTAGGGCTTTGCTGGATTAGAGGTGTTGCCTAGGTCTTCTTTGTTGTTAGACTTATCTATACAATTAGTACATTGGGGGTTGAACGTCCTGCACAACTAAAGCCGCATTAGAGATCTTTCTTGGATTTTCCTAAACAATCGATGTTGGGCATGGAAGAGGTGTGGCACCTAAATTGGTATGGTTGATGTTGATTCCGTACCATCTACTGGTGTTTGGGATCCTTTTAGAGCTCAAGTTTATGAAGGGAGAAAAAGTGACCTCAACCTATGTCTAGCTCAAGTATGTTGGAGGTGTTTTGGATTTCTCCCTATGTCTATAGCAAAGCGGAAGTGGATGGGTAGACCCATTGATCCCTACATAGGTCTGGTGCTTTGCTAGTCATTTATATTTTTTTGATTTTATTTCTCATTGCCTATCTCATTCAGATGGGGCATTTATAGATTCTTTTTTCATTCTCCTAAGTCTCTGCATACTCTATTTTATCTTCCACTCCTCTCTCTATATATATTTTTGCAATGTAGTGCACCCATATATTCACCCTCCACCTTGTTACTTTTTTGGTACGCTTTCACTCATACCACCCATTGAGAGCTAGCACTAGTTGCTGGGTGCCTATGGATGCACCCCGGATCATGGCTTAAAATCCATGCTAGGTTGGGCGCTGAGAATTCCTCCCCTATGCAAATGCTTTCACAACTCCGATGTATATTGAAATTGTATAAAAGTATAAATTGTGTATTTCTGCATAGACCCGTGGGGAGGGGTATCTCTCACCTAGTATCCGAGCCTAATGTTATGGGCATATCCTAAAGTCTGATACTAGTTGGTTTAGTTATGCATCATACATGCATTCATGCGTGCTGTTTGAGAAAAAATATTGTATTCATGATATATTTATGAGTGATATTAATTGGTGATACCTATTTAAAGTATCTTCTTAAGTGTATTTATGTGATATTGAATTCATCTCAACTCAATACAAGTGAACTGATTGGAGTGTCATACAAGTCTATTTAGGATTTATTAAAAAGTTTGTTTTATAGTTAATAATGGCTCTTGAGGTGGAGTCTTACCGTAGCCCGAGCAAGGAGCAACCCAAAACCCGAGAAAATTTCTAAATGATTAGGAACCAATTTGTGCTATCTGTTGCACTCTATGTTGTGATGGGTGATATGTTTTTTGCATTCTTGTTAGTAGGCCAATGCAATGATCAATGAGCTCAAAACTGATGCCTCAATGTTTGAAGACATCAAAGTGCAAATCAACAACGCTTATGCACTTAGAAAGTTCTCAAACAAAAAAAAGAAAAGAAAAATTACATTGCTTATCTAAATGAGATATTTCTACAATTTGTATTACGTGGAGTATTAAGAAAAAAATAAAAATTTGCATGCCAAGAAAAAGTGAGTCAACTTGTCTTCATTTCAAATGCCAAAACCGTGTTATGTGCATCAGCTTCCATGGTTAAGATGCTTCAAAGAAGAGGTTTTTAAGGCCTTTGAAAGTTTTTAAAATCAATACCAAGGACTATATATTCTTAAGAGAGCTTAGGAAGTAAGAGAGCTACAAAAAACTCCATAAAGCACTTAAATTATCCCTTAAGAAGCTTTCTATATCACAATGTGCCGACAAGTGGCGCTACAAGCAACTCCCCAAAGTGATTAAATTAGTCCCTTTTCAGCTCACTATAGCACCATTTGATGACACATTGTGCTACAAGTAGCTCCATAAAGCATTTAAATTAGCCCTTACGAATCTTTATACATCATTATGTGTCGACACGTGTGTAGCTACAAATAGCTCCACAAAGCGCTTAAATTAGCCTCTTTGAAGCTTCCTTTAGCACCATCTATCGACACATGGTGCTATAAATATCTCCACAAAGCACTTAAATTAGCTGCTTTGAATCTTCCTTTAGCACTACGTGTCGACACGTAGTGCTACAAGCAACTCTCTAAACAGCTGAAAGCCCCTTTGAAACTTCCTTTAGCACCATGTGCCGACACGTGGTTCTACAGACAACTCCACAAAGCACTTAAATTAGCCTATTTGAAGCTTTTGATAGTACCACGTACCGACATGTGGTGCTACAAGCACCTCTATATAGAGCTTAGATTAGCCTCTTTGAAACTTCCTTTGACACACTGTGCCGACACGTGGTGCAATAGGTAGTTACTAGCTCCACAAACACTTAAATTATCCTCTTTGAAGCTTCCTTTAGCACCACGTGTCGACACATGGTGCTATAGGCAGCTCCACAAAGAGCTTAAATTAGCCTCTTTGAAACTTTCTTTAGCACCACGTGTCGACACGTGGTGCTACAGGAAACTCCACAAAGCGCTTAAATTAGCCTCTTTGAAGCTTCTTATTGCAACACGTGCTGACACGTGGTGCTACAAACAACTCTACAAATGGATGAAAGCCCCTTTGAAACTTCCTTTAGAACCATGTGCCAACATGTGGTGCTACAAGCAGCTCCAAAAATTGCTTGAATTAGCCTCTTTGAAGCTTCCTTTAGCACCAAGTGTTGACACATGGTCCTACAAGCAACTCCACAAAGCACGTAAATTATCCTCTTTGAGAAGATTTGTATAGCACCACATTTCAAAGTGTGTTGCTGCAAGCACCTTACAAAGCGCTTAAATTGTCCTTATGAAGCTTCCAATAGCACCACATGCCGACACGTGGTGCTACAAGAAACTTTGTAAATGGATGAAAGCCCCTTTTAATATTCCTATGGCACTGTGTGCCAGCACGTAGTGCTATAGGCAGCTCCACAAAGCACTTAAATTAGCCTCTTTGAAACTTTCTTTAGCACACTTGTGACACATGGTGCTATAGACAACTCCAGAAAGCGCATAAGAAATTAGCCTCTTTGAAGCTTTCTATAGCACCACGTGCTGACACATGGTGCTACAAGAAGCTCCACATAGCGTTTAAATTAGCCTTTTTGAAGCTGCCTATGGCACCACGCGCTGACACATGGTGCTATAGGCAGCTCCATAAAACGCTTAAATTAATTATTATGAAGCTTCAAATAGCTCCACGTGCCGACAGGTGGCTCTGCAAAAAACTGTGCAAATGGATTAAAGCGCCTTTGAAGATCCCTATAGCACCACATATCGACATGTAGTGCTATAGGTAGCTCGACGAAGCGCTTAAATTAGTCTCTTTGAAACTTCCTTTAGCACCACATGTTGACATGTGGTGCTACAAGCAGCTCTAAAAAGTGCTTAAATTAGCCTTTTTGAAGCTTCCTATAGCATCACATGTCGACACATGGTGATATAGGTAGCTCCATAAAGCACTTAAATTATCCCTTATGAAGCTTCCAATATCACCATGTGGAATATTTTGTCTCCTTTGCAAAGTGCTATCAGTGCCCATTTCCACCTTAATGTCCTCTAATAGCCACCACCTCTATCTTGGCGTTAGAGTGTAAGAGCTAAATAAAAACACATATGTGTATGATTATTGAATTAAGTAGAAGTCTCTTGATTAGTTTGCGATCTTTAAATCGTATATTGCTAATTTTTGCTAGGTTTAGTAATTGCTCAAAAAAACTCGCTCGAGATTTAGGATTCCTCCTTGAGGTGACTTTTGATCACCTTAGAAAAGGCTCATAGATTTTGACGATAGTATAACTGAATTTTGACACCTCGTAACTAGATATTATCTTTTGATTAGGTATAAATGACTATCCATTCCTTAGAAAATTATGGTTAAAATTTTTTACCTCTCGCACACCCTTTTGACTTATAGTGCAGGAAGATTAATATAATATATTGTTAAACATTTAATATAGGATTTTGGATTCGACACGATGCAGTACTCAGTCATTCCTAATAGAGGTAATGGAGTGGCTACTAATGTCAATGTCCCAATCGTACCTCAACCGACTATCATTGATCGTGACATTGATGCCATGCTTTAAAAGCCACAACTTGGAACCTTTAGCGGAGAAGACAAAGATGCATGCAAGGTTCTTGAGGATTGGATTGAGTGTATGGATGATTATTTTGATGTAGCTCATTCATCCATCAAGAACAATGCTATCATTGCAAAATTCAAATTAGAAAAGACAGCCAAGCACTGATGGAGAGATCATTGTACTAAGAACAATGTCGATCCTAATGCAGTAACTTGGGATTATTTGAAGACTCAACTATAGAAGAATTTTCACAACCAGGTATATCATTTGGACTGTATGAATGAGTTTCTTGATTGTACTCAGGGAACCAGAGAATTAAAATTATACTATCAATATTTCTTAATCCTTGTCAATTATGCTCCAGAGAGGATGACTCAAGAGGTCAAAGTGACACGATTCGTGTTAGGCCTACATAATTCTTTGAAGACTGGACTTTAGAGCTTGTTCCTTACAAATTTGGCAGATGTTCTTGATGCAGGAAAACCCATTGAGCTCGAAATATCAAATGGGAGTAAAAGACTTCGAGTAGAGGAGAAGTCTAGATCTTCACATTCTTAGACTCGAGAGGCCATCTTACATAGGAGGCCAATAAGAGATCGCCTTTGCTTCAATTGATTTGAGCCTAACCACGTGTCATGGGATTGTTCGTTTAATGATCTAGACAGTTATAAACTTCCAAGAAAAAATGATGCTGGAAGTACAGATACTAACAAGAGCCTCTAAAATTCATAGTTTAGACTTAATACGACACAACTAAACTTGTATCAAGACCAAAGACCACCACAAAAACAAGGGAATTTCAAACCTGAGAATCCAATCTTTACAAGAAATGGACCACCCAACAACAATAGACCACCTCGTTTAGGAGGAAATCAATAATCTCAAGAAGAAACTCAAGCCAATAGAACTCAAAATGCTCAAGGTAGAGAAATTCCATCAACTTGTTGTGTCCATACAATCACTGCGGATTAAGGAGAAAATAAAGAACTTTTGGTGCCTTTTGGGCTTGCTAATGCTCTAACATTATTTCATACTATCGTGATTGAAATTCCTCTAGGACAAGATCATAACTGAACATCTTATAGAATAGTCAATTTAACGTATATATATGAAGTATTTTAGACTTAATTATTCAATTTTTATGTCAAGGTGAGGACACCTCAAATTTTTGAAGTGTGGGAGGATATACAATTATCAATTTTTTGGGTCTCTTTTAAAAATAAAAAAATAGAATACAACATCTGCTTCGTTAAATTTTGGTTTGAAATGCTTTTTTGGTAGTGTTGTAAAGCTTTAAAGTGAAAAGCAAGGTCATTTTCATATTCAGGTAGGTAAATCGAATGTCTGATTCAGTTCTTAAAAAAATGTTTTTTTAGTCTTTTCATGCTTTTTGTGCTTTTTGGTGCTTTTTTGGAAAAAGCAGGGTCAGATCCCTTAATCTATGAGACCCAAGAAAGCTATAGTTTAATTTTGTAAAAATCTGGTTTTCAAACACTTTCATGTTATTTTTTACTTTTCGTGATTTTTTGTGTTTTTAGTGAAAAACAAGTCCGCTTGCTTATTCCAGTGAATGAGGAAAACTCATGATTCAATTTTAGAAAAATTTTCTTATTTTTCTTTTTACACTATTTTAAAATTTTCATTCTTTTCAACATATTTAAAAAGCAATGTGCTTCTTAGGATGATTTAGATATAAAAATATCTTTTTCAGTCACTGTCGAGTATAAAATCAATCATCCAAAAAAGAAATAGAATTAAATAAGATTTTTAAAGAATTTTTTTCATAAAAAAGTGACATCGTATATACATCGGGGTAGTAGGAAAAAATCATAATTATGTTGGGACATCATGATGCAGCATAATTCAGTCATGGTCTCATTAGTTGTTGGAATACTGTCAAATTGATCAATTTTTACTGCAAAAATTGAAGAAAAATAGGGGATGTGGCCATCAAAAGTTATGCCATGTTTTTAGAAAAGAGTGGAGTCTTTTTCGAGAAAGCAAGAGCTATTCTAGGTTGAGAGGGGACGTCCAGGTTGCCTTGAGGATCACTCTAGACTAGCTGAGAGCTCATAAAAGTAGCCTCTAGTGTTAAGTATTTAGTGCCGAAAGTTGCGACTACTACCGCACAAAAATATCTACTTATTATACGGAGTGGTGTAAGCTCTCCATCACCATCTCTATAAGATCTTATCTCTTGTTTGCGGAAAGAACAAGAAGAAGACTCTCTCTCAACTTGCTTACTATCTTCTCGTGTACGTTCTCCAACGACTTTGTGTCATAAGCCTCTTCATATCTCTAGTGTAAGTGGGCTCTGAAATCTGATGTGATGACTGCTCCTTTGACTCTCCCCTAGCTGGTGTAAAGAAATTTGTGATTCATCTATGAGATTGTCTCTCCCATGGTGTCCTCAGCAAGCTCTCCCTAAATCTACGTAGCTCTAGCAAAAACAATCTGAGTATCTTTGATCCTCAAATCTCATGACTCTAGAAAATAGTTCGAAACCCTCTTTGAACAGACAGTGAAAGCGGCCGCATATCTCATAGTATGCCGGGTAATGACATGTGTAGTGCAACTCTGTCTTTGGCTCTAAGTGACATAGGTGACATATCCTAGCCCTTGCTGGTACCCCTCGAAATCGGCCTGTCTCAATCTGGAGCTGATGTGAGTGCGTATCCATGTATGCAGGCCTAGTCACAAAACCATCCTCTGCGAGTTGGAGAAGATGCTCTTTGTAGAAGGCCATCTTCGTGCCCAACTCGTGTGTCAGTTGTATCCATGTGTTCCTGGTATCTAGCTGAATCAGATCCTGGTATATGAGTGTGGTGATCTCTGTCCATGTGAGACAGGGAGGGTGCATACAGGGAGTATTGAAACGGAGGCGATCTATCCATGCTGAAGCCATGTGACTAAAACCATGTTTTCATATGTCCATACCAACATGTTGTATCGCCTTGTAGCGCTAGTTGTCGAGATGACTTGAGGGCAAGCCGAGCATATCTATCCCTGGGAGGTCCCATAAACTATGTATGAAGGATACCAATCTAGTTAATGGCTCAACCACAACGGGGGGAGCGGCTAGCTCGGCTCAGATAATCTCATGCGGCACTGAGACCTTAGCCCAAATCATCCAAGCGATCCATATATCTCCATCCATCTGTGTTGCTAGATCTCCCATGATGGTCTATTGAGGGTCCCCATACCTGAACTCCATAGAGCATAGATGAAGTCACTAGTGTCAAAAAGCTAGAGTTTTGTTCGCGGTTCCTGGAACTGGACCTCCAAACACATCCTCTCCAATCCTCACAAAGTTGCATATGCTCTCATCAGTCTGGTTTCTGATGCTCTCCTCATTGAAAACACTAGTCCACCGAAAACTACCTCAAGATAAGTATATGCAACTGTGTACTCTACAGTCTCCTGGCCATACGTAAATGTGGGTGTTGACCTCTTGACCCACTATGGTGTGGTGTTGATCACCATAACCTTGGTTTTCCCAAGGGTGACAGACAATCCATTGTCACTAGCAAATGTATGCAAAGCATCTAAATGACGTTGCATCCCCTCTAGAGAGTCAGAAATCAACACAATATCATCAGCATACACTACAAGAGGTTGTATGCACTTGTGAGGCTGTTAGCGACGCAAATACATTGGATTTTTATACTCCCCAGTGTCGCTAAGAGTGTCGATACGGGAACGTCGCTATGAGCGTCGCTATCATCATCGCAATATGCATCGCTATATTCGTCGCTATATAGCAACGCCTATAGCGACAAGCATAGCAACGTTTACAGGCCATCTATAGCGACGTTTATAGCGACGCTACAGAACCTTATATAGCAACGGTCATAGCAACGCCCGGGAGAAAAAAAAAATTGGTGGCAGGGCACACCCATCAACCATATTGAATGTTTCATTAATTGATTCACTTTTGAAAGAAAATGCAAGCTTAGATATAGGCCCAAAGTAGTCACCCACAAGACAATATAACCATTAACTCCATCATCCATAGTATTGTTTGTAGAATAAAGATACAAAACTGACAAAAGTAAATTGATGAAAGTAAATCAATGACAATTGTACA
Organism: Adiantum capillus-veneris; assembly: GCF_014529385.1. NCBI lineage: Eukaryota > Viridiplantae > Streptophyta > Polypodiopsida > Polypodiales > Pteridaceae > Adiantum > Adiantum capillus-veneris. The sequence continues at coordinate 170,916,558 of NC_140933.1, forward strand.
CATCATAGGCAAAATCACTTGATTGTTAAACTTTGCAAATGTAATAGTTACAACACCATTGTCATTATTGGAAAAATATACATGGTTTTTAAAAAGACGTATAAATGTCGTCTCATGATACATATGCTATGAAAGAAAGAAACTAATGCTATCTAGCTACGGCTAAACTGACGTCTTCTAATCAGACGTCTCATCACGTCCGAGCGGCGTATCTGTCGGATTCTGCAAAAAAAACAATAAGATAGCTTTTTGTAAGTATAAACATATAGCGACGTTTATAAACCACTACAACAAATAGAAAAGAGTAAACCCTAATACCAACCATGCCGCCGCAAGAACTCAGAATGTTCATCAAGGCGTTTAAGCCCTTCCTGCCTGCGTACTCATGCTCGTACGGTGTGGGGTCACGTCCTGTCATCGACCACTGTCAAAACATACAACGAATCCATTATGTTAGAATTTAAAAACCCCTAAACCCTAAACTATCAAACCTAAAGAGCAATAGGAAAACACTTACAAAATCGGCCTCAAATGATGCCCACCCGCCGCTCCCCAAGTGATGCGATCTCCCTGCCTCTATTCGCGCTCTGGCTACCTTCTTTTGTTGCTTCCACTTCTCGGCATTCTTGCGCGCTGCTTTCTTCACATTCTTCCAATCTTCTTTAGCCAACCAATCTGGTTTGTTCCACGCATGCTTAATTTCTTTTTGCGCTTTGGAACGCTTGTGCTTGCAGTATTGGCGCATTCGAACCTTCATCAGGTCTTCATTGAAGCACTCATCCCGTGTTGGAATGGGAAACTCATCATGAAGCATGTTGATGACTCTGTCTTTTAAATCACTTGGCACTTCACTCCAGGTGTTAAATATATAGTGTCTAAACACCTGAGAGCAAAGATCGTGCATGCGCAAGATCACCTTCTTACCTTCATCATCCAAGAAGATGACACCGCTGAAGTCAACGGAGTAAGGCAAGCCCTCTTGCCAATGACGCGTGAACCTGGGTGTCCCATCAGGGGTCTCTAGCGATGTGTCGATGGGGGTACGAACTTCAGGTGTCTCCATTGGAGTTTGGGCCCCAAAGCGAGGAGTGTCAACTAGAGTGACTCCTAGAGGAGTAGCTAGTGGTGTGTAGCCGCTAGGAACGGCCGTCAGTCGTGCAAAATATGGTGTTGATGCCGATGTCGTGGCTGGTGTTGGGGCGGGCAAAGGAGAGGGTAAAGAGCCTCATTGAACACGAGGCGGTGTCAAGGCATCGACGATGGCATCCCCACAACAACAACCACCACCACCACTAGAGCGTCATCGAGACGAGAAGAGTGTGAAGATCATCTCGTCAACACCGAAGCTTCAGAGCGCGCTGAATGCTCCGCAACAGAGAGGGATGCGACCGGAGTAGGAATGCGCAATGGTGCACCAGAGCGATGACGCTCCACGTACCACTCTCTCTGTTGGGGTGACAAAGAAGAAAGAAAATCCTCATCATCCATAACTGCTTTAAACACACGAACATTTAAACTTAATATTGAATGAATGGAGAAGAAAACATGGACAAGTAGAGAGAGAGAGAGAGAGAGAGAGAGAGAGGACTCATAAAGGTGGAGGGATTCCTGTGTAAACAATGACGCATCTAGACAAAATGGACAAAAAGCCACGTGAATACAATATACATTATAAAACAGAGCTAGATTGTTCAAATACAATATTTATGGCTTTAAGTGGTCTCTCTCTTATCCTTGCAAAGCTTAGCATAACTTCCTATATCTATATAGAGCTCTCCATTTAAACAGATGTCCTCCGTTTCATTTTATAGATCCTCTGCATGCACCCCATAGAGAGTAGCAGCTTGATGCTCGTCTGGCACCACCTCAACGGCTTCTGACTAAACATCTTCTCCGATCTCCTCCATTGATGCCGCTGTGGTTGGAACATGGTAGCCTTCATACGTCCGTGCACTACAAGGGGCTACCTTTATGACGTACCACCAGTTTGATACAGACTTTGTAGAATAAAATATCACCTGCAAGTGCCACATAACTTACATGAGAGCTTCCAAGCACATAGCTTCTAAAATTGGATGTTAACTATTTACAATATACTTACTTGTTCACAATGCTCGGGTAGTACGAAAGTGTCTCTTAGGTCAGTCCATTTCTTAGTTGAATCCACCTCTAGAAAACCAGACTCTCCTCTACGCACAGTAGCGTTGCGACCCTCCATGATTATCTTGAACCATTGCACGTCAAACAAGTCGACAAAAAATTCTCTATAATCGATCCTCAAAATCTCTTGTAGCGTGCCGAAGTAAGTGAGTTCCGCCACCACAGGATCTGCATCAGAGGACCGTCGTCGACTAAACTGTTCAAATTTTGCCATGATTCCACAATCTTGAGTAAAACGCTTTTTGTCGATCCGTTCCACTCTAAAATGTCGACCTTTACACCATGCTGTTGTGTATGACTTATACTACAACCAACAAAGATTATGAGTGGCCGTTCAAACATCTAGAAAGTCACTAGTCATACATTGCAAACTTACCTTGGTCGCGCAACCCCGAGAGTACTCCCACTCCTCCTCGGTCACTTCTTCACCGCACTGTTGTGCGCTTTTCAATTGGTTGTGAAACCATCTTAAGCTCATGAATGTTGGTAAGCTCTCAAGACCCGTCGGATAGTGCATCGGTGGTCATCTTCCCCGTCTCCACTCGGTTTGTGCCCTTTGTCGCTCTTGCTTTGCATCCTCATATTGTGAAATCCACTTTTGCATCACTGGATTTTGAAGCATGCAAAATCGGTTGATTTTAGCCTCTAGATCTTCCATCATCTTCTTCTCAACACCGAGATTGCACATGACAATCCCAGATATGCGCTCATCATCTATGGTTCACCATAGCGTGTCCCGGGCTTTATCAAATCCATCTAGCCACTCTCCAATGTACACTAGGGACTCTGATACCAGCCAACCTTCTGCCATGCTACCCTCCGGACGTGTCTTGCGACGCATATATCCTTGAGCGTTTTCATGAAACGTTCTAAAAAGAACATCCATCTGAAATGTAATGTGTCATCTATTTCCACCTCATCAACTATGTGAACAAGAAGATGCACCTGAATGGTTAGTATGGTAGTAGGAAAGTGTTTCTCAAACATGCACACAACCTCCGCAGCGTTTAGTTTGGCGAATGCTATGAAGTCTATGTTGATCTCCTTTTGTGAGATCCATTGCACCAACTTCGCAAGTTTGTAGATTGTGTTACGGACGTCAAGAAACAAACATCCCTCAATGACCACCGATAAAATAAGCTGCAAAACACGTGCAGCAATGATATCAAAGTCCACACACAAATTTGTTACTCAATTCCCACTATGATATATTCCAATATGGACATACCTGACACATTTTATGCCAATTGTGTGACTTCAAACCGGTAAGCTTTCCTTCTTTAGTAAAACATGTTCGGAGCGCGTGCATTACGCCAGTGGGGGTCCACAAAGATCAAATGGTCTCTTTTACTTTGCGTTCTTGGGCTCCTGTGAAAATTCATGGCGCTTTAGGGAGTTTTATCGATCCATCGGATGCTATTTGCGACCAATATTGCTTCATACGATCCACATTTCTAAAGTCAACCCTGACTCCCAAAGTATCTTTCTTGCCGGTCAGATGGTCCCATAGCAGATTACCCACATTCTTGAATATGTGCATTGGATCGAGCAAGTGATTGATCATGAGTCGGCGCCAATATGGTAACTCGTACCATAGAGAGAATCTCTTCATCCATGGGGACAAACCGTCATCACACATCTCCTTCTACTCTAACCATGCTTGTGCAGACATCCTCGGTGGCTCTCTTCCCAAAAGAACGTCGCGTAACACATGATTCTTTGAAAGATATGCTTGATGACCTTCATAGATTTGCTTCTTCAATGAGGACGCCCGACGTACATTCATTCTATGTCCACATGTGACACATGCTCTGTATCCGCTTGTTTGAAGCCCTGCATGTATACACATGATAATAGATAAGCTTGAGAAAAACCAAGATTTACAGTGTTTGAGTTTTAAGTGTAAATCACCTGAGCATTCTGTTAGTCCGGGATAGTCATGCATAGTCCACATTAGAATGCCTCTTATCAAAGCATTCCGTCGACCTGTGTGTCGGCTCATATCCACCACTTCTATGCCAATCCACAATTGTTGTAGCTCTTCCAATAGTGGACGAAGATACACATCCATATTCTTCACTTTATACTGCCCCGGCACAATCAAGCTTAGCCATAGGTGCCCCTTCTTCGTAGTCAACCACGGGGGAATGTTGTAGTTGACGATGACAACAATCCATACACTGTGAGATGTTGATCTTTGACCAAATGGATTTACTCCATCTATAGTCAAGCCTAGGCACAAATTTCTAGCTTCCCTAGCAAAATCCGACCATGTTTCATCTATATGTTTCCAGGCTATGCAATCTGCAGGAATCTGTAGCACACCATCCGAAGATTTATTCTCCTCATGCCATGATGCTAGGGCGGACATGGACTTACATTCGAAGAAATGTTTGATGCGAGGAAGCAACGAAAAATGTCGCAAAACCTTTTGTGGAATTTTTGTTCCGTGGAGATCTACTCGATATATCTCGGAATCACATTTCGGACACTTTTCCATGTCTATGTAATCCCCTCTGAAAAGAATGCAGTCGTTAGTACAAGCGTGGATTGAATTGTAATCCATCCCCAAGTTTTGCAAAATCTTTCTTGCTTCGTCTCTGGAATCTGGCATCACATTATCAGCAAGCAGTATGTGCTCTTTGAGCAATCTACACAACGAAAAAATACGATACAATTGTGTAAAAATCTATCAGATCATTATACATCTAGAGTTTTTTATTAAAGTAAACTAATTGTAATAGATCACCTGAAAAGCGTTGTGATGCTAGTGTCACTCCATCCAAACTTTGTCTGCATGTTGAGAAGAACCAAGAGCGCTGTCGAGAAATTTGTGGTCTTGCCAGGAAAGCACCGGGCTTTTGGCTGTGAGAGTTTGTGAGAGAACTCCAAAACTATACAAAGGAGTTAAACCATAGATGCCATGAAGACTAGGGTTTGGAAGGAAGTGCAATCAAAGAAGCCCCACTCTTTCTCTCTTGCACTCACACACACAAAGAAAGAACACAAAAGAGAGTGTCAAAACAACACAAAGATGAAAACATTAAGGCTATGGTCATATCGTATCATGGGTAATATGAAAGGGTTAATAGATGAGTTAATGGCATTCAATCTTGGCTGACCAAATAGGCTACAAATTGTTCTTTGGAATTGTAGTTTTGTGCTTACTATAATATATATATTTTGTCTAGTGATTGGGATTAATTGTGTGTACAAATCCTCTTGGTTCATAGCAAGATACCTACGCTTACGTCAAAAGAAAAGTTATAGTCTATGAGAGGTAGTATAATGAGATCCGGTGATAGAAGTATTTCATTGAGCTTTTCTAGGACAAAGAGGAACACTATACGTTGTTGAAAGTGTATTTTACGGCTAATCCATACGTTAATTCTAATAGATCCTACAGAGTGAAAGCGATAGAAATTATCATCATGTGGATTATTCATCTAGAATAACTCTAGTATATGTAAAATGTAGATATGAGAGAAGAGAAGGGAAGAGAAGAGAAGAGAGTTTCCCTCCGAAGCCCTATTCTTGCCCGTAGGCAATAAGGATACTGCGGGGAGAGATGTACCTGTAGCAAGGAGAACCTAAAATTTGTAGAGAGGATGAATTACTAAGAGTGAGAGAGATAGGTTTGGTTAAGAAGATGAGATTAGATATATATATATATGTTGGATTGAGATGAAAAAAAAAACAACAAGAAATCAAGAAAACATCAATGTAGAACACATCTTACTTGACAAACCCTTCGGCACCATTATTGATGGAGAGAGAAGAAGAGGGGAGAATTCAACTTTGATTCATACGCCAAGTCGACGACCTTCTTTGATTAGAGTTGATCTTCCAAGGATAGCATGCAAGAATGGCTAGTCTTCCTCTAGGAGAAAGTGTAGGCTTAGGCTTATGTTAATGGCTAAGTACAATTTGGCATTACTACTCACTCCCTCATGAATTCCTCTCATCAATGGCTTGAATGCTTGAGTTTTTTTTCAAGGAAGAAGAGGTATCCTTTTATAGGTGAAGAGAACCCCCGAGGGTTTACACAAGAAGAGAAGAGCCAGTGTGAACAGAAACTGGAAAAGTTGGAAATGAGTTGTCCCTACATGATGTGGGCAGACTGGGGTCCAGTATTTTGATCATATCTCCTCAACCGTGGCTCCAAATAAAAAAGTAAAAATATGGGCAAAAACTTCAGCTCATCACCTAAGACTTCCTTTTTATATGCATTTTCCAATTCAGATTGGAACCTTGTGTAAAAAATCATCAAAATAGGGTCCATTTCTGGCAGCAAAAGTATTCATGTGGTCCCCTTAGCCTAGACTTTCATTTGATTCCAAAGGACGCCTCATGCCATATGAAAGCATGACATTTCTCCTTGACAAAGTTTTGTAATCATGATTGCAATAATACATTAAAATAAGTGTATCTTTGAAATCATGCCACCTAGTGTCCCACTAGGATTTGATTCCCTCCTAGTAGATATTTAAAAATAAATATTAAAAATACATAGAATATATATATATATAGGAGTTTACCCTAGATATAGGATCTAGCTATGGTGTGAGATGATAATGAGATAGTAGAAATAAAGAATCAATGCTTTTTTGCCCCAAGTTAAAGAGGCGGAGCTATTGACGCTTTTCCCATAGTATTTTCTGATTGGTAAAGTAAGAATAGGTTACCCTTGAGATAAATAATAGGATGAGATAGAAAGCTTATTGTTATACTTACATATGCATATGTACATTATAGGAAATATAATTATGTATCTAAAAAGTTACAAGATAGATCTTGTAGCATGCGTTCCCACTATGTACGTGTCACAGCACGATATCCACCCCCTCTAAACCTGCACATCCTCCGGTATGTGCCACATTGTCTCTTTGTAAGATTAGCCTTCTTGTACATCTTCCTTGCTTTCTTCTTCACTGGATAATTCCAAAGCTTCATCTTCACTTTGATCTTCACCTGTGTTTTGCTTTTCTTCCTCATCGACATCTTCTGGGTCATTGCCTCTTCTTCTCTTAAACATTTTGATCATTTTTCCTGCAATGGGAATCTTTACTTCTGTACCATCTAGTTCAGACAAGCTGTAAGTAGCATTTTCATGCACATGCTTTACAACATACGGTCCAAACCATCTTTTTGAAAACTTACGCATGACTGTGTGCTGGTTATCAAGGCTACTATCATATACTAAAACCCAGTCACCTTTGTCAATTACTTTGCTCCTGAGTCGATGTCGCTTATCAAAGTAGTCCTTGTTTTTCAACCTTGCATTTTTGAGTCGTTCTTTTGCAGTCTCAATGTCTCGAGGTCTTCTCTCTAGTTGCCTTATGCGCAATGCAAGGAGATCTTCTCTATTGAGCCCCTCTTTCCAAGGTCGTGCATTCCATGTGGGAATTGTATCTTCAATTGGCATCACTAACTTTTGACCATACATTAGCTCCGCAGGCATGTAGCCAGTTACTGAGCTATGTGTTGTACGATCAGCCCATAAATCATATGGTAACAGTTTTGGCCACTCACCAACTCTTCCTTCACAAGCCTTGGCCAATGCTTTGATGATAGGAGGATGCCCTCTTTCACTCTTTCCATTGCCTTCATGGTTGTAAGCTGTAGTAAGAGAAAGCTTGATTCCTAATCTAAAAAAGAACTCCCTTGCTTCTTCGGCATCCAGTTCACCTCTGTCTGCAGTGATCTTTCCCACACAACCATAAGGATAAATCACCTCATCAAGAAGGAATTTGCTCACAGCTTCTGTGGTTTTAGCTCTTAATGCTCTTCCTTCAACCTGATTAATTAGGTCCTCTTGTGCAAGAACCAAGTACCTCATCTACCAGAGTCCTAAAGGCATTGTGACTAGATCCACAACCCATTTATAGTACGTGGCTAGTGGATATGTAGGGTGCAATCCATCACAATGTCGGACATTTGAATACATTTGACAAGTTACACATGACTCTACAAATTGAGATACATCTTTATACATACCCTTCCACCAGTATTTTTCTTTCAACTTGGAGAAGGTTGCCCACACACCCCTGTGTCCAGCCCATAGACTCTCATGAAACTCTTGCATGAGCTTTACTTGAGTCTCTCTCTTTACATATAACGCGTTGTGGTGTAGCACCCTTTTGTTTAGGATGCTTCCACAAGTAACCATCCCTTAAAAAGTACCCATATGCTTTCTTGCGTATCCTCTTGAATTCTTGTTCAGACCAATCATCCTGTTTTGTTAGAGTACTCAAGTAGCTTCCAATAGAAAGCCAATCACCTTCATAAAGATCTTTCAAGAACAGTTCAAGTGAATTAGTCATGCAGACATTGTTACCTTTGACATGAGAGATAGAATAGAACTTTGTGCCTACATTATCTCCCTCATCAATCATTTGTGACTCATCTTCATACCTCGCCCTTAGCATATCTGCCACTGAATTGTCTTTACCTACAATGTGCTTAAACTCGGGATTTAAGGACTCCTACGTAGGCAATCCACCGCAACATAGCAATGTCTGGCGTTGAGCAGCTTGTAATCATCCCAAGAAGTGGTAGACAATCTGTTTCTACAACCACACATGCACCAATTAGGTACTCTTTTCCATTTTTCAAGGCTGTAATTGTTATAGAATTGATATTTTATTATCTCTTGCAGTTGACAGGTGGCAAAAGCATCAGCAGCAGATAATGGATTATGCAGAAGGATATTACATTTTATGTATATTTGATTATTCTAGTGCTCTTTATGAGCTTTGGCCAATTATGTCCGACCGGCCAGTTTGTAACCAATTTGACCATTCAAGAAATCTATATAACAAATACGTGCAAGAGGGAAATGGTCACTCTTGCACGGGGGGAGATTGCACCCAGTGTCTGTGTATTCTTCTCCCCTGTCCTCTCTTCTCTCTCGCCGTGCTGGCGTAGCACTCCACTTTAGGAGGTGCGCCTGCACGTGCTCTTTCCCTCTCTTTCGCTCTACGTCTCTCGCTGTTCGCGTATAGCTTAGATCACGAGTTCGTGGATGTGCCAGGTATACAGTTTTGTTGATTTATGGCTTGCTATGTGCTATTTCGAGTATTTTGCAGGCCTTTCTACGCTCCCGACTGTAGCAGTAACCATACCCCATAGCTCTCTCTTTATTTGTGGATAGTTTCTTTGGCGCTTAGTAACTTTGCTCCAAATCTTACCACATACCTGCGTCCTTCTTCGTCATCTTGCCCTATAGCCCATCCAATCCCTGTAGGACTGGTGTCTACTGTCACAATTACTAGCCTTTGACACTCATAGTCTACCTTTCTCAAAGTCGTTGCTGACTGGAGCAACTCCTTTAGCTTTTTCATGGATTTTACATGTGCTTCTGTCCATTTAAACTTTTGATTCTTTCTAAGCAGCTGATAAAGAGGATCAGCTACATGTGCATAATGTGGAATCCAAATAACATAAAAGACACATGCTCCTAGAAACCTTCTAACCTCAGTGATGCTAGTGCATGTTTCTTTCATTCTTTGGATGGCATCTACCTTTGTTAAACAAGGTTTTCTACCATATGGCCCGCACATGTGCCCCACAATGAGCACTTCATTGACACCAAACATAGACTTTTTCCCTGACAATGTAAGATTCACTTCTTCCAACCTAGACAAAATTTTATCACAATCATTTATGTGATTTATCACAAACCTACAACATCCCTTGAGATCCAAAGCTTCATCTTTGTCACTTTCTTCACATCCTTTGATAGGCAAATCATCAATGAAAGGCATTGTGATTTGAGGAATAAAGTCACGTAAGACCTTATTCATCCCATTCATCATATGTGCAACCAAGTTGGTTGCTCCCTGTAGCAAGGTACACATCCTTACCAAACCCAAAGGTGTCCTCATGGTTGTCAAGTCTCTGCTTTTTATTGCAAGCTGAGATTGATCATACCCTGAGTAGAGATCCCCCATTGAGTAGATTGCCCTCCCTGCAAACGCCTCTGCAAACTCATCCACAATTGGACCTGTACCTATATGTTTCTAATTGTCACCTTATTCACTGGTTGCATATCTTGGATGAAGCATAGAGAACCATTCTTCTTTGGAACTGTGAACCACCTGTTTGAGTATGGAGCACAAGAAGGCTCCAAGATTCCCATTTTGATTTTCTCATTCAGTAGCTCTACTAACTTTGGCAAATGAGCCTTTAGAATCGAAATAGGCCGCAGATTCCAAGGCACATGAGGTATTGTGAAAATTACCATAGGAGCTACAATAGAAGGATCAACACATCCTATCTCATGTGGCTCAAATGAAAAAGCCTTACCGTGCTTTGAAAGCATTTCTTTGAAGCACTTTGTCTCCTCCTGTGTTAGAAACTCCTCGCAACCAATTTTTAACTCTTGAAAAGGCTCCTTTGTGAAGGTATGACCAATCTTTTTAGGATTCCTTAAACTTGGTTGCAAAGAGGCTTGCTCAATCTTTTCGCTGTTTTTGGGTGGTAAGGGTGAAGCTACTGGTTTCACCTTCTTTGCTACACTCTTGTATTTGGTTTCAACATGGACTTTTGGGCCAACTATTTGGCTTTCTTTAAAGGCTTCTATTACTTGATACATTTCCATAGAGCAAACTTCCACAACTTCATTTTCAAGATGCAAACTAGACCCCATTATAGCATCAAGCTCACCCATAGTATCTACAAAAGAAACTTGTTCACACAAACCCAAAACATTTTCAGTAGGCTCTAGTAATCCACTCTTTTTCATGCTTATTTATACATTATGCACATATTACCTCTCGCATCTCTTCAAATCTTCAAGTTTTGTAAAACATATTGATCCATTCCTTGTTACCAAGGAGCTCGTTGAAAAAGTTTCACCTATTTTTGGATCAAGCGAGACCCTTTTTCTTTATGTACCACTACAATCCCACTTTACAATGGTACTTGGCCAAAACCCATCATTTCTCTATGATCATGAAACTCTTTGCTCACCTTTGGTAGAGGATGTTCTTTGAGGTTGTCACGATTTCTTTCATGGTTCACACAAACTGTGAGAATTTGGACAGCTCGTTTACCATCTTTGCTACGTATCCTAGCATATGCTGAACCATCATCCATTACCTTTGTTTCCATTCGAACTCCCACAATGTAGGGTTGTCCAAGGATGAGATGATATGAAGATGTATCCTGTACAAAGAAGTTTTGGTCAATCTTTACATCACCTATTGTCACCTTCACACCTGGACATGCTGCATACAATTCACTGGATGAATTGTTTGCCACTTTTACCATCCAGCCATGATCTGTGTCCATTGTCCATTTGTACTTGTTGTAGAGACTCTTTGACATTATGTTTATTTCTGAACCATGGTCAATCAAGGCAACATGTCTCTTCAAGATCACCTACCTTGACCAGAGCTTCTGTAGTAGTCCTTGCCCAATGACTTCGTGAATAGTAGCTCGTAGGAATAGCTTCAACTTCTTCATCATCATTTGAGAAATGCACTTGCTTCACTCTCCCACTAGATTGGTGGCATCCTACCAGAGCTCCATCATCCTCCTTATTTTGCAACTGCATCCCTTGTGTCTTCGAGGTTTCCCCTTCAACCTGTGGACGAGAAAATTCAGCAAGGGTTTGCCTCTTCCTCTTGATGATGTCAATGATCTCCTCATGGAATTCACGCTTTGTAATCCCAAGAACTTCTCCCAGAGTAAACTCAATCTTGCTATTCAAGATCCTTTCCTCCAAGACTTTTTTAAATGTGTAGCAACCTCAATATCAGATTGTAGTTTATAAGTTGGGCCTTTTATCTTACCTTTTGTTGGCTCTTTCTTCTTTCCTGTTGTAAACTCCTCCATGAGTACTTTAGGTGGAGATGCTCCTTGTGTTGAGGGTGTTTGAGAAGGCATTGAGTCGCTTCTTCCCCCACTTCTAGAAGCTCTTTTTGATGGTCCTTCATCAGCATTCTCACGTCTGCGCTTCTCTTCTACAATTGCCTCATTTTGTTGGAATTTTGTAATGTAGGCATGCACTGACAAAGAGTCCACTAGATCATTCCATCCTGTTTCTAGACGTATGCAATCACCTGCTTCATGTAGAATCTCTTTTGTAAGATTTCCCTTTTTAGCTAATTGCATGACATTTGGCCAAATTTGACCATGATGGTCAATCACCTCTTCATCACAAAAATGCTCAAGTTTTACTCCATAAGTAGCTGCCTCAAATGAAGAGATGGCATGCTTACTTGCCATATCTTCAACTAAGGTTTGCATTCCCCCCTTCCCAAAGTTAGTTCTCAAGGGTAGACATGTCTCTCTTAAGTGTATTTTACCATCCTTAAAAAAGACAACATCTTTTGACAAAGCATCACTAAAATCATCACAATCTCTTCTTACATGGTATATACTATCACACCAAATACATCTATTAACAAACCCTTCTTTGGGCTATTGTCTTTGTCTAGAAAGTGGCCCTGACAGTTGGCATTTTTCTTCAAGCTTTGTAAGCTTCACCTTCAAGTCACGCATTCCCTTCACAAGTTCCTCTAGCATAGACTCATCAAACTTAGGAGCTATATAAGTAGGCTTTACCATTTTGTCAGAAGTTGAGGTTGAAGGACTTGTAGTGTTTACAACCATCTTGTCCCTTCTTCTTTGTCGTTTGGCAAGCAACGAGACAGCACCTTCAACTTCATTCCAGTCGGTATTTAGTCCTTGCTCAGCATCTTTATCTTCAAGAAGAAGCTCCAAATTTTCTTCAAACTCTTTACCTGCGGATTGTAAGAAAAGATCTATCTTCTCTGCATCTAGTGTGTCCCTTTCTGTCCTAGTGAGTTGTGCATAGCGCCGCTCAAATTCCCTAAGTAGCTCTGTTATTTATAGTCCTTGCTTTGGCTTGACTAACCATTCTAAGAATGTCCTTTTGATCACTCTCTCCGAGTCCTCCATGAAATATTCCTCCTTTAAAGCTACTTTGAGTTCTTCCCAATTTCTCCCATGCCCATCTTTAATTGCCCTAACATGCTCCCTAATTTCTGGAGCAACAACTAGCTCAAAGCTTTGAATCATCTCACCTTCTGACACACGATGTAGCTCCATCTCCTTCACATACTCGCGTAAGTACTTGGTTACATCTTTGCCATTGAATTGATCGATTCTGTTGACAACCGCTTGTATGGCCTTCATTCCAGAAATCTCCCTTCTTTCAGTGGCATGTTGTTGTTGCATGAACATTGCAAATGCTTGAAACATTTGCATTGTTGTTGGGTCAAAATGCATACCCTGTTGCTCAACATGATCACCCATGGTTACCCACAAATTCTCACCCTGGCAGTTTCGTGTCAGGTTCACCAAAATATGTCAAGAAATTTGCGGTCTTGCCAAGAAAGCACCGGGCTTTTGGCTGTGAGAGTTTGTGAGAGAACTCCAAAATATACGAAGGAGTTAAACCATAGATGCCATGAAGACTAGGGTTTGGAAGGAAGTGCAATCAAAGAAGCCCCACTCTTTCTCTCTTGCACTCACAAACACAAAGAAAGAAC